>NC_088920.1:26217500-26330000 GCF_038396675.1 Hydra vulgaris
CAACTTCTAATGTTTCATTGAAAGATGTTCGTGTTTTGATGGAAACGTTTATTTTGCAGGCAGTCTTGATGGATCCGTATCAGAATATGCCCAACGCCAAATGCGACAGTTATATACAAGATTTGTAAACAAGATTAGAAACCTCGCTATAAAAGTAGCACCTGTTCAGCACTAAACTAAAGCGAATGACTGTGGAGTTTTTGCTGCTGCATTTGCCTTTACGTGGGCTTTGGGAATAGGAGATTTTTATCACAATGACGATGATATGAAAAAGCATTTGGGATCCTGTCTAGAAATTAAGATACCAATTACTTTCCCGAGAAAATCAAGAAACAAACGCGGAAGAAAACCTCAAATTAAGACAACTGTCATATAACTTTCAATACTATTTTTAAATGCAATGTATTTATTTTGAAAATGTAATATATTTATTACGTATACATTCTTCAATGATGTTATCTTTTTATTTTTTCAGACACTTTTCATAACTCAGTATACTTGACTCGTCTCATATCTAATTCCATTTAAATTTAATATAAGAAAGATAAAAGAGATGGTGAATATTTATTTTTCACACAACTGCAAAAACATTTTAAATATTTTTTATGACCAATCTGTTTGGTTAATGTTTTTAAAGTTCTTGTCTTGGTATAAAAAGTCTCTGTCTCAAAACTCAAAAGCTTTACAATCTTTTATGTTAGCAACAATATACAAACTTGTCAAAAATGAACAGTAATAAAATAATTTTATTCAACGCTAACTGAAGATATATATTAAAAAGTGTATTAAAAAGGGTATTTACGATGGTGGTTAGAAATGCTTAAGCCCCCGGTTAATCCATCTCGCTATATTTTAAAATAATTTAACTCCCGGGGTTAATTTATTTCGAAAAAGATTAACCGGGGAGTTAAAATTATTCTAACCGGGAGTTAAATCTTCGGGGAGTTATTCCATTTTGCATAACCGGCGCGAATGGGGTGTAGGTGTAAATACAAATGTTTGAAAAACTAGGTGTTAATGTTCTTAAATCAAATGCTCTTAGCTTAATTATTTAAAAAACGTTTCTGATATCTGCTGATAATATATCTGATACACACGCTTAATGGATTGTATTAATATATTTGCGAACTGTAGCTGATATCTATTATTAGTCTGCAGTGGTTGAAGATGTTGCATTAAGTTGTTTGATTCCATTTTATTTATTCGTAAATGATTTATTGATGCAAAGTATTCCGTCAATTATCGCTTGATTATTGACTCATAGGGTGACTTTGGTATTCCTATCAATATTACTCTAAAACTGAAAATATGCGTTTTGAAAAAAATGCTACAAAATAATATTCTCATGCTTATGAAGGCAACATTTGAATACTTGCCTTCCGAATTGATTACAAATTAAAATGTTAAGTTAATGCTCGTTGATAAAAAATAAAAATAAATAAAAAGAAAAAGTATTTTTAAAAATTTTAAGGTATATTAGTTTATTTTCAGTTTAAAAAAATGAGTATTTAAATATTCCGGTGACAAGAATTAAAGTTAAATTTTCCAGGATCCAAGGGGAGACATGGGGTATGCATCCCCCCCCCCCCCACACACACACACGCATGAATGTGAAAGTCCTAAAATATCTCAAAAATGGAGTACCTTTTTATTTTTTTTATTTCTTTTTAGGAGACGCAAATGTGATACAAAATACAAAAATATTTCAACATATTATAGTTAAATATATCACTATTATCCTTAATTTAGTTATTAATATATTATTTTTACTTTTATTTATTTATTTTTTAATGAAGTTTTTGTTTTCGTTTATAATATATTTATATTATCAGATATAATTTTAATTCAATTTTCTTTTTAATTTTCAATTTTCTTATTTAGTTTACAATTATTAGTTATATATTCTTATTTTTGGTTTGTGATATATTTTTTATTATTCTGTTGTTCAATTATTATAGCTATTATTTTTTATTAGTTTGTTTATTAATTAACGGCTTAATTTACGGCAAGTATTACTATTACTATTATAACTGATGCTATAATTACTTGACTCCTTTAATCAGGTTTCTGGATGAGTGACACCTTCCTTGTCAATCAATTATTTATACTTATTCCTAATAATGATATTTCATTATGATTTTATTATTTATAATATTATAGATTTTCTTGTTATTATTATTATTATTGTTATTATTATTATTCTTGTTACTATTATTATTATTGTTACATTATCGTTATTATATGATTGTAAATTTTGAGGAAAATAAATATCTTGTTGTTATTGTTAGTGGTGTTGTTATTGTTGTTGTTGTTGTTGTGTTTGAGAAACACGTTTACCCAAGCCTTGAATTCAAAAGAGAATATTGCAAGCAACAACTTTACCACCTCTTGATTTACTCAATCATTCAAGTTGATTTGTACCTAACTTAACTGCCACATTTACTCAAAAAATTATTGTTTTAATCAATTTAAACTTCAATATAAACTGACTTTTTAGGGGTACATATTTCCATGTAAGACTTTAATATTTTATTAGATTTAAATGTACTCAGTATTGTTAATTTTTTGTTTGTAAATTGCAATATGCATCGATGTTGCCAGCATCGGTCAGTTTAGTCTCGTTGAAGTCTGGCACAAAATCTAATTTTTTTAAATTGATAACGTACAGAGGTCCCATATCATACGTACAGAGGTCCCATATCAAACATCTTTTTAGTGCTGTATTCTAAATGATAACTTTCCAATCCAGGGTAAAACTTATTTTCATAGTCTTCGACATCACTACTGATAAAAAAACTAGGGTTTTTGTCACTAAAAAAGTTCAACTGTGATGAGAAATTCACTGGGTTACAAATTTACTAGTTTATTTTTCAATTTTTTTCAATTATATTATAATTAGCTGTAATACTTTTATCAATAAGCAAGGTGCACACCAACTCCCCTTTTTCTATATCCCGGTAAATTAATTTTCAATCATTTTACAATGATTTCCCAACCTTTTAAATTTAGAGAAACTAGATTTTTATTTTTCCTTGAAAAAGATTTTCACATCTAAACATAAAAAAATGCAGCTGCGATAAATCAGATTGCTAGCATCGAAGAGCCACTAGAGCAAGACAACCCTGATGTTAACACTATTATTTATGTGTGTGTTGGGTGTCTTTTTTTGTGCGTTATTGCTTTTTGTGCAAAAAATATTTCTTTTGGCCAAAAATTAAAAATTTTTTTTTCTTTTATGTAAATAAATATTATTTACGAAAAATAAGCTATCATTAAAAAAACTTATAATTAAACAGGAAATGGGATAATAAAAAGAGTTTTATTGTAAGTAAAATTATATGGCAAAGAAATAATAACAATTTATTTAAAAAATAACGTTTTATTTTATTAATACAATGTAAATATCTAATGATATGAACTGTTATGCTGGTGGTGGTTTTTAGCAGTACTTTTTATAAAACTTTTTTTTTTATAAGACACTCAAAAAATGCTAAACTTAGTTTGTCATTCAAAACAAATGTTTGTTTTGAATGAATTTGTTATTAAATGTTTTTTTAAAATTTTAAAAGAAATTTCGAACTTTGAACTAATATAGATAGAGTTTTTATTAAATGTGGTATATCATCTTGAGGTATATATATAAAAAAAAACTGTAATGCATCCTACATTTGCGGCTACGTTGATGATAGTTAGCGTCTGGAAATATGGGACACTATTAACGTCAGGTAAATTGTGATGTTAATCTAAAAAATAGGAAATGAATTTGCAAATATAACTATATTCAAGCGTGATTATGGTTATTTGGCTGCATCTTCGGTTTTTGAGCTGTGTACTCATTGTGTCAAATTTTTTCGAAAAATACAGTTTCGCTGCTATCTTAGAATAACTTTGTTACAAAACCATGCTTTCCTGAACTAAGAAAAAGTATTGCTATAACTTAGTTTTTGTAAAAAACTTTTTTAAAAAAAAACTTAGTTATAAGGATATTTGACTAAATCATGAAACTAATAATAGACCAATCTTTTGCCTGGAAGTACGAGACGGTATAAAGCTCATCCCTAATGTCATAAATAATAAAATATCATAAAATTACAATAGTACAAAAAGTGTCTATTTGTTCCACGGCCATGGTTAGCACCCACGGCACTATTAATTACAGAGGGAGAGTTAATGGAACCCCGTTAAAGGACTGAGAGGTTGAGACTGAATGATTCCAAATACCAATTGTGCGTATATGCGTTTGAGGGGGTGGTCTCTAACCAATGCAGTTGAAATATGGACACAATAAAATATTTTAAAAATTTTATGAAAAATATTCTATTCAAAAAATTGTCTAAAAAAATATTAAAATTCTTAAAAGATGTGATGGTTTTTATTACAGGTAGACGGGCCCCAAAAACCACATGATTTTTTCTTTTGCTGTATCTTTTGTACAAAACAAATAATTTAACTTTATTTTGCTTTTTTATATGCTTTTATATGGTAAAAGTTCTTCCCAGGGGTTTAGAAGTATTTTGGTATTTTTTGTTTGCTTTTTTTTTTTCAGTAAAGTTTCGCTATATTTTAGTAGGGGACCTCAAAACCCGCATGGTTTAAATTGTTTATAACTTTTATGAAATTAGTTGCAACTTTCCAATTTTTTGGAATAGCTTGTTATATTAAAATCCCCTTCATATGGTAGTTTGATTGCAAACTTATATTTTAGGGAAGTACCTAAAGCGCTACAAAAACCACATGCTTGGGACCCCAAAAACCACATTAATTATATTATTTTTAACAAAAATATAAGTGATATTACAAAAATTCATGATTTAAAGTAGATTTATAGTAGTTGGAGCTATCTTTTTGATGATAATGAATTTATATAGAGATTTTATTTTACGCTCCTGCTTAGAGGATAGTTTTAGTTCAGTTTGCAGTATGTGAGTTTGCGATATTATTTTATTTGTAAGCAAATAAATAAACATGAGTAACAGCAACAAAAAATTCAAAACTCGCTTGCAAATGAAGTCACTAAATCCAAGTTCTAATGCTGAAGCACTAATTAAAAGAAAAGCTATATTAGAAAAAAAAACAACAACTTGAAGCTGCTGTTCAATGGTGTAAAGAAAACAATGTAAGAGGACATGCTGCAATTAAAACAAGACAATATCCACTTATTAAAGATCGTGAAACAATAAACCGTAGACTTGATGGGAAAATAGTCAATGGTCTTGAAAGACAGTACTGTGCAATTCTCTTGGAGGAAGAAGAGATGTCAATTGTTTCATACATTAGGAATAAAAATCGAGTAATGCAAGGCATAAACAAAGCAGAACTAACAAAACTTGTCCTTGATGTTCTGAAAGTTAGACAATACACAAATAAAAGATTGAAAGGTGGCAGAAAATTCATAGCATTATCTGCAAATGCAAAAAATGCTTTGACACAAAACAAGTATTTATGTTTCTTATATATATTTTTAAAAGGTAGTAATAGTCAACATGTTAAGATATAAAGAGATTGCTTGTAGTCCAGGAGTTTAAGCTTTGTAAGAGAAGCTTTTTTAGTTAATTTTTTATTTTTGTTTTAAACACAGGTTAGGTAAATCGTTTTGGATGCGCTTTAAAGCTAAGAATCCAAGCTTAACACTCAAGCGACAAGGAAATGTGTCAATAAATAGAGCTCTCAATTGCACGAGTGAAATGGCATGTCTCCACCTTGGTATGAGTTAACATTGACTTTTTTATTTTATTTCATAGTATACAATAGCTTCATTTAAAATTTAACTCATAGCTACACCTTTTTATTAGTTTATGTATTGCTACTGTACATTTATGAAAAATAGTTCTATCAAAACTGAGTTACTAATTGATTTTCATGGTTGCCTTTAGACGCTCTTGCAGAAGAATTGATTGAGACTGGCATTATGACTGAAGCAGAACAAAAGGGGACAGGAGTTTGGTCTGGAAATATTGATACATGCAGAATATTTAATCACGACGAAACACCACAGTTCATCAATTTTGGTGTTGATGGTACTCCTGCTGGTCTTGTTTTTGCTGCAAAAGGGGAAACATGTTGTAAAATGATCAGAGAGAACCGTGAATGCGTCACCATACATCCTCTAGTGTCATTTTCAGGTAGTTATTGCCTTATCCCTTTTTTGATAAATATTTATAATATGGATTGAATAGATGATATGTATTATCTTTCTTTGTAATTGTAGGAGACCTTTGTGTCTGTCAAGTCCTTTTTGGTACCGTTGGAATAACTAATCAAATGGCTCCAAAGGAAGCTGTGGTAAGTATTCCGCATCTTCTGATAACAACTTGCAACCATGGTGTATCTGATCACAACTCGTTATTAGATATGTACAAAGATATTGATGAATATCTTACTGAAAAAAAAGTGGCGCGACCAGTAGTTTTGCTTTCTGATGGGCATTGTTCACGCTTTAATTTTGATGTCTTAAAGTTTTTACAATCGAAAAACATACGTATGTTCTTAACTCCACCAGATACCACTGGTGTGACACAGCTTTTAGACCAACTCAACAAAAACCTTCATCATGAGTATCGTGGTATGAAAGCAAATATTTTTACTGATTTCAATTCACTAAATAAAGAAGCTTTTATGATGATTTTAGGACGTATTTGGAACAACTGGGCCCCAAGACAATCTATAATCAAAGCTGCAAGACGTGTAGGAGTAACTTCCACATCATTAAGCGTCAATGACATGCAACAGGACAAGTTTGCACGAGCTGCTTTGTGTATTGATTTTCCAAAAAGTGTTACATCCAGTACAACAACTCCTGGAAGTTATACTATTAAATCTCCTGATAAAAGAAAAAATTCAGCTCAGTATTGGAAAGAAAAGTTTGAGCGTTCTCAAGAGCTTATTCAAGAGCTGAGCGAAAAAAGCATTCAACTTGAAGAAATTCCTGGCTTACTTACAGTACAGAAAGTTAAGCTGAAAGTTTCTAAACTTACTACAAGGGTTACGCAGGTTCACGGATCAATGAAAGGAAAAAATGTGTTGGACTTAGTGAAGGTAATTCAAGATAATAAAAATCAAGAAATAAAAGATAAGGAAGAAAAAAGATGGAACAAAGAAAAATAAAAAGAAGCATTTTTACGGTGTAAAAATGAATGCAGCTGTGGAAAAGGTGTGTGCCATGCCATAAAGCTACAGCAATGCTCTTCTTGCCACAATGTACAAAAATCTGTCTGTGGAAAGTTATCTTGTAAAGTGGATGGAAAAAAACCAATAATGTTATTAGCTGCTGCAGTAACCAACAACTCACTCAAACGTAAGGTTATTGAGCATGAAAGTGATGAAGATACTAGAAGTTAGAAGGATGCACCAAGAAAGTGACCTTACAGTGATAAGGAGATAATTCCATTATTCTTAGTCAATTAGTTGATCAACTTATTAAAGAGTCAATAGTTTCAAAGATGTATAAAAACACTTTTAAATTGTCTTAAAGACTAAAGAGCAACATTTCAATTTTTTTTATACAAATAACTAGCAAAAAAGTAATTTTACTTGATTGTTAATAGAAAAATAAGTATTAATAGAAAAAAGCAAAACTCCATTTTAATATTGAGTTTTTGATCCATGTATATATGTTTTTTAGTAAGGGACCCCAAAGACCACACAGAAACTCTACTTTGGTTAAGATAAAATATTTTAGCAACTGTCTTTTTCATTTATTTTCTTGTGTTTTTTTTGTAGAAGTATGACATAAATCTTTACAAAAAATACTACTTTCCAAACTTAAATGAAAATTTCAAGTATTTATGGACTATAATGTCAAAATGTTATTAAATTAAAAAATTTTTTTTTTTATTGTTTTTAGTATAATTTTCAAAAATTTATGCTAATTTGGTTATTTTTAACAGTTTCTTTTCAAAAAACTATCTTGTCTAATAAAAAAATCTATTTTGCTGCTTGATAAGGCTTTATCTATGAGTTACAGGTGCTAATGTGAGCGTGTGGCTTTTGGGGTCCATGAGTTTTTGGGGCCCGTCTACCTGTACATGGTTTTTATACCACATTTTTTATCGTATTACGATTAAAAATAAAGAATTCAACGCAAACAAAACAAAATAGGAACTTTTTAAAACCTTTTTTGTCACAAAACAATAATAATATATATTAAAAAAAAAGAAGCAAAAAGTAGATTACTAAAAATTTATATCAGCTGGAAAAAATTACTCTGCACTCAAACCAGCATCTTTCATCATTTTGTAAAACTCGCCTTGCTGTTGAAATAAAATTTTTGGAGAATCATACTCAATAATCTCACCAAGGCTGAGAACAATAATTCTAAAATTAAAAAGAAAAATCAATATATATATATATATATATATATATATATATATATATATATATATATATATATATATATATATATATATATATATATATATATATCAAATATGTTAGTGTATTTTACAAAAAGAACATTCAATTTTCTTAAAAACCAGAGCAGTAATAAATATACACAATAGGTTCTGTTTTAAGGACCGGTTTAATTTAAAATTAATATTTTTTCTTCTTTTAATTGCCAAATATATTTTGGGAGCATAGTCTCTTTTGAGTATTTTTTATGTTTAAAAGATTGTTTATAACGTTTGTGTAACGTGTAACGTTTTTTCCATTCGCCTTCGGTTAGCCAATATATTGTTTATCAGGGTTACTTTGTGAGAAAACAATGCATTTGTAAATAATATTTTTTAATAAGCATTTGCCATTCATAGGACAATCAATCAATTCAACGGAATACATGTAGCTCATGGAATATTCAAAACACAACAGGTAACAGAGCTTCAAACAAGACTGAACAAAGACAGATGAAAGAACAAAGACTGAACAAAGACTTAGCAAAGACAGATGGAACCAATGTCAATACTGGTCATTCATGTGGCTCCATTAGATATTTGAAAATTTTCTAGGAGTTCCATTACAGTGGGATATTTGCATTTTACATCTATATGAGTTATCTATCTTTATTAAGGCATATTTTTATGAAAATTGATGGAACTACCAAAGGGCCAGATAAATCTTCTGGAGTTATTGGCTCATAGCTGAATGGCGATGTTTACAAATGATGTGTTGCTAAGTTTAGATCAATTCCAAACCCGAAATTTGTCATACTAGAAAATAAAGTAACTAATGACCTGACAACTGACAGCCTTTTTAGAAGTTGGACATATGAACAATTCTCATTAGCGAACATTAGCATGCAGAATCTTGTGGTATTATATATCTCTTTCCAAACTTACTAAAAATCAAAAGCTGATCGCAAAATTTATGGTAAAGGTGTATTTTCCTAGTTGGTTTGGTATTAATATTAATAAATATTCAACTGACGGTTAAACTTTTAATAATATTAAATATATAACAATTCCAATTTCCCAATGGCACACAATTCCACTGATTTTAAGACAAATTGAAGATAAAATACTTGAGTTTATTGAAAAACCACTCAAGTTGAGACAGCTGTCTCAACTTGATTTTTACTGCGGCACTCCTAGGAGTGCCGCAGTAAAAATGTTGAAAGAAATTTAAAACATGTTACTGAAGTCTCAGCATCTGTTAAACATGATCGCAGAGATAGAGTTATAGGAAAAAAATGTCTATGTCCATACATAAACTATTTATGTATGGACATAGATAGTTTATGTATGGACATAGGGGTATTAAAAGCATTGTCATATTTGTCATACTTTTGCAATTTAGTTGAAATTAATTAATTTCAACTAAAAAACAATAAAAAATTTAGATTTTCGGCAATAACTTTGTAAATATAGTTTAAAAAAAAAAATGTTATTGCAACAAAACATGTTCTAAATATAGGGGAAAGGCGCCTATGATGGTATACTTAACTTTGAGGCATACTTAACATTATTTAGCATCCTGAAGACCAAGAACAAAAGTTTTGATATAGATATATTCTTTGTTACATGTAGAACAATAATAACTCAAGGAGTTTTCATCAGTTTTATTTTTTTTTTAGTTATTATTATTTAAAAAAAAAAAACACAAGTATGCCATCATAGGCAACTACTGCTCCTATGACAGCATAAGGGAGGATGGGGCTGGTTAGCATCAATGGTAACTTGACAATTTCATTTTACCTTAGAGTCTTCCCTCAGAAATGCCAGAAATTACGTGTAATCACCTAATTAACCCTTTCGTGCTACACAGCAGCAGTCTAGAATTTTGCGCATGCGCATAAGAGGTATTGTGTTTTATGTGTTTTTTGAACCAAAAATTTTTTAGTGAAGTAAAAATTCCTTTTTCTTCACTAACAAGTATGTTGTTTTTATGAAAAAAAAAAAGGTTTTCTCCACTCGTCAATATTACAACACACCTAACTCGCAAGTATGCCATCATAGGAAGATGTTATGTCTGCCTTGTTCAAAAGATTAAATTAAAATAAGTATTCCACTAAATGCATAAAACTTGGAAATAAAATGCATGAAAACTTTATTTCTACACAGTTAATAATAAAATCACAATCTTAAATATTTAAAGGGAATAAAACTACATTAGCACATCCCAAAATCGATTTTTGTTGATTATAAAAGCAATATTTTCATATAAAACAATACAAAAAAAGTTCATGGCAGAGACCACGATGTTAGACTTTATCAAAAGACTTTAATTTATTTATTGCCCGGACAATTGATTCTTGTCATACCACATCCATATGATGAGTGGTAAAAAATCTTTTGGTTAAAATGATAAATGTTTATAAAAAGACCTTGCTCATTATGATAAAAGGACTAATCAAATATTAATTAGTTAATCAAGCCTTCCTTTTGAGACAATAAAAAAATATTTCTACATATTATAGATTTTATCAACACTTTACCCTTGTAAAGTGTTGATAAAATCTATAATATGTAGAAATATTTTTTTATATATGTTTTTTATATAAGTTTTTATATATGGTAGGCTTGATAACTTTTAGAATTTTGCTGATAAGATACAATTCAGTAAGAAATTATGGATTCCTAAAAATGGCTTTAGCTAAAACTTAAAAAAATTTCAAGCCACCAACAACCTAGGATCAACACTGATTTAAAGGGCTTTTTCAGAGCTCTGTCAAAAGATTTGTAGCAGATCCTATCAATTCACCTGAGAAAAATTATGATTGGTGTAGACAAAATGTTAAAGGAATATATTTTTAATAAATTTGTTACATTTCAAAAAATACAATTAACGTTATTCCACTAGTTCAATGATTTCAGGAACGCAACTCTTGGAAATAGGGTCGGCATTCGGCTATGCCGACCTCAAAGTGTTTAAGGTCGGCAAAAAATTGCCAACCTTGTTTCTATGCTTTATGGTAAGACCTTGGTATCAACTTTTTTTATTCTAACCTGATGCCGACGTCTAAAAGATTGAGGTTGGCATATTATTGCCAACCTCATTTTTCCTAATTCCAAAGGTTGGGAACAAGAATACAATTTGTATACAATTTGTATATAAATGTAAATGTTTCAGCAATGCCGAAGACCCATACAATTTCATTTGCTTCTTATTCACCAGGACTTTATATAGCAAGTAATTATGATGCAAAGTGGTTTTTAGGCAATATTGTGAAAACATCTAAAGAAAATCAAGATATCTTTATCAAGTTTATGAAGCAATCTATTTCCTCAAAGACTTTTACTTGAACACATAAAGAAGATATTTGCAACAATGCACATTCTATGCAAAATTTCATCTTTAAAAAATCAGCAACTATGAGATGTTATAAAACAACATATATAGTAACATAACTGTATAATAACATAGGAAAATTGTTATAAATTGGATTTATATATTTTTATATTTCATAATTATTTAGCAAGTTTTAATCTACAAAATAGAAATCTGTAAGTTCACAAAATATATTGAAACGTTTCTTTATTTTAAAACAAAGCTAATATATACTTAGGTAAGCTCTGTTTATATTCTGAGGCTTAATTACAAGTTGTTTTATTATTGTTATTGTACTTTGATGAATTTTTTCTTTAGTTATCAAGTTCTGGCAAGTTTCTTTGTTCATTTTTAATTTTTAATAATTGTTTTTTCAAAACACTTATTTAAAATTTTATTCTTTTTCTTTTGGTGTATGAATAAAATATGGTTTATATCTAGAAATAAAGACTTTTTTTAGTGTATTAACCGATTGGTTTGATTTTCGCCAGTATCTATTTCAGTTTTACTAAGTGAATATGAAAAGTAATATTTATGAGATTTTTTTATATTAAGTAATAGGGTTTCTCATTTCACGTAAATTTAGCATTCTGGTGTGTAAGTTATTTATCCCGGGATTTCCGTAATAATTTTTAATATAATAACAAGCGGTTTCTGACACAAATTTATCTAAGCACGCTAATCTATTTACTATTAAAAATAAAATATTGTTTTAAAAAACATAAACAATCAATTGATTTGTCACTTAATCGCGAATGTGAATTTTTTCCCTTAAATAGACCTGCGGCAGAAAAAGCTCTTTCTGATTCAATTGATGTTGGCTTGATGGTCATTAATGTGGAGTATATTCTTTCTAAACTTTTGCTATGCTTTCCAGTTGCCTCAAAAAGTTTGATTTCTTTTGTGATATTTTTTAAATTGCTAATGTCTAGAGCTGCTTTTCTACTTTTTTGACATTACAAATAATTGCATCCAATTTTTGTTCGAGTGTCAAAATGCTTTTGCCTAATAAATTTGGAGCAACAGATTGAGGTATTGATGGGTAAGAAACCATGCTTTCATTATCATGACTCACTTCAACTATTTCATTATTTGATATACTAATGCTAGCATCCTTTATGTACAACCTGGTATAAATTTGTTGTTGTTGTTGCTTCTCATGCATGTTTGGATGGTAAGAGTAGTTTGGAGTTGATATTTGATTCATGATTATAACTAATTGGGTTGTTTAAAAATTTTAGTAATCCAATTAAATTGGAATTTCTGTGTTTTTCAATTCTCTCTGCACAGATTGAAGCAGTTTATTAACTATCAAATTTATTTTCTCCACCAAATCGTCTAAGATGAATATCATTACACCTTCTACGTCTAGTAGAGTAGCATTACTTCTACCAAGTCTTTGTATTCCAACTTTTATCGGTTGCAGAGAAATTGTTATGGCGTTTATTATCGCATATTCATCTTTAGAGATATTCAGAACTTCTTTAAAATCGATCATTGCTTTTAGTATACGTGTTTTTACTTTAAGGAATCTTTCTAGCACTGCAACAAGACTATTCCACCGTGCTTTGACATCTAATATCAGCTTCAGTTCTTTATGAAACATAGATTTTCGTAGATTTGTAAAACGTCATTTTTAAGAGGTGATTTGCAGAATATTCAAAGCACTTTTTAAACCTTCTGAATTGTTAAGGCTATATTTGTGCTATTTTGTAAATCATCAATAAACATAACGCCTGTTGAGCTGTATGATTCATCATTACAGTCAAATACATCATCAAACTCATCGTAATCACTCAAACATTCATCGGAATCTTGCAACTGCAATTGAAATTCAATATATTTTGCTGAAGAGTCTGATTCTTTGTAAAGAATATCACGTACTGCCAAATGAAGTTTGTGGGCATAACACAGCTGATGTTCAATACCACTTAGAAATCAAAATTTTTTCATTACGGATGCTCAGTGACACTAGCTATGATGTGCTTTTTAATTTATAAATTGAAATCTGACAGTTTATTATTTATTAACAAAGTTTAGTTCCAAAACTTTGTTAATAAGTAAGTTTACATTTAAATAACGTTGATTGTTTAAAGACAAATTTGACTAACGATAAAGAAAATTGCGACCCACTAGACATTTCTTTTGTTATCTCTAAAACCACAGTTTTTTTTAGCAAATCATATTGTTTTTTTATGATACTCATAACATGGGATGGATTTTTTGGTAATAACATGCCTTTTTCAGACAATGATTTTCTAATGAATTCACTTTTTGTTATGGCATTTATTGAGAAGCCATTCACCGTTGCTAGCTTTGACACAATTTCCTCAATAGTCTGCTGTTTAACAAACAATATGATTTTCTTTTGCACAATTTTAATTTCCAAACCAATATCTTCTTGTAGACGCTTCATAATTAAATCCAAATCTTTATGTGCCTTTTTTAAATGACGAAGGAGCCCAGTTGTCGAAAATCCTTTGCACATTATCTTTACATTGCACTTTTTGCAAATTGCAGATTCGCCAGATTTTTCTTTACTGCCATGCTTTTGATGCATTTACAATTAACATGGTATAACTAAATTGAGTCGTAAAACAACTAAAGGTAAAGTTACAAATATTTCATGTATGTTATCTTACGTAAGACTTTATATGTCTTTGTTTGCCACTTTTTAATACAAAAATTATTAAATATTTCAATAATTCAATACAGAAAAAGTTTAACTGTTCAATAATTTAGAAGTTTAAAAATTAAACTTACTGTTTTCATCGCAAGAAATCTTTTTTTATTTTTTACTCATATTTTATAATAACGAGAAAAAAGAAAACATCGCATTGCAAATTGCAATGCATTCTGTTAATGGAAATATTTATTTTCGTGTCATCAAATTTTTTTTTCAGGTACTCTGAAGTGTGCTAACATAATTATAATTTTGGTGGTGAGGGTTCTCATAACTAAATTAACATAATTAAATTCTGTCTAAATTAATAACATTTTTATCTTAACCATAGCAACTGCAAACACATTTATTGTTTATTATATATAAAAAATTAAAAAAAAAAATCCAGGAACTAAGTTCTCTTAATGTTCTGTCGACCATGGTTTTATTTGTTTGTCTACTTTGCGAGAAGTAGTTAAGGAATATATAAAAAAAACAAATGTTCTTTCTCTTTTATTTTGTATTTATTTTTGTATTTTCTGCAAGTTTTTCATATTTTATCAAGATTTCAAAACATGATTTCTTCTGATTGATTAAAGCATTTGATCTGAAATTTTCAGGAAATATTCCTAACAACATTAAAATTCATTTAACAGATTCATTTTATTTAGTTATTCTTAAAACTCATTATTTTTAGTTTTAACTTCTTTAGATTGCTTGTAATTAATATAAATTTTAACTTTAACATAATCTAAAGAAAAACTGCCATATCTATACATATAAAAGGAGTAATTAAAAGTCTGTCAAATGGAGTAAGATGATGTCATCAACAGATATGCAATGTTTGATTTATGATTCTTAAGTCTAAATCAAGATAGCACGTTTTGCAAACACAAGAATTAAGTGTTTTTTTTTACACTGTTTTAGCACCATTGATTTTTGGTAAAATTTTTTATAATAATTTTTTTTAAAAAACATTTTTTATTCTCTTAAGTGATAACATTTCTGCATATTTTCAACACATATTTTATTTTTACAAGTCCACAGCTATAAATAAAGCAACAGCAACTAATTGGCATTTTTATATTAGTAGTGGCTGATTTTGTATTAGTAGTAATGAAATTTTTATTACTAAGTTAGACATGAATAAAGGAAATATAAGAGTTGGTAAGTTTTCAAGTTGATATGATTTTTATTTCGTAAACAATGCATTATAATGAGAAATTTCTCTTGCTTTTTTCCCATTTAAACTGTGATTGTTAATAGTAAATACTTTTTAATTTATTAAATGTTATATTTATTAAACAATGTTATATTTATTTAATAATGTTGTATTTACTCAATAATGTTATATTTTTATTTAATGTTATATTTTTATTTAATAATGTTATATTTATTTAATAATGTTATATTTTTATTTAATAATGTTATATTTATTTAATAATGTTATATTTTTATTTAATAATGTTATATTTATTTAATAATGTTATATTTATTTAATAATGTTATATTTTTATTTAATAATGTTATGCTTATTTAATAATGTTATATTTATTTAATAATGTTTTATTTTTATTTAATAATGTTATATTTATTTAATAATGTTATATTTATTTAATAATGTTATATTTTTATTTAATAATGTTATGCTTATTTAATAATGTTATATTTATTTAATAATGTTTTATTTTTATTTAATAATGTTATATTTATTTAATAATGTTATATTTGTTTAATAATGTTATATTTATTTAATGTTATAGATAAAAATACTACTATTACAAAACATTTTGTTAGCAAGAAGAAAACATTTTTTATTATACAACACAATTTCTAAAACTTTTAAAAAATTAATGAAATTAACAATTTTTTAACTAAGCTAGTATTTATTTTAAGGTATATTTATATCTTTACATTTAGAATTATCATTTGGTGGTAAAGGTTTATTAAGATCTGGTAAAGTTTGGTTAGGTTTAGTGATGTACTTTGACATATTTGTTTGCTTTATCTAACTTTTCCGAATTATTTAAATATTTACAAATTAAGGCAACAGATATCTGTTTAAATTTTTGTATAAAAAATATTTGGTATAATTTCAACCAACAAATATAATTTTTAATACAAAATAAAAGTAATAAATATTAGGTGTATAAATAAAAGTGATAAATATAGGTGTATAAATAAAAATAATAAACTTACAAAACAAAAATAATAAACATTAGGTGTATAAATTTAATAGCTGTAAAGAAATACTTTTTAAAATTGAAAATGATTAATTTGATATTGTTTTTTATTTTGGTTGAAATTACTAAAAAGAAAAAACAATATTAATTTATTCATTTAGAACAAATAAAGGTACTAACACTGTACTTTTAGAAATCGTATTGTTAGTTAAACCTCTGTAAGATGTTCATTTTTTAAACCATAAACTAGTTGACCAGGCAAATGAAAACCACTGGTGAAAAAGGCCTTTCAGTCTATTAGTCATTACCGAAAGCAACTAAGTTAAAAAAAAACTTCAATTCAAAAGTACAAATCAAGTAACAAGTTATTTCTCTAAGGACAAAATATTCATTGTACTAATTACAAAAACTTATTGAAATACCTTTTTTATTGCAATAACAAAATATTATTAGATTGTTATCATTTGAAATGTTTTATTATGTGACTGAATTCAAGTTTTGAAAAGTTATATAATTAGCATAATTAGTAAACTTTATTTTTGTTATTTTAGCAAAAATTAACACGTCATATTGCTGTGATCACGATCAGTGATAATAGTTACGACTCTTCAAATATAAAGGACTGAAATTAATTATGATGCAATACAAGGCGCAACTTTTTTACAGAAACCAACAATACTTATCTAAACCACACAAATGTGATAACATGGATGCAGATTTTTTTTTTAATCAACAATAATATAGATGAAAACTTATTTTATAGATATATAATATAACAATAATATAGATGAAAACTAATATAGATGAAAACTTATTTTTTTAAACCACACATGTGATAACATGGATGTAAAACTTTTTTTTTTAAATCAACAATAACATAGATAAAAACATTTTTTTTTTAATTTCAACCACAAAAATGTGATAACATGGATAAAGAACTTCTTTTTTTTAAAATCAACATTAATAACATAATCATTGTAATACAAAATATATACTTGTCATAATCCAGAATTGTGTTTAATCGATGAGCAATGCACAATACTGTACTAGACTTAAACTCTTTTCGAATAACTTCTTGAATGAATGCATCTGTTTCAAGATCCACTGAAGATGTAGCTTCATCTAGAACAAGAATCTTACTTTTTCTAAGCACTGCACGGGCAAGACACACCAGCTGACGTTGACCGACACTAAAATGATTAAAAAATTATGCTTTAAGTACAACCATATTATTTTATATAGAACCATTCATTCATATAATAACATAATTTTAATTATTAAGCCAATTAAATTTTTTATTTGGAAATAATTTTATTTTATTTAGCATTTTAATAAATTCATTATTTAACCATTTTAACAATATTTAAAAAGATAAATAAATAAACAAGGCTATGGATAAGAAATATTTATTTTCCTCAAGAAATTATATTTTTAGTAAACTTTTGTCTAATAAGATATTAGAGAATATAGTAAGAAAATCAGTATTAATTGAGTCATAGCTGAAGTAATTGAGTCACAGATGAAGTATATTTAAAAACATGACTAACAAGCCATATTATAGAGATTATAAATTATAAATAATTAATTTGTTTCTCAAAATAAACAGATATCAATATTCCAATTAAATAAACCAAATATTTATTAAAAAAAGTTTTTAAAAAAGTTTCATTGATTAAAAATATATTTTACAATAGAAATCTCAGAACCATATTTTTTTTTGTTGAAACTGTAACTGTTTACCTTGTCAGATAACCAGTATACATTTCCTTGTCAAAGAACCAGTATACATTACCTTGTATACATTACCATATAACAATTATTATAAGAATCTTTAAAAGAAAATAACCAATGTAATAATAATGATAATAATACATAGCTACTGTGTTTTGCCAGAATAATGGATAAGTTTGCAAAACACTTGCTTAGCTGTGCAACAAATTAATATATTAGTAAAATTTTTAATATTCAAGAGTTTTTTAGTCCACCATTCACCATTAAATAAGATTTTAGTTTTTTCTTATAAATGTGTTTTTATTGCCACGGACAATTAGAAAATGACACCTGGAAGTATATTCCAAAGTGTAGGACTATAGTGGGATAATGCTCAATAACCAAAATGATTACTGCAGTGTCCTTTCTGACATTGAGTAATGAATTAAATTGCATTATGATGTTGATGCTTCCAAAAGATTTGTGCATTATTAAAAGGACCTTGAAATAGATTCTTACTCCGATTTTCAGTCAATGCAAATTATTAAATTCCTGATTGTTTACTTGGTGTTATGTAGATCAAACTATCAATACTTTTTATGTTTATTTTTTTTTTAAACTAATTTAAACTGCCTCGTACGAATATTTAATTTTTCAAACTTATCATTAACTTGCGTCAAGCGAAACCTATTTTCTGTTTTATGTATTTATCTTAATGTTTGTTTTCTTCTATTTATGCAAACCTGTAAATGCCTAAATAATTTAAATATGATATAATATATATATATAAGGAGTTTTAGGAGTCACTGTGATGTTATGACCTTCTTGAATTTTTAAAACTAATTTAACTGCCGAAACAAATCTATTTTTCTTCACAAATGATGATATTATGATATTTCGATCAATTGCACTAGTGGTCTTACATTTTCGTCCTATACCAGCCACACTAGCAACGGTTCCAATCAGATTATGCTTCTTAACAATTGAGAAAATGAAGGTATACATTGACTTAAATAACATTAATGTTTTGGAATGGTCATCTCAAAGTCTGGACTTGAATCCAATAGAAAATTGGTGGTATATTTTGGAAAAGAAAATTGACAACCTAGCATTTAGATTAGGGCATGGGATAATATAACAACAGAAGTGACCCAAAATTTGATCAACTCAATTACAAATTATCTAGATAAGGCCATCAAGGCTAAAGGAGGCCCCACTCGATACTAATTTCCATGGAATTTGATTAATTTGACAATATTTTTAAACCGTACAACTATTTTTTTTGCAGTCAATTTTATGCATCATTATATCAATTGTGTAAAATTCAAAAGGTTTGAAAAGCAATTAATTCACCAATACACAAATAAATTCTTAAAACAATGCTTGATAAGATATCTAAAAAAACTTTTAAATAATATAACGGACAACTTATTTTTTTGATGCAATTGTTAAAATTATGATTTTTTTTTAAGCGTACGATTATTTTTTTTGCATACTGTATATAACTGTAAATAGAAAAATAAAAGTTATGTTTATATTAGTTATTATTATGCAACAATGGCGGAAATGGTGGCAGAACTAACAATGGTGGAAATGATGGAATAACTTCAAGAAGTTAAAAATCAATAGTCATCTCAATCAATATGGTGGTGCTACACCTAAATTGTTTCTTTCTGAAGCAACCTCAAGTAGTAAGTGACTGGGGCCTGTCCCCGTCCCTGGCTAAAATGAGTCTTTTTTCAAACCCGGAAAAACCATAAGATTTAGCAGGGGTTGATAGCCAGGGCTAGAAATTTACAATTTTTTATATATTACAATTTTATGCCTTATTCATAAAGATTTGTGTTTCAAAGTTAAAAAGTGATCCTTGAGCCTTTAAGAGACAAACAAAAGTATTATAAGAATAGAAAAAGAAAAAAAAGCCAATATTACCTTAGGTTTTCTCCTCCTTCAAGAATCTCATGTAACAGACCGCCCACCAAACTTGATACATGTGACTTTAAATTTGAAATCTCTAAAACTCTCCAAATTTCAGCATCATCGAATTGATTAAATGGATCAATATTAAAACGTAATGTCCCAGAAAAAAGCACTGGATCCTTAGAAGCAAAAAAAAAATGTTAGAGGATATATATATATATATATATTTTTTTGGTTATTCACCTCTATAAGGCCGAGAAGGCCACAACAGATGAGGAAGCTACTTAATAGTGGTTATAACCCTCTCATAACTCTATAACTCCGAAACACGAACCTTGAGGAACAAGGCCGCTGCGCGGAGAAACAAGTTGAGCGCGGTACTACCAGGGATCGAACTCGGAACCCCTCGCTTATGAAGCGAGCGCTTTACCACTACACCACTACCGCATACAAATATATGTATATATATTATATATATATATATATATATATATATATATATATATATATATATATATATATATATATATATATATATTCTGTTTTTACATACAGTTACCTATATAACAGAATAGAATATACTTTATTCAATTTTCTTTATTATAAAACTATTTCATAGAATAAAATGTTTTTTAAAGACTAAAAACAACATTTTTTGGAAATAATTGTAATAAAAAGCAAAAATTACTTGTGGTATAATAGTTATTCGAGATCTGAGATCATGTAAACCAATTGTTGAAATATCAACATTGTCTATAAGAATGCTACCTGATGCAGGTTCTATAATACGGAAAAGAGCATTTGCTATTGAAGACTTACCAGCACCAGTTCGACCAACTAAACCAACCTGTGTAAAATTTAAAATAATTTAATAAAAGAACTAAAATTGTTTTGCTAAAATTTTTCTTATTTGTTCTTTTTTTAATACAATTTTTTTTTATCTAAATTATGTGCTTTTTTTAAGTTATACTTTTTTTGTGCGAAAAGGATCATATTGCGTTTTTACTTTTATAAATAAAACCAGTAGATATATATATATATATATAATATATATATATATATATATATATATATATATATATATATACATATATACATACATATATATATATATATATATATATATATATATATATATATATATATATATATATATATATATATATATATATATATATATATATATATATATACATACAGCCTCTTGATAAAGTTTAAAAATAGTAAAGTATATGTTAGGTAAATCCATAATTTATAGAAAATGGCATAAACAAATGATATACACAAAGCAAAGATTTTATTTATCTTATATACATACACATGTATGTATATAACATGGATTAAATCTTAGCTTTGTGTATGTCATTTTTTATATACACTTTTTATATGCTTATAACTAACTTTAAAGATTAATTTGGATTTCATAAAAATTTGACTTTTGAAATGCTATGCCTTATAAATTTTTCAGTATTTAAACAAACTACTATAGCATCTTTTGATGAATCAAGAAGACCACCTCTACGTTATGATCAATACATTTAATATATCTTTTAAGTTTTCTGCAAACAAACCCACCTATATAACTCATCACTTCTTCAGAATATTTAAAAATTTGTGACTGTTCCATATTCTTTATTGGTGTAATACCCTCGTTAGCTAAATAAACAGTTAAATTAAAATTAAATGAACTTCTATTCTTGATGATTTTACAATTCTTCTTACTGCAGAAGGTAGCTAACTTGTAGCTAACTTTCTCGTAGCTTTCTGGGGTAAATAATTCCCATTTACTATGTTTTCTAATTAGAGGTGTACTAAAATCACGATTACATTCATGTTAACTACTTGGAATATTTGGACTATTAAATACTAATCAATATATGATATTTGGACTATTAAATATCAATACACATCTCAACTTCTAACAGCACAGACATTTCAAGTTTGCTAAATTGATCAAATTTCAAGTTTGCTAAATTGAATAAAAGATTAATAAACTTTAACTTTTAAGATTTGTTTAAAGAGATTGGAGCTTTACAATTTTTACCAAAAAATCTCCAACTTTTTATTAAATGCTAAACATTTATATTCAAAAAATGGACGTCTGACCTGTAAATATCTAAACGTTAATGGTTCATAACCTTGAAATTCTTTTAACATAAATTTACTTTCACAAATCTCAAGTAGATAGAACAATTTGATTTAAGGTTTGAACTGCCAACTTCACTTTCATCTATTGTAGCTGCCATTCCATTTGGTATAACTTATAGAAATGAATGTCTTATAAAAGTTTATGAAACTCCAGTTTTGTAAATTTTAACAATAAATTCAGAAATCTTTGCAATTAAGTCCATTTGTTAAAAAACACCCAACTGAGAGTTACTGAGATATCTAACTTATCTAATGTTTATTAGCAGCAACTAACAAAACAAAAGCTTCCTTAGCAACTTCTCAATTAATATGCTTTCAAATTGACATCTCATCGGTTATCAAACAGTTTGTTAGATTACTTTTCAATTTTAAATTCATTTATTTTTCACACTTTTTGGCGATAAAAAAAATTTACAGTCGTAACTTATAAAAAAATAATTACATGACCGGGGCTAGAAGAAGACAAATTTAATCTTATCATTAAGCCCCAAAATCTTATTCATCATTAGTAAAGCATGGCTGTCACACTACTATACCTCCTCTGTACACCTTCCATATACCTCCTTTATCTATTTGAAATAAACTACTATACCTCCTTTGCCTGTATGAAGAAAATAATCATATGTTTTCACTAAACAAAAACGCATTTTAATGGAAATATCCACAACAATGAAGAATATTTGAAGTTTTGTACTTCTATTATTTTTGAAATAAATCTTTTGTATCAGGATTAAGACTATCATTGTAAACCATTGTAGCTTACTCACTAATTAGTGGAGGTGCACCGATGCCTATTGGTACAGGCAGATGCTGATGCATAAGCCCTAAACTCGAATTTGTACTTTTTTCCTTTTTACTAATAGATAAAATCAAACTTTTTTTTTCAAATAAAATGTTAACTGTCAATATTAATGCTAGCTTATTTGCTTAAGTTTGTTTAATGCTTAGTTGCTTTGCTCATTGTTGATATATATATATATATATATATATATATATATATATATATATATATATATATATATATATATATATATATATATATAAATTTCTAATATATTCAAGGAGCTAATCGCTCAAAGTAATTTCTAAGTTTTGCTAAAAATAAAAATACCATGAAGAGGAACATCTTGCAGAAAATATTTTTGTTACATTTTACATTAAATGTACATTTCTTGATTTCAAACTTGTTTCTTTGTATAGTTTGGATTCAGAATTCATATAATTACTTTCCTAACTTATAAAAAGACACTAAATGCAGGGAGCTCCTGATAAAAAACAGTTCAAATATTTAAAGATTTAGTGGTTGCAGATATATCTTTATAATAACTTAGGCTTATAAATGCATTTTGGTTTATGAAATATTTATATTTTTGAATATAATATAGAAACACAAAAATAAAAAATCTGATTTTTCAATTAGCATCAGCCAATGGTTACCAAGACCAATGCCGATGCATGGGCTGAATGGTCAATGCATCAGCAGGCTGATGCAGATGCATTGGTGCACCCCTAATAATTAGAGGTTTCATTGATTATATTTTATATTTTTTTCTTTGATTTAAAGCTTTTGTTACATTATACATCTGATTTTCTCTGTAATCTAATGCATTTAATATAAAAGATAACTTTTTGTTGACAATTTTCAGATTGTCTAAACTTTGTTTATGCTATCTTCTGAAAACAATCTTTTTACAATATTATTCACTTTTCTTCAAAAGCATTCTGTAAAATATTTAAAAGTATTCTGTAAAACTGTCTTATTTTTATTTTCCTTTCTTCAAATATTTTTTCAAACGTATTGAATGTTTTAAATATTTTCAAATGTTTTAGAGAATCAAAAATTGTTGGCATAGCATCAGTTTAATGTCATAACCAAATGTTTTGATTTCATCATACTTTTATCTTCATAAAAATGATCTAAACAAATATAACTTGCTGAAGAGGGGACAAAATTCTTTTGCTTTGTTGCAATAGCCCAAATGCTCTTTAATCTGGGTTTAAAGGAAATCTATCAAGATTTATGGTATTAATTACACATACTGTGATTGTCTTTTAAAATCTGCATAACGAATTTTTATTGAGCTTTTAACAACAAAATGTTTAAAACTTATACAAACTATAATCCTATTTAAGAAAACCTTGAAAAGAAATTCATGAGACCAGCAGATCTAGTTATTCATCAAAAACTGCATGAATAAACCATTTCAATATTAAAATCAAAATTTTAAATATATACCACATCATATATGCACATTATAGATAAAAATATTTTAAGAAATATTTAAACCGAATAACAGAAAACAGGAAAAAAAAAGTTTAAGCCATATTGTTTGTATTATACAGAAAAAACATTTGTCATCTTCCAAGCCATAGAAGTGATCAAAAGGACCTATGAATGATATATTTCATCTTATTGAAAGTATAATTATATTTTCTTACTTATTATGTAATAGATCAGTATAAATACAATGACATATTTAAAAATTAAATGTCGTTTCTAAAGATACAGCAAAGTCAATAAATGTGTTTATTAACATTAAAAAAATTAGTGTCGAAAAATTGGAAAAGAATATGATAAATAAATTTTAAATAAAATTAAAGTGAAAAGAACAAACAATAAGAAACAGAATTTTTCTTATTGTTTTTTTATGACAACACTTTGAAACAGAGTTTCAAAGTGTTGTCATAAAAAAACTGCTTGCTTGACAACTACAAACACATTTTATTGTATACGCTTGAGCTTGTGAATTACAAGCTTTTAATAGAGCCAAAACTGCCAGCAATTGTTCTCAAAAATTTATTTAAAATATTAAAAAATTTTAGAAAAAAAAAAATTTTAAGTAACAACTTTAGATTTCCGATTTTTTATTTTTTGAGTTTTTTAAAAACAATATTGTATTTCAAAAAAACATTTTTAAAACCGAGTTAAAAAAAAATTATTAAAAAAATATTTTGTTGTAGTTCTAAATGCTATGGCGTTAAAAGAGTACTTTACATTTAGAAATAATTTTGGCTTTAAGAAGTGTCAGACCTTATGATAGTTAAGCATTTCTAAATAAGCTGTTATGAGCATTACAAATATACAAATATTACAAATAAGTTTGTTGCATTACAAATAAGTTTGTTAAGAAAAGTTTCACTGCACCTCTGATGAATGAGATTTGCATTGAGCAGGTCTTTTCTGCACTCAAATTACTGATATTGGAGTAGAGGTCCAATGTCAGTAATTTGTATTAAGTGGTAATAGTGCCGTTATTTTTAGTAGCATTTTTATTTGTAATGGTAATATTTATGGTAATACTTCCATAAAAAAGGATGAGTAAAATGAGATTTTTGGCATAGAGATTTTGGCTGCTAGACTACACCCAACTTTGTTTTCAATGTATTATTGTACACAATCTAGAAGAGAAAGAGTTCAATATGACAATAGAAAAAGACCCAGCCCAGATATGACAACAGTATTCAGTATAAGAACAAATAAGATATTTATAAAGGTAAAGATTAGAAAACTTACTTTTGAAGAAGGCTCCACATTAAATGATATATTCTTTAAAACCAGATCTAAATCTTGACGATATCTTAAACAAAAACTTTGAAACACGATGGCACCAGCACTTGGCCAATCATTCTGAGGTCGACTATCATGAATAACTGCAGCTGCCTAAAATAAATAAAATTTATATAATACCTACTTATAATTGTTTATTTTCTCAATTCAAATATATTTTATATATAGTACTTTATATATAATATTTAATACACTTTATAAATAATACTTATAACTTTAATCCAAATAAAATAATGTTCACAAATTTAATCAAATTTTTTTTTCTTATTTTAAGAAAAAATTATTGATTTTCAACTTTTTAATTATTATATTTTATCTGTTAGATTATTGGTTTCTATCTCAGCTGATTTTTATTTTAAATTCCACTTTTTCTATACTTTATTTTGAATTCTATTTTTTTATACTTTATTTTGAAATTTAATTTTTTTATACTTTAGCACCTTTTAAAGCTATACTTTAACAAAACAATACAATGTACCTTTATATTTTTTTTACTTTTATATTTACTTGTATACTATACAATGACGCTATTGTTGATTACAATTTGTGCATGCTTTTTCTCATTACATTTTGTTCTTTTTAAATATCTGTAACCTTTTTTATATTCGTATTACTTATTCATTTTGACAGAACTTGCTAAAGAAATTTCATATTTCTTTGTGGATTTTTGATTAATTAACATTAATGCAACAACAACTTACATTAAGTATTTAATTAAATCAAATTAAAGTTAAATAAATTATGATTATTTGTGAGAATTTTTGTTCAAAAAATTGGTCAATAAAGAGTTATAAAATGCTGACTCATTTGTTTTTCGCTTTTGAAATCTACAACAGTGGCTGAAAGAAGCATGGTTGTTTGCTTCATTAAAGCTTTTAAAATGTAAATAATTAGAAAAAGTATAAATAATTAATTTATAAATATTTAAAATCATTTATATAAATTTAAATAATTAGTTTGAAAATTCATCAAATTCATAAACAAAGATTATGCCAAAGAAATTCTGAAGAAAACAAAACAAAATTTTTCATTAATGTTTTACTATTATCTACTCTATTATATTACAGTATTGTACTATATTATTATATTATTTATTTTATACTGAATGTACTATTATTATATTTTATTTAGATAACAAAAATAAATATAACAATTCAAACTAAATAATTTATTTTACATAAACTTTATGATGCAAATATTTATTTAAAAATATAAGTTTAAACTTGCAATACTTTGGTGTAGAATAATTTAGAACAAAATTACAAACCCATAAGAAAAACTTCATAGTATAACAAATAAATATATAAAAAATAAAAACATATAGGCATATAGGTATAAAAAAAACATTAATGTATAAATTTTACAAAGATTTACAAAAACTATATAATGTCAATAAAAAAAGCACATGTAAATAAAAAGCATTACCTCACTAGGAAGGTCAATGTATTCCTTTACTCTCTCTACAGAAACAATATTAGTTTCAAGTTCACTTGACATTCGCACCAACCAATTTAATGTTTGTGTAATCTAAAAAAAAATTTAATAACCTTTTTTACCTTTTCTGTTAAAAAAGGCATTTTATGGGACACCTACAACCGAATCACAAGGTCATAGATTTTTTTTAAAGAAATAATTTCAACCATAAAAGATCTATACACTCATATATACAAAGATAGTGTTCATTTTCAAATCAGTGTAATATTTTGCATAGCTTCTTGTCAACATAAAATTATAACTGACAAATATCAAGAGTTACATTATAATGCTACACTTAATGTTATAAAAAATTATTATTAATTAATAATACTATGCCATGGGTACAAATTACCCTTACTTTGCAACAAGTTCTTTACCACCCAGCTAAATTATTATTTATTAATGTTTAGCCTTTATTTTCTTTAAATAAACTGCCTTGAGAATTTGAGAAAGAATTGAGGCCTTGGCAACTTATTGATCTTGATGCAAACAACAAAGATATGCAAAACTATTCAAAGTTTCTCTCTCATAAAACATCATTTAGAGAACACCTAACAGATGAATTGTGATATCTTGTGAGAGATTCTAATATCTTAAACTAAATTATTTATGTTCTCCTAAGTTATGCCATGATTTTGGCTCAAATAAGAATACAAACAGATCTTATGTGTATGTATTTTTAAAACTAAAGAGATATTTTGATGATGTAGGATTTGAAAACCTCATTTATGATTGATCATAAAGTTGTTTACACTTTTTACTGTTCTTACTTTTCATCTTCAAACTTTTTAAAAACTTTTCTTAATATTTTCAACATATTTATAATATTATTTAAAATAGAAATTTGATCAAGCACATGTTTTTGAGTACAAAATTTCTAATCGATAAATATTAGGAACCAAACCCCAAATTAAGTTTACTTTGAAATTTTTATTTTTTAAGTAAATTTAATAAATTACTATTTTAGCTGTCATTTAAAAAATATGATATTATATATATTATATA
This sequence comes from Hydra vulgaris, assembly GCF_038396675.1. Classification (NCBI taxonomy): domain Eukaryota; kingdom Metazoa; phylum Cnidaria; class Hydrozoa; order Anthoathecata; family Hydridae; genus Hydra; species Hydra vulgaris. The sequence continues at coordinate 26,245,873 of NC_088920.1, forward strand.
TATTTATATAAATATATAATATAAATATAATATATACTTATCAACACAAATTTGTCAAAAATACCTAAAGATGTAGTTAGTCCACAAAAGAAAAAATTATTAAAAAATTAAAATTTTCTATAACCAGAGAAAAAATATTATTCCAACAGTTGTTGAATTAATATTTTTATTTTTATTCTCATTAGGTTTTATAGAACCATTGCACTTCCATTTCAATATTTTTGTATTTTGGATAAAAGTTTTTAGAGCATGTAGGGGCAGGTACAATAAAAGGATGAGACTTTGCTGAATGACAAGTCAAGTGAAAATGAGTTTTGGTAGATATAACTATAGAGATGATAGTTCCTTTGAGTAGCGACCATGATAGTATTTGTAGAAGAGAGAAAAAGATGTAACTATACAATGATGGGAGAGAGTTTCAAGCTTGACAGATAGAGCAGGTCAAACTACATTTACAGTGTATTTTTTGAATTTCGTCTAGAAAAGAAAGAGCATCATTAGAAGAACGAGCCCAAATATGACAATATAAATATGGAATCAGAAGTAAGAAAATGATGAGCCCAATAAAGAGAAGCAAACTTAGCAGATGCTAACTTAGCAATGGATTGTATAAATAGTTTCCATGAGAGATCAGTAGTGAACGATATTTGAAGAAGACATAAAGAGATCTCATTGACAGAGTTGCTGTACATCAATATAGGAATGTCGACAGTGTTACTGTAGTTGTTTGCAGTAAACAATCGAGTTTTGCCAGATTCAAAATCCATGTGTAAATAAATATGTTATATTTATTTTATGCAGTTTCATGTCAAAAAAATGTTAAATTATAAAGATTATGAAGTTGCTGAGAGAAAAAAACCCTCACCATTGCCTAATTTTTGTAATTTCAGTAAATTATCAATGCTCTGAGATATTTAAGTTGTAAAACACAATAGGACCAATATGTTATTATAAAGAGAAATACTAGCCTGAACATTTATTATTTAAAATGTGACGGCATAAGTATTATATTTTCATTTTTTCAGCTCTTGCTTATCTTGGTTTTTACCATATACACAAACAAATTTTGGTTTTGTACAAGAATGCTGATATAAATTCTTCAAAAGTCTTTTAAATAAAATTATTTATACAAGTTTATAGCTTTTTGTAAAAGAAATTAATTTTTTTTATTTAGATTTTAAGTTAACATTTTATTTATAATTAAAATTTTAATCACTTTCATTTTATTTCTCATTTTCTCAAAAACTAATAATCTAATTTTTTTTTAGATTATTAGTTTTTATCTTAACTATTTTTAATTACTTTAAATTTATAATTGTTTATTTGACACAATGATTGCAAAAAGTGATCAACGAAGCCATCCAGTTATGTAGACCTGAGAGATGTGATAATAGAGTCAGATTGTAGATGATTTCATTGGGTAAGAATCAGAAATGAATATAAAAACTATTTAGTGGAAGGAACAAAATTTCACGACCTGGGGATAGGGGGGATCATAACTCAAGCTCTAGTAATCCTAAGCATATGATATAACAATGGCTTATGAGTTAACAAGTCTATATAAATCCGCTGGTATAATAATAGCTCCCATGAATAAAAGTATTCTACAATATAAAACAAAATAAATTATAAAAATAATAAAATTGTAGTAATATGATAATAAATGATAGTTTGGACAATATATAATGAAAAAAAAAAAAATGCACGCCATTCCAAATTAGAACCCTGAATCTTCAGTTTACAATGCAGCGCGCTAATCCACCATGCTATAGTGTTGGTATGCTTTCTCCTAAAAAAGAGGTTTATAAATGTGGTACAATTCGTGGTCTAAACACTGGACAATAAAAAATTAAAAACTGAATACCACCTGTGTCACAGCAAAATTTATAGATATGGTTAATGTAACAAATATATAATATAAAGCTCACAAAGCGCTGAAATTCATGAGTGTAAGAGGTAAAATATTTTGGTACCATCATAACCAATTAGAATTAAGTAGTAGATGAATGGTGATCCCTCTCCTCAAGAATGCACTTTGATCGACATTTTTCAATTTATTTCTCATACTTTGTTTTCATTTTTTTTTTAGAATATTAGTTTTTATCTTAGTTATTTTTTGTTAATTTAAATTTAATTTTTCTATATTTCATATATATTTTTAGACTAATCCAAAGTTATTAATTACATTTAACTTTGACTTTTTAAATTACATATCTTACAGACAAATAGTTAGGATGAAATAAAGCTCTTACCTCAAGTGCATAAGATATAGATAAACCAACCATTCCTGGAGATAAAGTTCCTCGTTGAATAATGCAAAACAAAGCTGCAAAGAAAGTTATGAGATGACCACAGGTCTCCAAACGCATTGCTAACCATCTAAATTAATATTAAGTTTTATAACTGATAAAAATCTTTAGTTGTTATATATGTGTGTGTGTATATATATATATATATATATATGTATATATATATATATATATATATATATATATATATATATATATATATGTATATATATATGTATATATATATATATATATATATATATATATATATATATATATATATATATATATATATATATATATATATATATATATGTATATATATATGTATATATATATATATATATATATATATATATATATATATATATATATATATATATATATTTATATATATATATATATACACACACACTAATAAAAACACCTATCTTATTTTTTTCTTCAACAACTTGTTTCTCAAGCAGTAGGTTCATCAGGAAGAATGTCTAAACATCTAAAAATTCAAATTATAGAAAAAAAATTTAACAGGATGTTGGGAATCGTTATAATTAATTATATAACAATGTAGTTATTTTGCAACCAGAAAGTTGCATCAACTATATTAAAATTAAAAAAAGAATTCTTTAGAACTAGGTTAATTTTAGTTTGGTTATTTGTTTTTTATGATTTTTTAAAAAGGTTTGCATGTCTGCATAGTATAAAAAGTATACTATGGTTACAAGAAAAATAGTATACTATGGTTACAAGAAAAATTTGAAATTATTATTCATGTGGATCAAAAAAATTTACTAAACAAAAAATCTGAATCAATTTCTAAATGCAGACATGAATATAAGTAAGTTTAAAAAAAAAATAAAAAACAAATGACCAAACTAAAATAAACCTAATTCTAAAGAATTCTTTTCGTAATTAATTTTTGCAAAATAACTACATTATTATATAATTATTTATAAAAATTTGCAGCTTCCAGTGAAATAATTTTTCTATAATTTGAATTGCTTGATGTTTAGACAATCTTCCTGATGGACCTACTGATGAAGAAACAAGTTTTTGACAAACAAATTAGATATGTGTTTTTACTTACTTTTTATTGCTCTGTTCTTTAAAAACATGGAGCACTATATTTGTAAAATACACAAACATAATTTATATATATGCCTATATATGTATAAATATATATGTGTGTGTATATATATATATATATATATATATATATATATATATATATATATATATATATATATATATATATATATATATATATATATATATATATATATATATATATATATATATATACACACACATATATATATGTGTGTGTGTGTATATATATATATATTTAATATATATATATTATGTGTTTATATATATATATATATATATATATATATATATATATATATATATATATATATATGTATACATACATATATACATATATATATGTGTGTGTGAGTGTATGTGTGTGTATATATAGTATATACACACACACACTCATATGCAATTTGAGGTGATATGACACCACCAGGTTTCAAATTAGAATATTGTGGAGGTGTAGCAATAATATATTGAAACAACATAAATATTAAACTTTGTCTTTCTACCAGGTCACATTAGTTTTTTTGGAAAAACCCTGCTCACCTTAACAAAAGTTTTTTTGGATTATCTTTGTTGTAGGCTAGGTTGTATCTTTGATGAAGGCGAGGTTGTGCTTTGATAAAGGCTAGGTTGTGCTTTGATAAAGGCTAGGTTGTGCTTTGATAAAGGCTAGGTTGTGCTTAAAAAAATACATTGTAACTTGCGTCTCTTTCTTTACAAATTTCAGGTGCACTCAATAACCAGGGGAATATTTTTCTATTTGCTGTTACAGTTTGGAAACAAGTTTTTCTTTCTTCCATTTAATCAGCAATAAGTTCACTTATAGTTAGCTCTACTTTAGTTTAAAAGGGATGCAAAGAATGAATTCTTGACAGCCTTATTGTAGATATTGCAAAAAACTTGGTAGCTTGGAACTAACCTAAAAGAGATAATGCTTTACTTAAAGGTAGTTGCTGATTGTAATGGATTGATGGCTTAGAACTGTCTTGCATCTACTGCTTTTATTTGTCTACAAAGGAATGTTTTTCAACTCCATTAATAATAGGATTTTGGGCAGCGTCAATACTGCAAATGGTATCTTCAGGGACAATATACAAAAAGGGCTAACTGTATTTAAAATTGGTTTTAAGTTTATCAGTGAATTTTTTCTTTTTTAATTTCAACTTACTCAAAATCTTTTTATTCAAAAGTTTTACTTTATTTAACTATTTAAAATGCACAAAAATTTTCTTTTTTAAACTTTTATTAAATTAATTGTTTTCATAAATAGTATAAGCAACTGAATTTGTTTTCAATAGTGAGGCTGGTAAAATTGACAGCTAACTGACTTCTGAAAGATAATGCTTTATGTAGCTTCTTATTGGGTTAGGAAGGTTACCACTATAATACTAGTTGATTACCTCCTGATTGTGAAATATTTATTGCATAATTTAAATTTTCTGTGTGTAACTCCTTATACACTATTAATGTTGCAAAAAGATCTTGAGTGTGACCTTTTAACACAAATAGTAAAAAAAAGATTGTGTTATTTCCATGTATTTGATGTAAATAAATCTAACAAATACTTTCTAAAATATTATGGGGATATATCTATCAAATCCCATTATTCTAATTTTCTTTTTAGAATTCTTCAATCTCCTAAAATAACTTTAAACGTTTGGTGAAGTGAATTTGTGTGCTGACCTTATGTATCCAGGTACTGATCCAAAAAACATCAATACTCAATTTGCTGATACTTTAAAGACTTGCAGCATGACACAATAAGTTCGATCTCCAACACGCATACAGTCAACTACTGGTATTGTCAACCTGTTTGATTTGGTAACAAAATTGCCATGATGATATTTCATACAAAATTCAGGTAGTAGATGATATTTTGGACTACTTCATTATCTCAGTTACACATCAAAATGAATTTAAAAAAAGTTAAACTGCTTGGTTTCCAAAATCAAATTTAAAAAAACTAAACTTATCATATATAGAAGAACTGCAAGTGATGCCATGCTAAAAACTGTGGATAATAATATTGAACAAGTAAGAACAAATAGAATTACTGTTCTTGGTAATTTAGTACCAATTCAGAGATATTAAATGCGGCCATTTATTAAATGTAACCATAATGATAAATGGCTAATTAGATAAATAAGAACATATATTAAATGCAACCATGATGATAAATGGTTATTTTTAGATGTTGAAAATAAAAATAAGAAAATATTGTAAACTGAAGTATTGTTATTTAAAAGCATTTAAAAACTGATCATTTATCTGCAAATAACTGTATTAAACTGATCAATTATCAGCAAATAACTGTATCAAACTGCATGTCAAAAGGCATCAGCAGCAAATCTGATGCAACCATTACAAGGAAAAATTTAACCAAGCATACTGTAATAAAAAAAAAGTATTGCCAAGGAATCGTTGTATACAAATAGTTCTAAAGCTAAGCCTTGTAATAATGCCATGTACTAGAGATGAAATGTTTTAGAGATGAAATGCTTTACTAAATTTTAGTACAAAAGGCCAAACTTTTATAAAACTAAAAGTATAAAGAATACTTTAAATCTTATAAAATTTATAAAAGAAAAAACTGAGTATAAAGAATACACAATTTAAGTTCATTTGGAATCATCTCTCCCTGTATACTTTCATCAAAATTTGGTAAAATTTGTTAAAAATAACCTCAATCCTAAGACATAGCTTTTTAGTTCAATCATAGCTCATCCTGCCAAAGTCTTAATTAAATTTTGAATTTTCCCAGCCACATGACAAATTGCTTAAATTACAAAAGTTCCTAAAAAATCAGAACTAACAGTCCTTAAACTCACTAGTTTGCGCCTCAAATCTCAATACAATTTTAAAAAACCTTGAAAAACTTGCACAATTACAGCTTTTTTAACATGCTTTTTCAACATTTTTATTTATAAACTTCAATTTTTAAACCTGAGTTTCGATTCAGTCTAAAAATCAAAACAGAATTTCTAAATTATATTTTATCAAACAATGATGATATTTAGCCAGCATACTTCTCCTTCTGGACATATCTGCAGCATTTGATAAAATCAATCACAGTCTAATTGTCTTTATTAAGGATAAACTAATCATCAATGGTAATTCACAGATGAAATCATATTTGCATTTTTGTAAACCCTTCTTTTTATTAGATCAACAAAATCTGAAAAGCAGGAGTCCTACAGGGCAGAGTATTAAACTCACTTCTATTTTTCATGTTTCTTTTTCCTGTATACCATAAAATACCTCAACTTACCACTAATCGTTAGCAATATGCCATGATATCTTATATTAATAACAATAGACTGTAATCGCCCAAGCAAAGATAAATTAACAAAATCACTGAATGTGCTAATGCATGTCACCACAAAATGGATTTTGTTTGAACGAAACAGAAACTGACTTATTCGGATCTAGAAAGTAGGCTGGTAAAAATGACGCCTATTGTTACCGCTTTAGTGTAATTATAATATGTTCGCAAGTTTTTGCCATTTTAATCTTTTAACAACAAAAATTCATTTTGTTTTTATTTTTTTAAATATCATTTCAAAGTTTTTCCACCACATGTTGCACATCATAACTTATCTACATTTGTGAGTTGTTAAGTTTGAAATATTAGAACTTTAGTGAGAATATTAGAACACCCCTAAAGCAGTTGCATTACTCCTAAAACACTGGTAGTGCAACTTTATTGTTAAAAAAAGGTATTCATGTTTAATGTAACAAGGAATAATTAAAGACCTCAAAAGAAATGTCGGTAGTATTTCACAAAACTAAGAAAAAGAGACAATGAATGAAAATGAACACAGGTAAAATTGAAAAAAAATTATTAAACACATATTATTAAACTAAAACTTACACTAAAGAAAGGAGTTTATAATTTAAAAAATTTAACAAAAAGTTTCTGATTAGTTAAATAAAATCTTACCTGTTTGAACATACCATAGAAAAACTGGCTTCTTGACTAAAATCAATTTTAGATTCATTTTCTGATATAAACTCATCATTTAAACGATATGTACGTATAGTCGATGCACCATTAATACTTTCAAAAAAATGATTGTAGATAGGTGATCGCCTTACAGATTCAATGCGTTGAAGTTGGCGTGAAGATGCCACATAAAAACGCTATAATGCATCATTATGTAATAGTAATAATTGTAATCATACTATTAGTGGTATTATGTAAAAATCACCCTCTTTTTATTTTTCCATTTTTTTATGCCTAAATTTAAATTTTTAACTCTCTTATTTTTTTTAAATGTATCATGTATAGAGAAACATTTTTATCACAAGAAATTCATGATTTTAAAAAATATTATTACATGAATCAGAAAAGGTAAAAGTTATTTTCATCTTTTTTCATCACTCCTTGAATAACTATAATGCTAATATAATGTCAATTTAACATACAGCCAGTATACAGTTAATATAAAATTTGTCAGCCTTTTTCTTTAATGACTACAAAATATCTTTTATACATTGACGCTATCAAGTTTTTTAGACATTGTGGGTCAAACTTTCCCCACTCCTTGATGAAAATTGCCTTTAATTAAGACAAACTGGTTTTATGGTGACTGAGGAACTCAATTTAATGTTGTTTGTTTTGAGTCACTGAGTAGCTAACTTCTATGTGTGTTTTGGATCTCTGGTGTTTAATATCATTCTTTGTTTTATATTACAAGAATAAACTTCTTTCGCCATATTTTGATCAATAAATTTAAGCTCACCAAAGCAAACCACTCAAAGCAAAGGAACAAATAAGGATAAAAGTATAAGAACTGAAAAATTTGCAGCGTAAGAGTATATTTGCAACTTTTAATAAAGCCTAATGACACATCCTCAATGTTAGATAGCTATATTATTAATATTAGATAGCTATACATTATTAATATTAGAATAAATATATTAGATAATATATTTAGAGTTTAAGTATTCATCATTTTTTTCAATTTGCACATGATACCATTAGAACTAAACAAACATACTTTTGTTTCATCTAACCATAAAACTTGCCACCATTGCTCGTGAGTTCATTACAAATGTTTCTAAATACAAACCAATCTTTTCTTTTGATTTACATACTAAAGAAAAGATTTTTTGGGGCAACTCTACTTACAGACCCTTGATTATTCCAATTATTACAAACAGTTTAGGGATTTTTTACCAGTTTTGGCGCAGATAGCTATGTATCTTGTTTAAAATTCTAATAATTTCTTGAATAATGTAAATGATAATCTTAACTAGATGTCCTCTGAAAACTTTCAATGGTAACAATTTTTGAATGGTAACCATTTTTGGGTGTTTTCTAATGATACTTCCTATACTATAAGGCCTCCAATTTACTTTTTGAGAAATGAATTCTTTTCCACTTTTACAGTGTACTGGGATCAAAGTTTTGATTCCTGAGCTTTACTTCTATTTAATATGATTTTGATATCAAGAACTTATAACAAGAACTTAAAATTTTTTACGTTTTTACCTTTTGTATTTTGTAAGTTGATTAAGAATTCAAAACAAAAACTCAATAAAAAACTAATATAACTTATTTTTCTTATGCAGTTTCACATGCAACTGAAAAGTTAAAAAAAAGATGATTTTTTTCAAGTATAGGATGAATTTCTTGCGTTAAAAACACTATTTTGGTACATTATTTTTTTGGTATATTTATTGGTATTTTATTTTTAAAAAATGTATATATATACAGTGCTTTTTAAAAAGTTTTATAGTATTTCATCTTTCAGATCCTATAAGAAATTTTAAATGTCGTTTTTAATGTTTTCGGAGCAATTTTGACGCAATCCTCTTTTTTAATTTTATTACAATTTCTCTGTTCTTAATCATGAATCAACTCTTTGTACCATCATTTGACACTTATTTTTTTTACATAATGGTTTCAATCACATTTTAGTGTATCTTAACTTTTAGACCTTATGAAAATATTTAAAAATATTTTTATTTAGTTGTCATAAGTAATTTTATCTTTAATTTTATCTTTCTGTAGAAAACTGTCAAACTAACATACAATTGATTAAATTAATTATGAATAACATTTGAAAAGAAAACAAAACAAAATAAATTAAAAAGTGTGCGCAACTTTTTTTTTTTACAGAACTTTTCTAGTTTTTTTTTTGTATGTTTTTTGATATAACTGAATTATTAAAAAAGTAACATAAAGTGAAGTTATTGACAAGAGAAAAAAAAGTGTTTTAGCAAATATAGTTACTTTTCTATGTTTGAAAAAAAACACAAAAAAAAAAAATATTTTGCTGCTCCTTTCTTTAAAAGCACTAATGTAATAAAAGCACTATATATATATATATATATATATATATATATATATATATATATATATATATATATATATATATATATATATATATATATATATATATATATATATATATATATATATATAATAATAATAATAATAATAAAAATAACAAACCTGAGTAAAAAAGTAGGCCACACCAATAGGTACAAAAGCAGCCAGAAATATAGGAGTGGTATAACTAATTATAAATACTGTACCGCATAATATAAAAAAACATGAAACAAATGATTTTATTGTTTTCGGAATTGATTCATCAATTAGATTAATGTCTTTTGAAAATCTATTGACAATCCGCCCCATTGGGGTGGTTTCAAAAAATGACATAGGACATCTTAAAACATTCTTTAGCAGATTGTTATGCAGGGTTTTTGATGCTCTTACAACACCAAAACAAAGAACTACTGCTTGAAGCATTGCTGATAAACCTTGTGAAGCACCTAATGCTCCATAAATACCAAGATATAAATCTCGTTGATGATTAGAAACATTTCGGTTAGAGCTCCATTCAGCTAACCAAATACGCGAATAAAGTGAAAAGCCTTCTGACGTTAAACCAAAAAATAGAAACAAGATGGTCAACAAAATGCTAATTGATTTGGAATACGTCAAATAAACAGAACGCTTCACCTATTACATAAAAAATTGGAGAGTCTTTATTTCTAAGTTATGATCAAACATTAAATAGTTAAATATATTTGAATATAACAACATCAGAATGGTATACCAACGTGTTTGTAAAATCAGCCATGAGGTATTTTAAATGGTATCTACTTACCGTGTAATTTCACTTTCATATAATATTTTAAATTATAATTTTTTAAATTTTTTTAATGCTGTTTTGATAGAAAAAAAAAATATTGTTTTCTATTGGAGCAAATAAACAAGCCATCAACTCTTCTTTTTTCCTGTTTAATCCTCTGTTTAAGCCTTAATTTTTCAACTCTTTAACTTTATCCTAGAAATTATTTATATTTATGTATTTATATACTTTATCTTAAAAACCAGATAGCTTAATAAATATATGCCATAATTAATTTTATAGCAAATATTTTAGTAATTATAATTTGATAACTATATTTCATTTTCTCAGATTTAAATGACAGATTATAGTTTATGTAAGTATCTTTTCACCCCTTTTAACCATTTTTATAACACAACCTCCTTCTTTCACAGACCTTCTCTATAATAATATATCTGTTTATCAAAATAAAAAATCCTTGCATCCATCCCCAGTATTTAAAAATAATTTTTTTATCAAGTTTCATTTTTAATTTAAAATATTTTTCAATTAGTCACAAGGGAACCAGTGTATTATTGATATTTTATTTACTATTTTATATATAACTTGAATGCCTTATTTTTATATATAATATTAATACCATAAAAATAATACTAGAAAAAAAAAAAATTAAAATTTTTTTTTTTTGCCCGTCCAGGTCATTTTTTTTCACTTTTTTTTACCCACTGTTATTTACAATTACATTGGCTATATTTTACAATATTTAATTAAACAAGTTATGCAAAATGCATGCTATTATTAAAATGTTGAAACTTCTTTATAAAGGAAAATCATCTTTAAAAAAGTGCAAAACAATAAAACATTTATTTTTTAACATAACCATTATACCAGGACTTATTTAAACAATATATATACAGGGAAGTAGATGTTTAAAACTTATCAAAACATTATATACACAGTAAATCAGATGGATTATTACCTTAAATTGGATGTGTCATGCTTGAGTGTATACTCCGAAAACTTTTCAAAATTTTTCTGTAAAAATATATAACTATTATAAAGAATTATTTTCCATGCTGTTTATGATCAAATTAACTAGAACCTTTCTTTTTATCTTTCAGCTACTATTATTGTTATTGGTGACTCTAAAGCTCATCATGTTAAATAACTTAGATCTGAAATGGCAAATGGTGTTGAACCTAGGTTTCTGTTTGAACGTTGCAAGGTTGCATCTTTTCATGTTTAAAATATTTTACAAATAATACCACAGCTGCTGCTATAAATATTTATTCCATCAACTAAAACTCAATCTCACATGACTCGTTATTCAGCAAAGCTTGATCGTTTTACTATAAATGTTCCTTCATGCTTAAAAAAATTTATATTTTGTTTTTTTCTTTGAATACCAGTGCTTTATGATTCTATTCTGCCTTTATGTTTTGCTGACTTCTATTAACCGCCTTCTTGTTTTTAACTCACTTCTTCGCCTTTTTTTAAAACTCAACTTGTTTCACAGCAGCCTTGTTCATCAAGGTTTGTGTTTCGGAGTTATAGAGTTGAGAAGAGAGTTATAAAGGGTTGTTATAATTATAGAGGGTTGTAACCACAAATAAAGTAGCCTACCAACTGTAGTGACTTTCTCAGACTTGGGGCGGTAAATTAACATAGAAAAAAAAAAGTGGTCGGTTGTAGTCTTTTTGAAAATGAATTGATTTGAAATAACAACAAAAATATGTGTATATTTCAACAGAATCCTAGATTTAAATATCAAAATGAATGGAAAAAACTGAAGTTAATTCTAGTAAAAACATTTACAAGCTTATCTTTGTTATATATGTGAGTAGTATAGAAAAGAAACCTGGAAACAAAACTAATTTCTTAATCAGAAACTGAGTTATCAAAAAAGAAAAAAAAAGTTTAAACAGTCTTAAAAAAGTCTACACAAAATTTAAAAATATTTTAAATACCATTTTATATAAATTATATATATAAATCTTGTATAATACTAGGCCTATAAAAAATAGATAAAGTTTGGTTTAATATTGACTAAAAAGTCATTAGTTTTATTTACTTTATAAAAAAGGTCACTCTAGAAAATCAATTATACTTTTGAAAACAACAAAATGAATACAAACTATAGTGAATAGTTATACCTTTCCTGTTTCAGAAACTTCTTGCATAATTAAAACTTCTGAACCTTTCAACAAAACAGTTTTTTCATGGCGTGCTAGAATTTGCTGAGCTTCTCGTTTGTACAATTCATTTTCGTCAATTTCATCATTTTTGTCAGTTTTATCATTTTTTAAATCTTCAAAAACTGATACGCAGCTGTTTGATGCATATGCAAGATTAGTGAAGCCTAGAGCATGTTCAGATTCAATCTTATTGTCAATAATTTCAACATTTAAACCTTCAATAGCTATAAATGACATGAAATATATTCCATAGCTACAAAAATATTATATATATATATATATATATATATATATATATATTATATATATATATATTATATATATATATTATATATATATTTAATACAATTAGTATTGAATAATATAATTAATATTGAATTTAATGCTATTACTGTTACTCATTTTGTGGGTGTTTTGACACAGTGTTTTTAAACAAAGGTTCATTATGCTTTCCTTTTATATTTTTGACTCTTAAATCTTTATTATCTTTATTATAATCATTTATTATAATAAATTGGTGCAATTATAAATTATGTAGAATTTATAAAATAATAGATAAACCTGTGTTATTTTTAAACTTTCCTTTAGATTAATAAAATAACTTTTAAAGTATGTAATTTATTTAATTTATTTTATAAAAACACAATTCAAGTCATTTGTTTCAATTCAATTGTATTTAATGTATGGGTAATTCCATGTCAAATGACCCATAAATTTTTTTAAATGCTGCCCTATATCCCAGGTTTTACTGATTTTTATACAGTTGAGAGTACTTAGAAAAATAAAAATTCCTTAAAAATTTTAGCCTCTAGCTCCAAGACAATCCTTAAATATGACCATTTTACTCTTAACAGATGTTGGCCAGCCCCCTCTTGTCTCCTTAGAATTGCATCTTTTTACTAAAAAGTTTGTACCTGACTATTATCAGGGGGGGGGGGGGGGGGAATAAAAAAAAATGATCAAAAATTTATTAAATAATTTTTAAGTACCTGTATTTATTAATTTAAATAAATTTAGGCAATTTTTTATATACCTGACTTTGATGCTCAAGAAACCCATATGACCTTGATGAAATCAAAAAAAAAATATTACACATAATTCTATAATCATTGATCTTTCAAAAAATATAAAGATTTTGAACTGCAAGTATATGGATTTCCATATAAGGATAATAGGGCACGGTCCCCACTTTTTTTTTACTACCTTCCAGATTAGCTGGAGCTCTGAAACTTGTGGCATTTCTGTAGTGCCCATGAACATGTATGTTAAAGTTGTTTTCAGGGCCCAAGAGACAAGGAGGAAGGGCTGGGTCATAAGCCCCACTTTTTTGTAGCAGAATCTTGTGATAACTTTCAGCATTTGTGTAGTCCTGATGATTGCGTGTTAAAATTGTTTCCAGAGCAGATGACCTGAAGGTCCATTTTTGGTTTATATTTGTTCCATTCTGTTTTTGATCATTCTGTATTTAATAATTTTCTTGAAATATTTTAAGAAAGTACATATCTTTATAAGATTTTTGATCATATATATGGATCAAAAACAGTAATCCACCTAAAATAATGACTTTAACTAAATTTTAGATTGTATAGTTTAAAACTTTTTGAATTGAAAAAAATTGATATTTTTTAATGCTAAAATGTTAACAGCAAGTTGTTTAATTAACTAAAATTCATGAGTAAAAAAACATCCTGCTGCAACATTACATCAATAAAAAAGAAGTTTATCACCTTTTAAAATCTTTATTTTATTTAATTTTTACTAATTCTAAAATGTTAGTAGCAAGTTGTTTTATTGAATAAGAACTGTTATACAGTAACAAAAAAACACTCTGTTACTACATTAATATAAAAGAAATTTTTTACCTAATAAATTCATCATTAACATTTTTAACATTAACAATTTAATTACAACTAAACAACCTTGTTAATGAGACAAAAAACTATCTTTTACATTCAAAAAAAAAATAGAAAAGAAATCAATCACTGTTTACCACACTATTTAAGTTGTTTTAATTATATTAATTACTCATTTTTTTATTTAATCTGAAGTTATTTTTACTTCATTAAAAATGCAAAAAAAGAATTAGTAATTAGTTTTACAGTAAGATTCACATGATTTTGGAAAACTGTTAAATGATACTTGTTATCAACTAATTTATTGTAGAAAGACTGATTTAAAGAAAAACCGAAAGATATTTGATTGTTATAGTAAGAATGGGTTTACATGATTTTGGAAAACTGTTAAATGATACTTGTCATAAACTAATTTATTGTAGAAAAACTGATTTAAAGAAAAACTGAAAGAGATTTGATTGTTATAGTAAGAATGGGTTTACATGATTTTGGAAAACTGTTAAATGATACTTGTCATAAACTAATTTATTGTAGAAAGACTGATTTAAAGAAAAACTGAAAGAGGTTTGATTTTTATTGAGAAGATGTCAGAGTAGAATTAACTGAAAATGCAAAAAAAAAAAAACTGCAGAAACGTCAAAACTTTTAGAGTTCTAAGCTAGTCTGTAAGGTAGTGAAAAATCAATAACAATTCTCCGCTACAAAAAAGTGGGGACTTTGCCCTGTTATCCATATATGGAAATTCATATACTTGGAGATCAAAATTCTTATATTTTTTGAAAAATCAATGAATATAGAATGATGTGTAATACATTTTTTTTTGAAATCATCAAAACCACATGGGTTTCTTTAGCATTAAAAACAGGTACATAAAAAATTGCCTAAATTTATTTAATTGCTATTTAATTACTTTTTATTACTTACTAGGTACTTAATAATAATTTTTTCTGATCATTTCATTGGATTCTCAGCCCCCCAAAATAGCCAGTTACAAATTTTTAAGTAAAAAAATCAAATATTTTTAAAGTTATATGACTTGAAACCTTTAAATAAATGTTGCAATTCTGAGGAGACAAAAGGGGCCTAGCCAATATGGGCTAAAAGTAAAACTGTCATATTTTAGGATCTTCTTGGATCCAGAGGCTAAAATTTTCAAGGAATTCTTATTATTACTTTCTAATATTACTAAACACTCTTAACTCTATAAAAACCAGCAAAATCTGAGATGTATGATGACATGACCTGGGTCATTTGACATGGAATTACCTGTATATTTATCTTTGTTTTTTATTTTTAAGAACTCGAAGTTGATGCTCTTTTCAAAGGCCAAACTTTTGATAAAAGTCAAACTTTTGAACAAGGTCAAACTGATATAATTGGTGTTTATCTCAAAAATCCTTCTCACACGTTTAACTCTATGTTGCATGTTCAAGAACAAGATTGTTTAATAACTTATTTTTATTTGTTTAATAACTTATTTTTGTAAATTGATAAACATTCATAACAAGATATGTCATTTAATAAATGCTACACAAACAATGTTGTAATTACAGATGTACTTAACCTATATACAATTTATTTAAGAAGTATTTTATTAAATACTTCTAAACCCTCGTACAATTTTTTTATGTTCTAATCAATGATAAAAAATGCAAGAAACTTTCACACTTTTACTTTAAAAACAAAGTTTCATTATTATTTTAGATTAAAGGAAAAAAAAAACAACCATAACTGCCAATAAAAGTCAATAGTTGCCCAAATATAATAGCTCATTATATTTAACAAAACTTTATAATCTATATAAGAACTCATTATATTTAGCAAAACTTTCTTTTGAGTGAAAATAAATACAAGAGTAAAGTTATAAACATTTTATGAAACTTCACATAAAAGTGAAGTAAAGCCCTAAAAGTTCATTAGCTCAGATATTACTTATTAAAAAATATATATGAACTCAGATATTACTTATTAAAAAATATATATGAACTCATTATATTTAGCAAAACTTTCTTTTGAGTGAAGATAAATACAAGAGTTAAGTTATAAACAGTGAAGTATAGATATTACTCATTAAAAAAAAAGAAAGCTATAAAAGTTTTTACATAAACCTTAAAACAGTTTCTTATGAAACAAATTTGTAATGGTGTAATTGTTTTTTTTAAAGAGTTTAAGGAATGTTTATTGCTTATATACTTCAAGTACAAATATTAATGGCTTTCTGAAAAAAAAAAAATATGCATAACATTTTTACTCCATTAAAAGAACTCATACACGTAAAGGTGCTAATGGAGAACCCATAGCAAACCATAATTATTGCATCATCATTAATTTAGTTTTAAACTGAAATTTAACATATAGAGTTTCAAATTATTAAGAGATAAGTTTCAATGAATTATCAAGAGATATTGTAAATCAACCATGGCATTGTTTAATTTACTAAAAACTTCAGTTAACTGAATTTTCAATTAATCTTATTAAGTATTTATATGTTAATTTTAATCAATTTTTGTGGCTTCTTCTTTTGAGTTTTTATTTTAATAAAGTATAATACTATATTTATGTGTATATACATATAAATATATATATTCCTCACAACTAAAAAAAATGAGGTTGGTAATTTGTTGCTGATTTTAAACTGTATTTGGTCTATATTTTTTTGGTCTGCATCAGGTTGGTACTAAATATTTAAAACAAAGGTTTCACTACAACAACATAGAAATAAGTTTAATAAAAAAAATCCCAACCTTAGACACTTTTAAATTGACAATTAGGTCAGCATCGTTAAATGCTAACCCAAATTCCAAGGGTTATATATATATACATATATATATATATATATATATATATATATATATATATATATATATATATATATATATATATATATATATATATATATATATATATATATATATCATGTTATTTGATAATGTTACTAAGTCTTTTGGACCTAAAAAATTCCCCTTTGATTTTTTAATTTAAGTACTTTCATCAAAACTTACTACATTAACAAGTTGTCTGAATTTTGAAAATGCCTTAAAAGGTCAACTTTACTTCTGAGCCAACTGCCAAACTGCCAAAAACATTTTTCAACTCATCTTATTCTTTTTTTTTTTTTTTTTTTTTTTTGCATATTGCATACAATACTGCATACAATACTGCAGTTGCAGCTTAAATTAAAATTACAACTTAACATTAAAGTAACAACTTCCTTGTAATGATTGTCTATACATTTATATGAGTATGTATAATATTTCATTGCGTTTTAGACTGTCTTTATTCTTAACTTAATGATTTAAAAAAAAGTTAATTAAAGGCACAATCCTTATTTTTTGTTGTTTATAAAATTATTCATAAAAATTGTTTTAAAAGATTTAAACTTATCCATAAAAATACTTTTAATATGTTTACATATAATACAAATGTTTAACAAATATCATATCAAATAATAAATTAATAAATAATTTTTATTTACCATTGATTTCATTGCCAACATATTCTAATTCATTTGAATAAGTTTCTTCATCATTTTTAACTTCACGATGGAATGTTTTCAAAAATTCAGCAAAGGCACCAGCATTATTTTTTAGTTCTTCATAACTACCACACTTAAATAAAACATGTTTATAATAATAAATCTGTTCATATCATATACTAATCTATATAAATTTGAATGTAATGAATACACACACATATTTAAAAATATATACTCTTTAAATATATTTAGTTTAATCAAATAAAACAATAATACCACAACCATTATATTAATAATACCAATATTATAATGCATTTATAAAAAATGCATTAAATTTATTTAATTAAATAACAAATAATAACAAATGAATGATATACTCAGCTTTTCAAAAGCAATTGTATAAAAACAGAAAAACAGAATGATGAAAAAAGACTTGGTGCATATGAATGACACTAACAAATATTAACATGAGCAATATGGTATCCTACATCAAAATGTGTTGAAAAAATCCTATGAAGCTATAAAATGCACAAACAGTATTCCTTTGCATTCGAGACAAAAATTGTCAAATAACCTGTTGTTGACATATTCAACATTTTGTTGACAGATTTAACATACAACATATTAACTTGGTCATATGAAGAGAGTTATTCAGCTAAAAAAAAGGAGAACTTTTAGTTAGAAAAACTTGACCTTGACAACTAATCTTAGAGTAGAAAAATCGGGTAAAAAAAAGAGTAGAAGACTATTCATGACGTTTTTCTTTTCTATAATGAAAATAAATTATAATAATTAGCTATTGTCATTAGTAATGTCTTCATGTAGACTTAAATGCAATATACTATATGTGTGTGTAAACTAATTAGCGTATTCTACAAGAGCTATAAAGTTAAAAAAATGTTGGAAAATGATTACAATGACAGCAGTTTTGAAGTTGCTTGTATTTTCTTTTAAATTTGGGTTTGCTATGCTTTTAAATGAATAGACTCATAGATAAATTACAAATGGTTATTGGCCTTTTTAAATTGAAGACCACAAACTAATACAGCTTAAAATTATACTTTGTTTTCAAGTATATATGTAAATACTCAAACATTCTATTACAAATATCAATAAAATGATGTACAACAGTTATGTTCAAAGATATGATGCATCATAAAGCACAAAAAATATTAGCAATAAAAATTAAACTTTTGAATAAAAAAAGATTATATTAAATAAATCCATACCTCAGAAATTTTATTATCACTTAATACAATGATTTGATCAACAAGAGGTAAATATGTAAGGTTATGTGTAACCAATATTCGGGTCTAAATAAATACAAAAACAATAATTATGAAAAATTATGTTTAATATTTTGATTGCTTGAGTCTAAATAAACACAAAAAAGAAGTAAATATCTAAGGTTATGTGTAATTAATCTTAAAGACAACATAAATATGCACACAAAAAAGTCATCATAAACACACACACACATAAAGTTAACATAAACACACACACACAAAAGTCAACATGTATGTTGACAAAAAGTCACGTGATCAACAAACACACGCACAAAAAAGTAAATATGTGGTTATGTGCAGCTAATGTTCAAGTTTTACAACCCCTTCTCAGCTCTATAACTTTAAAGTGTGAACCTTGACGAACAAGGCCGCAGCTTGAAGAAACAAGCTGAGCACTGTACTACCAAGGGCGTGGTGGGGATCGAACTTCTCGCTTATGAGGCAAGCGTTCTACCACTACACCACTATCGCATTTTACTTGATACTTAAAAATAATAAAACATAAACTTAAAGTTTAGAAAACAATCTTAAATTAAAAATATGCCCAAAGTTTGAATAAATTTTACTTTACATTAAGTTGATATTTTTAAATACTTATTAAAATATATTATATCATAAATATATTAAAATATTTATGATTCTGTAGTATTAATTACTTAGACAATAGTATATATAAAATATAAGCATATTATTAAATTTAAACTTATTTATAACAAAATCAAAATAATAATAATAAATAAAATTGTCATTATTTTAGTTTAGCATGTAATTGGTTTACCCCAAGCCCAAAAAAACCCAACTAAACTAGACATAAGATATCAGTTTTAGTGAAATGGGTGTGAAGATCAAAAATAATTTTAAATATGGCAATGCTAATGGATAATATAATGCTCATATTTTTTTACAGTATCATACAAATATAATATAAAATTATATAACAAATATAATAGAATTGGGAAAGCTGAGGATCCACAAGAAAGAGCTGCAGTTAAAAAGGTATTCAAAATGATAGCCTGTTATCAGTTCAAAATCATTATACCACATTGATAATTATAACGTCAAACAAAAAAAAAAAAATACTTTACAACAAATTAATAACAAATACAGATCTGATAAATTGAACCTCCAAAGGAAAAAAAAATGGTCTAACTACAAGTGAGTGTTCACATTACAAAGTGATTTTTTTATTGGAAATTGGGTTCAACAGGAAATTGAAACACTTTGAGTTACTGAAAGTTTGAGTTAGGAATTTATTGTATAATAAATAGATAGTATTGTCATAAACTATTTCATGTCTTTTGCTAAAAAATGTTAACTTTATGCAAGATAAATAAATCTGAGGGTTTGTTATACAAATGAAATAAAATTTTTTTTTAATTTGCAAAAGAAAAATTTTAATATTGAAAAGTTTAACAAAAATGATAGAAAAATTTAAAACTAAATTTTGTGATTAAAAAGATTCTACATAAAAGAAGTTCATTATTGCTTCCATTTTCAAGTTTTTTTCAAAGACATATTTTCCTGTGCAAGATTTTAATTTTTGTTTTTAATTTAACATTTTTATTGTTTTGTTTTTTAAATTCTCATACTGTTGTTTTTTATATATATAATTAATATTAATAGTTTTCACTCTCTATAATACTTTTTTACTTACCAAGTTATATCTTTTAATTCTATATTTTGTTATAATTTTAAGACTTACTATTAAATGTCATTATTATATTATTTGAATTTTTATATATACTATACTATTTTAATTTGTAAAACATTTTTAATCATTTTTAACTGATACTTCATTTTCAAACTCAAATTGTAAAATTAAAATGTATTAAGTCAATCCTGTTTAATACAAATGCAAAGAAACCTTATCCAAACAAACAAACAAAACCAACTTTTAAACATTATATGAACAAACACCCCCGAAAATATATATATTTTATGCCTTTTATGTAAATTCGTATTACTGCACAACTAAGCCTGCAATAAGAATAACAACTCACAGATTTGGTAAACTTGCTAATACATAAAATATAATAATAA
Source organism: Hydra vulgaris (assembly GCF_038396675.1). Lineage (NCBI taxonomy): Eukaryota > Metazoa > Cnidaria > Hydrozoa > Anthoathecata > Hydridae > Hydra > Hydra vulgaris. The sequence continues at coordinate 26,267,199 of NC_088920.1, forward strand.
TATAAAAATAATGATTCTAAAAACTGATACAAGTGTGTTTTGTTGGGGAGGGGGGGGGCGGAATGTTCATGTTTCAAAGCAACAACTCATTATTTACAAAATTCAGAATATATCTGTACATCTGCAGCTTATTTTGATTTTAAATAAAATTGTTCAACAAAAAAAGCATTGAAAAGATAAAAAATAAAAAAGTAAACATAATTATAAAAAATTTACATATCAAAAAATAACAATAGTAAAAAAAAACATTAATAAAATTAAATTGTACCTTCTTATTTAACAGTCCATTACTTCCAATAACCTCATCAAAAATATGCTTTCCAACATGAGCATCAACTGCAGACAAAGGATCATCCATAATATATATTTCTGAATTATGGTAAACAGCTCTAGCAATTGAGATACGCTGTTTTTGACCACCACTTAAATTGATTCCTTTCTCACCAATCTCAATTCGATCCCCACCTGGTAATGAGTTAATATCAGGTTTCAATGCACAAGCATCGACAACTTTGTTATATCGACTACTTTCATAATCGCTCACAAAAGTAATATTATCACGAAAGCTTCTATTTTGAATCCATGGTTGTTGGGAGACATAAGAAATGCTATCTTTTACAAGCACTTCACGACTAACTTTCTTAATTTCACCAAGTATTGCAGAAACTAATGATGACTTTCCGGAACCAATCTGGCCAACAATTGCAGTTAAACTACCACAAGGAATTATGAGTGTAATGTTTTGCAAAATAGCATCACCGGTGTCACTCCATTTAAATGTTCCATTGTGTATTTCAACAGCATTTTTACTATTAATATCATCTGAATTTAAAACTGGTTCTAACTCTTCGCTTTTTAAAAATTTTGATAACCTTTTAGCTGAAACTCTAAACTGAGCAATATTTGCAATGACCATAGGTAAAAGAAACAACGGAAATCGAATTATATTAAAAAGTGATATAGCTACAAAAGCCTTCTCAGCAGTTAAATTGTTACCAAGCATAACATAAACTAAAAAAGTTAAAAATGATACCAAAAAGGGGGCAAGTGTTAATGCAAAACCATGATTTGCTTGCAACAACATAGCTTTTTTGATGAGTTTAAGTTCACCATTCCTTATTCTCATTATATTTGCAATAAAACTATCTTCCCAAGAGTATAACTTTAAAATATTTATCCCCACAAGTATCTCCTTCATAAATTTTGATCGACAATCTTTAAAAACCATTTGCTTTGCTTGGAACTTCTTTTCAAATGTTGAAAAACAACTACTTATTGGTATAAAAAAAAGCAACACACCAAAACCTGCAAGAATGGACCATCCCATTAATAAGTAAAGATAGACAAATGAAACTATAATTTGAAATGGACCAGACCAAAGAACATTAAGATATGTTAGGAGATCATAGCACTTTTGAGTATCAACTGTCATTAGGTTAACCATTTCTCCAACAGTAAAGTCAACTCTACCAAAGTTATTTAATCGAAACATCTAAAAAAGTATATTTATATTCTTAAATTTATATTTATATACAGTAGAAATATTTAAATAGTATATTTATATACTATTTATATATAGTATATATTTATATACTATTTACATATAGTATATATTTATATACTCTTTATATATATAGTATATATTTATATACTATTTATATACAGTATATATTTATATACTATTTATATATAGTATATATTTATATACTATATATAAATAGTATATAAATATATACTATATATATAGTATATGTTTATATACTACTTATATATAGTATATATTTATATACTATTTATATATAGTATATATTTATATACTATTTATATATAGTATGTATATATATATATATATTTATATATATATATGTAAATATATAAATAATATATATATATATATATCGAATTTTTCAACTAGAATATTATGTAATATAATATATTAATATATTAAAAGGTATTGAAAATAACAAATACTAAATTGTATAAAATTTAAATATATTTAGAGACAAAATGATTAAAAACAAATAAAAACAAGCAGAAAAATATTGACATTTAGATCATTTAATTTTTATCCATAACTATTCCATTAAGTAACATGAGATTGTTTAATTTCAACTATTTTTACATTTTTTTTAAATTTAAATAAAACTCAAAATATTGTAATCAAATTTAAGATTATTGAGGCATTCAAATTTGAGATTATTGAGGTTTAATGCAATATAGAATGCAATGTTAAAAATACAATAAGATTTTCAATCTTATTCTTATGTTAAATATTTTTTTTAAGATGTAATACATTTTATTTATATTTAATTAGTTTTTTAAATAATAACATAAATAATCTTGTTTTTTATATATATATATTTTTTTGTTTAACTTTATGTTGAAAATGTTTTTTTGTTCTATGTAAAACAACTTTTTTATAATTAAAAATTACCATAAAATTAGTTTTACCAATTGTTAGTAAATTAAAAAAAAAAAAAGGGAAAAATTTAATTTTTCCTTTTTTCAAATCTATTCGCTTGCAAATTTACATCTGCAAGTGTATAGATTAAATACATATCCATTCATAATGACTTTAACAAAATTTATATTGTTAAAATAAATCATTAATATTCTGCATTTTTTAATATACACTATTTGAAAATGTAATTCTTAGTCAAAAAGAAAACTTTCAACAAAAAAAAATTAAAAAGATACTTGAACAACAAGATAATCGAATAACAAATTAAAAGACCAGAAGAAATTTTTACTTTTGCTTCGAACAGAATTATAAATAAATAATTGTAAAATTATTATAGACAGCGAGAAAAAACAACAGCACAACAATATAAACAACATAAAAGTACAGAAAAATGAGGTCTTGGACTAATACAGAAAAAAGTAACAATCAAGATTGCTCTCCTGAAATAGTGAATGAGTCAAAAAACATTTATGAAAAATTTTACTAGAAGCTATGACACGACAAAATATTCCCAAAAAAGTTGTTAATTTCTATGAGTAATTGTTAGCATAGAAAATTGAAAAAAAAAAACTCTAATTTAAATAGCTAAACAAGACCAATTCAAAACTAAGCGAGACCAAACTAAGCAGATTCAAAGAGAATTTAATGAAGCTCTGTAAATTTCTGAAGCTAATGCTACTGAAACAACTCAGAATTACGGTTATTGTTCTGCAGCTTCAAAGAAGGAAGATATTGACTTTTTACTTGATCAAAGATCAGTGAGAAAGATGCGTTTAGGTATAGAAACAGACAAAAAATATTCCATTAGCCAACATAAATAGTGTTAGAAGCAGATTGTAAAACTACAAACAATCAAAAAATTCTACAACTTGGCATAATCATCATAAAGAAAGCAGAAGTCTCAAAGAAAGAAATATCTCTGAGTAGATCAACTATTAAATGCGCTCTAAAGATGTTTAGAAAAAAAGAAGCATTAGTGAGATTTCAATATGCAGTCCTTCGCTGGAATGGAAAAGTTCTTTTAAACACCAAAGAGAAATTGTCACAGACTTGTGTTATTCTTTTCTATTATTAGAAACACTTCTAAATATCTACATGGAAAGAATCTAGGAATTAATAATACAAAACCAGGAGTTGCTGACTCACAAATAAAAGAAATCTTTTTGCACAAATGTTTTAAAAAATGTTTGAGATTGATAGTATACAATTGTCACAAACACTGAATGTATTTAAAGTACTGTGATTATCCTCAAAAGGCAATTTTTTAATATCATTAATGAAGTAAAGGAGCTGTTGTTTGGAAAAAATAGATTTCCTGATTAAGCAGTGTTCAAGAGGTGCAAGAGATCCAAGAGGTCCAAAGCTCAACACCCGCTCTAGCCCAACAAGCGATATTGGTATAGAAGGAAGCATGAATTTCTTAGTTAAATGCTTTCCTGTGGTGCTTTGTAATAAGAATGTAAGGAATCTGGGAGCAAAATAATAAATAACCAATTAACAAATTAATTAACCACAAAACAAAATAAATAAAAAAGATTCTACAAATAAACTGGACAAAAATTGACAGGACAAGTAGAAAACTTTTTGCACCAATAATATGGATACTTGGTTAATAAAAAAAACAAGTTCTGCAATTTATTTCTTGGTCTGCAATTTATTCCTTGTTCAAATATCAAACTAAAAGGCAACCGAAAAAGTGACTAATCAGAACTTTGGAAACTAACAATAACCAAATGGATTTGCTTTCTATAAACAAGGTGCCTTCCACAAAGCCTGTTGGATAGTCATTCTTTTCAGAGCAAAGATGTTTCTTTTTAAGGTTCTGTTTAGGTTTTTTCATAGGATAAGACATACATAGTATCTCAATGGCAAAATGATCCTACTAGCTCTATTCACTTTTAAATTCCATCAAAGACAAAATCAGACAGGAATTTCTTTGTTTTTCATGCAATCATAGACACTTTTCTTGGCTCTCTCAATCATCAAATAAATGGAAAAATAATGAATGCAATCAATAAGTCAGCCTCATTTATTAAAAAATCTTTTGTGTAAAATTGACACAGCAGAATAATATCAATGATGACAAGTTATGCAAAGATTCTCATACAAGATAATGAAGAATCCCGGTGGATTTTGCATCAGATTTAATGTGTCCGTTTTATGAAAAATATGATTTCCAAACAATGAAACTTCTTCTCATTAAGAAAATACTTGTCTGAACTAAAACATTACATATTGAAAAGATTCATTAACTGACACAGAAAATGTAAAAAAAAACTTTAATTTTATATGAAAAAAAACAATTTTTATAATATATACTTTTTTAAATTTTTTACAGAAATGTTCAAGTAATAAAAATCCTTCAGAAAATTGTGAAGAAAGTTTTATTTAATGAAATAATAGTTTTCAGCAATTTATATTCTGTCAACTAGAAGCAAGAAACCTATGAACTTCAGCTACATTTAAGGTAACATATGTTTGAGGTAGAAAAGAAAAAAAAATTCACAAATAGTGATCTACCAGAAAAGTACAAAATAAGTAATAATACTTTTACTCTTTTTTGAACAAATCTATTAGTTGTGTTTGTGAAGTGAAAAAAAAAAGCAACAACCATTTAAAAGAAAATTCAAATTTGCTTGCTAGGTCCAACAGTCTTGATAATGCATTTTTATAAATATCTGTTTAAGACAATGATTTGATGTAATGCATTGTTACAATAGTGATTAACCACAATTAGTTAATTTTTATTTAAGTTAAAAATTCAATATTGAATTATTTATTGCAAAGTCAGCTTATTTTAAGCAATCAAAATATATTAACAAACATGACAGGAACACTGTTATCATACTATGACAACACTGTTTTCATACCATGCAATTAAAAGTACTAAGATCAACAACTTTATGTTCTAAAAAACGTAATGAAAATTAGATACCAAATTTAGTTGGGACTTAAGACAAAACCTTATAATATCATTAAGGTTAAAGAAAAGGAAGAGAAGTCATTGAGAACTTATATTATTATTGGAAAAAAAAAGTTCATCAATTTTGTAATTTTTTTCTGATATGCCTTACCAAGAAAGTTTATGAATGAAATCAAAAACGATAGAAAATCTCTTGACGTATCAAAATCACCTAAGTTGTCAAGATCAATAGCCTTTGCTTCTAATAATGATTTTAAATTTAAACAAAAAAACAAAAAATAAAATTCAGATGAGTACCTTGAATAGCTAAAATACTGGAGAGCGCTTGTTTTAAAGTGAGAGAAATATTGTCACGACGGAAAGCTTTAGAAGGGTCTATTAAAGTATACTAACCATTTATGATTAAAAAATCTAATAATTTATCAACCTGTTTAACAATCAACATGTTTAACAATAAACCTGTTTAACAATCAACCTGTTTAACAATCAACATGTTTAACAATAAACCTGTTTAACAATCAACTTGTTTAACAATCAACCTGTTTAACAGAAATTTCAAAAAGTAAGTGATTAAGAGAAAAGTTTAAACTTTCTTTGTAAAAATCTCATCTTTTTTATTTATTAAAATACATAAGAATAAACATATAAGTTTCAAAAACCATGAGTCAATTTTGAGTAAAACTTAAGAAAATAAGTTTTAAAAAAAAAAAAAAAATCTCTTCATGCATCAGAATTTATAAGAAACAATGAAGCACATTTTTTAGTAAAAGATGGAAGACATTTGGGTTTATGAACATACAATTCAAGTGTAAAGTGTTATGATTGTGTATTCAATCAATGAACCTAAAGAGAGTAATTGGGAGCCATAGAGATTTGAATCCTAAAGTGTGAATTATTTTAGTGCTGAGTCCTGCAATATGAAGTATGGAGTTAAGAGGTCCATTGCCCTGACCCATTGATCCATGAGTTCAAAAAATCCTTTGTTTTAATCAAAGTACATCATATAAGTTATTACAAAGACTAATTACAACTAAACTGTAAAAATAATGTATAAAAATAATATATTTGTAATAAATAAATATATGCAAATATAATACATTTTTAAATATGTAAATAATAATATACAGATATAATAAATAATTATAATGATATAATAAACTATTTAACTTTTTGTTCTTAGTTAGTGATTGTGTTTACCTTTTTGTAAACTGCTGTCAACAGTGATGATCGTACTCGTATACTGGTTACAAATGAAATATGAAAATACTGTTGTAGAATGATAGACCCAACTAAGCCTGTTACAAATAACATAGATGCATAAAGATATCCTAACTTGCTATCAATATTTCTGTTTTGAATAACTTCAATGGTTTTTCTAAAAAGAAAAGAAAAAAATTTCAAATCAATAAACTCATTTATGTTATTATGTTTAGAAAATATTTTAATTCATTAATTGAAGTTTAACTTAAGTTAAAGAAAGTTAAAAAATAAATAAAAATAAAGTTAAGCAAACTTAAAATAAGTTTTGAATCATTAAAAAGGTTTAAAAGTTTAAAATTGTTCCAAATAAATGATATGCTGTTGCAATTGTTTTAGCAGCATGTGTTAAAGTGTGTTTATAAAATATATATAAAAGTCATTTTTTCTTTTAGTATTTGAATGCAATTAATACACATTATCTATGTAGTCTCAATTGACTTAGGCAGTTGTTCCAAATTAAAATAACTTGGTTTTAATAAACTTTATTATATTATTTTTATTTGTATTTGATTTAATTTATAGATACTAGTTATTATTTACATTATTATTAATTTTAATGTATTAATACTGGTTAATATTTATTTTATATTGGGTATTATTACAGCTGTTTTTAAATCCATAAAAAGAATTTCAATAAAAAGAAGTTTTTAAACTTAGTTTATAAATCCCATTTATAGTTGACATTAAACCCATAAACTCGTGTTTTTTATTACATTCCTAGAGTCAAGATTACTGTATTTAACCTAACTAATTTAAAATCTTTTGAAGCCAAAATAATAAAGAATAAATAATAATAAAAATAAAATAATAAAGTTATCTTCATGAAACTTGTCTCTTTTTTCAGTAACATATTAAATTACAAAAGAATACTTTAAATTTCAAATTTCAGTCAAAAATCAAAAAATAATCTTTAGTCATTAAAACTGAATCTCTCTAAAAAACAATTTAGAAATCATCAAAACAGAATATGGCAAAAAAAATGACAAGACTTTTGCGAAGTGGTAGATACTCAAAAATAGCAGTTTTTGGTATTTTCAAAATAAGAAAATACCAAAAATTGCTATTTTTGGTATTTTCTTGAATGTTTTTGAGAAAAATTTCAACTAAACCGTAAAACAGTAAAAGGTTTTAGGTAGTTTTAAACTAATTTTTTCTAGTGTTCTGTTCCAGTAATTTATTCCACTAGTTTGGTCCAGGTATAAGATCTAGAAATATGATTTAGTAATATGTTTAAGTTTTTAAGGTTAGGTCAGGACTAAAATCATCATGGTTATCTAATGATAACATGTAATAAAGTACAACACGCCTTATATCCTATTACCTTGTAGAATTCGCTTTAATAGGCCGAAGGTTAAGAGAAGTTGACTTAAAATACTGCTTGCCTTGGGACTCTTGGTTAAGTAAAAGCTAGAGATATTATCAATAAAATAACTCATTTTGGGCAGATGTTAACTACATCTAGCTACTGCCTTGTAATAGGCTTCCTAGGCAAAATTTTAAGGGTAAGCTGAAAAGTTATGTGGATCAGCTCTGCACCCCTTCTTCATCAAAACAGGCAGGCATATGTGTAAATATACGCCAGTTGTATGTAGTTGTGCAGATACTATCACTTGACTTGCAAAGATTGTAATTTTCACATGCTTGACGTTGGCTTATACTTACATAATAATTCACTTATTTGTTGCTGAAATGTCATAAGTTTGAATCCTCTGACTATTCTTATATATGCTTTTGCTCCTCTTCACTCAATTTTTCTTATTTTTTCTCGTATTTTATCATTTTCCTTCATCCCAAGACTGCATTTTTGTTACTATCACCCAATAATGTTGTTATTATCTATCACCCAATAATTTTGTTATTGTTAACACCCAATATTTTTATTATTGTTAACACCCAATAATGTTATTATTGTTAGCACCCAAAAATTTTGTTATTGTTAACGCCCAATAATGTTATTATTGTTAACACTCGATAATGTTGTTATTGTTAACACCCAATAATGTTGTTATTGGTGACTTTAATGCTTATTACACAAATGGCTCGGCGCTCTACCATTAAACTTGTTGGCTCTAAAACTTAAATTTCTTATCTTTCTCAATCTCTTACAGATGGTTAACTTTGTGACTCATTTTCCATATAAACCTAATTTTTCATCGCACTTTTTACTGTTACCTTGGTTACCTTAAAGCTGATTAGAGTTTTCTCCAATGTGGTATAGACAGCTTGTGGTCTAGATTTCTGCAACAGTCTTATAAAAGTGTTCTCCAGAACTTCTTGTCTAACAATTTGCTTTTCAAAAGCAAATTGTTAGACTTCATTACTTTGAATCTAACAACCTACTTTCTGACAACCAATAGAGAGATTTGGATTCTTTAGCTCTACTTTTGACTTATTATCCACTATAACAGAAATGTTCTATCTTGAATTATATAGAAACAGTGAGGCACAGACTATTGCTCGTGATGTATCAAAAACTTTCAATAAAGTTGGTAATGCTAGTTTTCTGAGATTACTGAACTATTCCTTTCTAATTGCAGTTGTCCTTGATAACTAAAGTTATCCTTGATGGGCATTATTCTCCTTCATTTCCAGTAACTTCTAGGGTATCACAAGGATCTATCTTACCTTTAAAGTGGCTGATGATGGTGCTAATGACACAACAATAAACTTAGCCCTGAGTTGTTCCTCGTTAATACGATTTCTTCCCAATAATCTGACTTCTAAAATGGCTCTATTTGCTGACAACTCAACTATTAACTCCATTCTTAACAAAAAGTCAAAACTTTTTGATCACATAGAACAGACAGCCAATCTTGAATCTGATTTTTCTTTTGTGAAAGCTTGTGAAAACTCAGTCATTTACTGCAAACAAATATCGCAATACTGTTGATATTCTTTTATTGATAAACAATAACACAGCTTACTCTTGATTCCAATCTCTACTTCTATAAACTTCTTATTTGTCCTTGTAATGAATACTGTTGAATTATTTGGGGTGCATTTTCTAATGAGGCCCTCTCTCTTTTAAACAAGATCCAATAAAACATTGTTATTGGACTCAAGCTGTTAAACTTGAGTACTACAATTGTAAGCTTGTAACTCTTTCTTTTTTTCTATAAACACTACCATTTTACATTTTTTTATTACAAACACTAATATGGTTTGTCTATCATATTTTTGTTTATATTTTGCTCTATAAGAACTTTTTTTGCATTCTTGCATTCAACTCCTAACTTAAATAGTTTGAAGGCTTGTTTTCAGTAAATTAATTTAAAAAATAAAATACAAGCAAATTGGCAAAACTAATGTTTTATTCAGGATAGATTTATTTAGACTGGTCTCTGACAAGTTCTAATTTTTGGCCTGAAATCACTGAGTAAGAGAATCTAAAGCAACTTGTTTATATTTTCAATCAAGTTCACTTCCTTTATCAAATACCTTATGAAGGCCAATTCTACTAAATGATATATTTTGAATAAAAATAGATATTGACATGGCATTTTCAGTTTATAATGCATTTGAATTTTCATATCTTTAAAAAACAAAATTTATACTTATTAAATTAATTATAATATTATAAATTTATATTTATTAGATTAATTAATTATAAATTTATATTTATTAGATTATTTAATTATAAATTTATATTTATTAGATTAATTAATTATAAATTTATATTTATTAGATTAATTAATTATAAATTTATATTTATTAGATTAATTATAAAATTATGTGCAAAATGCTGTAGCTCAAATAACCAGCTTAGGATGATATGTTGCCTTTAAAAGATGACATATAGAAAATAAATCCTAATAACAAAAAGCAATTTATCCTAGTAATAAAAATGTTTCACCCTAATAACCTAATAGCTAAGGTTGCACTCACCCTAATACCCAAGGTTGCACTCACCCTAATAACCAAGGTTGCACAAACAAGGTACAATCATACAAAATTTTCATGAAAGATCCAACTAAATAATGTTTTCCACATGTCTTGAATAATGCTTTTGAAACAGATGGCTTGTATTTATGAAACTTTATAGACTTTGGTGAATCAGGATCACGAAACTCTTTCTTTTCTTCATCTTTTTGCTTTACAATTTTTTCTACTATGGGACTACTAAAAATTAAATTTTTAAAAAGATTTTAAAAATATTTATAAAATATTTGTAAGTAATGAATATTTTTTTTATTTTAAAATGTCAAAAAATTAAAATCATTTTTCAGTATTAATTAAAAAGTAACTTTTAATTAAAATAATTGAATCATAGATTAAATTTTTTAACTACTTTTTCTGCTTATCCATTTCCTGTTTCCAGTATTTTTCGAATTTCAAACCAAGATGTTGGGCAGTGTTCCTTTCTTGCAATTGCCATAGATCGCTATCTTCTAATGGTCTTTTAAACCCATCAACTATTAGTCTAAAACATAAAAAAAATTTAAAAAACCGTTGTTATCATAATCATCATCAACATTTTCTAAAAAACTTAGGGCCTGCTGGATATATATTTTAAAATATGGATATATACTTTCCAACTTTTATCATATGATTCAAAGTAAATTATTAATCCTCTCAACGTTTTTACTTATTATATACATTCTGTTACTTATAAGAAACATTGAATTGTAAAAAATTTGCATCCATAAAAAGAAGTTTTTAAATACGTTTTAACTAAAAATAAATTGGAAAAGTTTTTGTCAACATTTATAATTTTTTATATACAGATATAATATTTAGTTATAAATTATATTTAAGTTTTTTTTTTTAATAATATAACATAGCTATAGTCTTATCTATAACATGTGTTGGATATATTTATTATTAAATCTTTAAAAAAATTTAAATTAAAAACAACAAACAATTTTTACTAACATAAATGTTTATTACTAAAATGAACTCTATGAAAAACAATTTTCACTTAAAGGTCAATCCATGGTAAATGGACCAAAGTTTTAGGATTTCAGGATGGACTACTTCAGATTTTGATAAACTTTGGTAACTTGGTTTACATGAATGAGAAACTTTTTGTGGTTCATGGTCATTTAAAATTTCTGATTTTTCCAAAAACAAAAACTTCAATAGCTAAAACATGTTTTGTTATTACTTTGAAGCTCTATCTTTTAAAAACAAAATTTTAAAAAACCTAGTTACAAATATCAACCACAAGCCCTATGTACCATTCTTCATCGTAAAAGCATGCAATATATTTACCGGGTTGAAAGTTTGAAGGATTTTTTTAATCAAATTAACATCATTTATCACATGAGTGACAGTATCATAGACAGTATCACTAGAGATTCTTCGTAAAAACAATTTCTCTCAATCTGGTACAAAACAGCTTCTTGTTCCCGGAACTTTGCGCATCCCTTCATATCGTTTCTGAAGGTTAAAAGTTGTTTCATGGTTATTGATATCATCATTTGAAAGATAAAATATTTTAACACCTTTGATATTTTTTTGAGCCCATGTAAACAGATCTTGTGTTGTGAGAATCTGATTTGTAATTGCTGCTCATAGACTAGCTTTTGCTGCTTCTCTTTTTATAGTACCTCCTAATCCATAACATGGACTTTTGCCATGTGACGTAGCAAAGAAGTGATGCTCAGCATTTATTTGGTGATCTACAATGTGATAAATTAAGTTTATTAGACATTTGTAGTTTTTATACTGTGACGCAGCACCATCACTGAAGTATTTAACTTTATTCACTGTGGGTAGTTTGATTTTGACCGTAGGGAGCAACTTTGTGAGAAAACAATGGACTGCTGATTGGTCATGACAAAGATGGTCAGAAATTAAACAACAGCATTCGCATTTAAGGTGATCTTTTTCATCTTTGTAATAAACAGCAAATGGGTGTAAGGTAGCTTGATCGGCTTGCCAGTAAAACCCTTGTAAAGCATCTTGTACACAAAAACTATAGTTTTCTGCAAAATCCATCAGAATAATGCAGGTATATTGGTCGAATGTTTGCTTTGCCTCTGATAAGTAGGAAGACTGTGCTTCTTTGATAAAGTTGTGGTGATAAAGGTCATACAAAGTTTCACTTAAAGTTTCAATAAATTCACTAATGCTTGTTTTGACTGTAATAAGTGCAGTTCGGTCAGTTGACACCCATTGTTTATATGATCATCAAAATCAAAATCATTCTTTTCAAACACATTTTCTAAGTAAGTCTTCAAATTTATTTTACCAGGGCAGTTGGAACATAGATAAAACATGCTTTCAGTTTCAACTATCTATATTACAAACACATACTTTCATTAAATCTTTGTAATATAGTTGATATTAGTGGCTTCCACTAATATCAACAGTAAGGCACCACTTTGGCCTTAGTTCACAGAACTTGCTGAATCCAACTTTGTGTTTAGGGTATAACTTCTTAAATTCCAGATTAAATTCTTTTAAATGAACTAATTTTGAGCGTTTTTGTTTATGAACTTTAACATTATTAATACGCACAGAAACAAAGTCTTTTTTTCCTGTTCATTGTCTAGTGTAATCGTCAGATTCATATATTTCAATGACTCTGCTTAACAATATCCCCCAAAGGATGTCCTTTTTTAGTCTTAGGTTTAGCAAGTATTCCCTTTTCATTTTTCAGCTTTCTGACTTTCTTAACAAGATAGTCTGAAACTGAAAATGCATTGCAAGTTTTTTTAATTGACCAACTATCAGAAGTTAATGTTAGTAACTGAACTTTTTTTTCATTCAAACTGATTTTTCCGTTTTCCTTTATTGCATCTAAAAGTTTGTTTAAATCATTACAGTTAATGGACTTTTGCTTTTTCTCAGATATTATTTCTTTTAGGTCTATATCCAATGCTGATTCTGCTGTCATCCCTATGACTAATTATTAGACTATGACCTAATGTCTAATAACATTTTCCTTTTGAAAATATCATCACTCTCAAGGCTACAACCATGTCATAAGATAGAGTATAGGTCTTTAAATTTTTTCGGTGATTGTCTATATATAGAACCTCAACATTAAAAAGTTTCAAAAATTGTTTCAACTGTTTACACTATTTTCTATTCCAGCAAAGTCAACGTAATTTATCATAATTAAAAAAAAAAATGATTTTGCAATAGGCTGCTGCATGTGCTAAATTAATTTTTAATGCATAGTTTTGATTATTCTAACAAGTGGTGACCTTAAGCACACAAAGGTAACAAAAAAATCCACTTTCTGTAAGTAAGTATTAAACTGTAACACGTTAAAGTTCGAAAAAATATTTATGTTGCAATATTTAGCAACTTTAAGGTACAATAACTCAAAAACTGTAAAAAATCAGTCAAAAACAACTGCAAAAATGGATTATTTGGGTGAAAAAGTATTACCCTACAAAATTTCAGGTGATCGCCATCTTTATTTAAAAAGTTATGGTTTGTCAAAAATTGAAAAAAACTGCTGTAAGCTCCTGATACACAAATTTTTCAGATTTTGGTCATTTTTAGTTCAATCATAACTTTTAAACAAATTGGTCAATCAAGCTGAAATTTTCTGGATTGTATTTTTTTCATAACATCTGTGTGTGGTCAAAATTTAAAGCAAATCTGAGGTGGTACCCTAGGAGCCTTTAGGTGATTTGATATGGAATAACCCACCTTGGTCTAAGTTTACAAAACTTAGAAAACCCAACAATTTCTTAAGAGGAAATTTTGATGAGCTCTAAATAAAGTATATTAATATATTAATAAGAGTCTCCATTTGATTTTTTGACTTCTATCATCTTCCCTGGATACATTAGGGTGTATCTGTTATATATTGATTCAGAAATTAATTGCTGCTGATGCCATTATTACTCATTCATGTGTGTTTGACACAGAACTTATAGCAGCCATTACACCTGGTTAATAACGAGAAAGAGTTTCAGTACTACTTTTTATAAGAAGATGTGAACAAAAGTGTATTCAAATATCTAACTTATGTAAACTTATATATATGTATGTTTGTGCTTTCTAAACTTCTGGTGTGGTGTTGACTCACTCGTAAGTTGCTATCTGTATGTTTGTGTTCTGTCTGAACCTCTGGTGCGGTGTTCATTCACCTTTAAGTTACTTTATGCATGTTTATACCCTGTTTGAATCTCAGGCATGGTGTTGGTTCACTCATAAGTTAATTTGTATATGTATGTATGTGTTCTGTCTTAACCTCTGGCACAGTGTTTACTCACCCATAAGTTACTTTATGTATGTTTGTGTTCTATTTAAATCTTTGATGCAGTGTGAGCTCAGTAACTAATTACTTACTCCAACTATAAAATCTATGCTCACCTTAGTCTCTAGTATTTTGTTAGATATAGTGTTTTTCCTAGTATGAATATCATAATGTCTTTGATAGTGGCTATGCAACTCTTCCTGTTATCTCCTAATAAGGGGACAGCTCTTACACTCAGTTTGATGGTTCTGAGGCTGGCTGGTAATATCTGCAAAATATCAAATATATACAGTGCCATGTTGTGCATGGATGGCGTCACTGCTAATGCTTTTGGTGTGCATTGTTGAGGCCACATTAGGAGTCCTATATTATGACTTAGGGTTATTTAACAGGACTTAGACAACTGCATAGCTCATTGGTTAGGAGGCAGTGCTATATCTATGATTGAGTCAAGTTCTCAGTTAACTTAAATCATGCCAAAAGTAACCCAATATTTTAAACATAAAAAACCATCTCCACCACCTAATTATTTGAATAAATCTTTTACAAATATTCATGGTCTGCAAAAAAAACTTTCCACCAGTTTAATCTTAACTCTTACAAAATTCACCAGACTTGCTTGCTCTTAGTGAGACTAATTTAAGTTATGCTATTCCTTCTTCAAACCTCAGTGTTGATGAGTATTACCCTTTGATTTGCTAAGACTCAAATAGTCACATGGCTTGGGAGTATGCATATGCACCAATTCACCTATTAGTTGTGAAATCAGGGTTTTTATATTTGCTTTCGTTTAGCACCTCTTCACTCTATTACCTTTCTTTTTGTCACCAACTCTTAATTCTCATCACACTGAATGGCTTGGCTTTAACGCCACTGACCAAGCTGGCACTAAAGCCTATAACTTCTGCATTTCTCAATCTCTTACTCAGATTAACTTTGCAAATTGTTTTCCTGAAAGTCCTAATCATTTCTTTCAATAATTAATTTCAATAAATAATTTCAATAACCTTCATTCAATAATTTATATTTTGTCTCTGACCCTAGCTTGTGTTCAGATTCTCCCATTTCTTTGCAAACGGTCATTTATTATTGCAAGAAATCAATGTAAAAAGGTGCTGTCTGATGTTAAGCTCCATTATTCTCAGCTCATTACATCTCGCATATAAGTTATTTACTGCAAACAACCATCTAAATACCATTGACATTCCTATATTAATGAATGGCAACCCTCTTACTGAGTCTTCTTAAAGAGACTATCTTTCTTGTAGAAAAAAAAATTTTACAATCAAACTTTTCTTTTCTTCAAAATTAATTAATAGGGCGAGGTTCCTAATAAGCTGCAGATGATCTGAAAAAAAAATTAATACAAATTTATTAGAAAGTTAAAATAAGTTTCTTAATTACTAAAATTCTTAACAATTAAGACGATTATTAAGAATTAAGAAATTTAAAAATTTAGAAACTTAAATTAAGTCTTAATAAAGAAAAAAATAATGAGCCTGGATCTTTTTGACTCAATGGATGTGTTTTGCTTGTGTCTTGTTGTCTTGGTACAACTTTAAAATTCAGTTTTATAGTTCTGAGGCCGGCTGGTAGTCAGGTTTCTGAACTCAGTGGTAGCTCTTAGAGAAGCTGATTCCATCAACAGCTGAAAAATATTGAAGTATTAACAGTGCCATGTTGCGCATGGATGGTGACTCTATTTGTACTTTTGGTGTGCATTGCCAAGGCGACATTTGGAGCTCTTTGTTACAGCTTAGGGTTTATTAATAGTAATGAGCCAATTGCTTGGGCTATTAAACAGTGTATTGAGTACTATCTTTGCTTTGAGTCAAGGTCTTTAACAAATTTAAAAATGAATAAAGTACCAAAAACTATAAAACGCAAAAAAGCATCATCATCACCAAGTTCTCTAAACCTATTATTTACTAATATTCGTGGTCTTCGAAATAACTCTTCTTCTGTTGAGTCTTATTTCTTGCAAAGTTCACCAGACTTACTTCTTTGTGAGACTTGCAAACAGTTCAGCTTTGTCTTTAAGTGAGGTGACAAAGTCTGAACCATACAAGAGAGGTGGAACTACAGATTTGTCCTTATTGATACTATTAAAGATTCTCCAGAAGTCATGAGAGCCTAATTTTTGTGATAAAATACAAGATTTCATGACTTTAGAATAGCAGGTTTTGGCGTTAGACAAAACCTTTTTACTGTTGTTTCCCTGATAGATATGGAATTAACGGTTTTGATTGGCAATTGCAGCAGCACAATGCGAGGAAAACCATGAAGAAGAGTGAGGCTTAAGAGGGAATAAAAAATTCCATGTTAGCCTGAATCCAAGAAGTTTGGTAAGAAGCACATTTGTCAGCAGGAAGACAAAAGATTTCTACCCAAGGGCCATAACGAAGAAAATCACGGAAAGAATCCCAGTCAGCTTTACTGTAGTTGTAAGAGGTACGATGATAGGGAGATTCAGATGATGAAGAAGAATGAGATAATAGTTTTAGAGAGATCAAACTGTGATCGGAAGCACCTAAAAATGAATGTGGAGAAACTGAGCACTGATTAGGATCAGAAACAAGACATAAGTCAAGTAGAGAAGGTAAATGATTCGGGTTGTCTGGAAAGCGAGTTGGAAAGTTGACTATTTGAGTTAGGGATTGAGAAAGGTAAAAGTTGTAGTCTTTAATGCCTGCAGAATCACTGACACTTGAGCCAAGCCATTCAGTGTGATGAGCATTAAAGTCACCGACAACAACATTATTGACTGATGGATAAAGAGAGAGGGCTTGGTCAATATGATCAGAAATAACATCAAAAAGAGTGCAGTCTTGAGATGAAAGAGAGCGGTATAGAACAAAGTGAAAGGCGATAGAGTGAAGTGGTGCTAATCGAAAGCACATAATTGATTATTGATACTATTCATTATACATACATTTTTATTTTATTATTACATTATTACATACATTTAACTTTTTATAAAATAAAACTAAATTTTTATAAAATTATTAATTAAACATAAGAAAATTTTAATTTCGAAAATTTTTTCTAATTTATTACTCATTAATGCTTTACAAAGCACAAAGATGTTCTTAATTGAATTTTATTAATAAGTTCGATTGATTAGTGATTATTCATAACTTCTAAAGTATTTCAGTCTGAAATATTTTAGATGTTATGAATATTTAGTAATATCAAAACATCGCAGTTGTTATTAAAATTTCATTTTATAAATTTAAATTTTTTTAACCGATCAACCTCGACCGGCAACATTTTATTTTATTAAAAATTTTGGTTATGCAATTTTGGTTATTTTGGGTGGTGGTTAACTATTGACTGATGTTATTTTGTGTACTGCTACCAAATATAGAAAGTAGAATAATACTTATATAATACTTAATAATATTTTCACTTCTTAAATTGCTTATTTTGTATATCAACTCATCAAAAATCAACTTTTTATATATGCAAAGGATTTTTTAAGTTTTTTAAGTAGCCATTATGGATAAAAGTCTAAAGTTCATATATTAAAAAAAAAAACATGAAGACTTTCTGAAATTTTTTTTTTAAATAAAGCTTCAAAGAATGAACAAAATATATTTTTACTACTTAAGTTTTTATTTTTGGAAAAATTAGAAATTTCAAATGACCTCTTTAATGAATCTCATAAATCACAAAAGGACTAAATTTATACAAATTGGATTTCTTATTGATATAAACCAAGCAACCAAGTTTCATAAAAATCTGAGGTGGTCAATGTTGGACCTTGGTCCACTTGGCATAGAAAGATTCTTAACTGCTTTGCATTGTTATGAAAAAATTATTTTATTTATGTCAAAATACAAAAAAGTCAAGTTGAAAATGTTTTTTATAAAATGGCACTATATTTCATTTCCAAACTTTTAAACTATTAATTTATCTTAACATATCTAATGTAATGTTTTTTTTACATTTCTTTTTTTTTTAAATCTTGATTTTTTTTTTAAGAATCTGAATAATCTTAGAAAGTATAATAGAAAAATTATGAACTATAATAAATATTTTTACCTGGTCACCCATCCGAAAAATATTTTAGATAATATGTTAGCTTTGTCAGCAGGACAGGGTGGCTAAAATAAATAAAATACATATATAGTGTGGCAATACTGTAATAATATTTCTTTATATGAAATAGGTACAGAGTTCAAATCCACCATGTACCTGGAAGTACTGTGCTTAATTTAATTATCAGGGCAGTGTTATCTTGCTCATCAAGGTTTATGTTTCAAAGTTAAATGCCATAAATTGAGATTTTAAATTAGAATTTTTCTTCTCAAATGTACGTTGAGGTTTTTTCGAGGGTTTTTTTACAGATATTTTTTTTGGATTTTACAGATTCTTATTTTTTTTTTTTTTTTTTACAATTAAAATTTAAAAATAAAAAATCTTAAAAATTTGTGCTTTGAAAAAAAAAAAAAATTTTTTAAATTTGTTTTTTTTTTTTAGATTTTTTATTAGATTAAATTAATTGAGTTTTATTAAGGTATGAGAGTGAAATTGCATTTATTAAGTTATATTAAGGTGTCAACAGAGAGTTAAGTAAAAGAATTAATAAAATACAGATTTTTTGATTGCTAAAGTAGTTTATTGTTTGCCAAAAAAAATTTTAATTTTGTTGAACTTTTATTTTAAAGTTTTATAACAAACAATATTTGCTTTCTTTCTAGCTCTAATATGGCCACAAACTACAATATTACTACAAATACTCGATATGGCCACAAACTACAATATTACTACAAATACTCTAAGTTTAAAACTTTAAAACAAAATAATATCACTACTTTGATAAGAAATCTGCCTGATGAATATTTGCAACAGCATTAAATATTTTTATAATTCATTTATTAATGAAATAAAATTGTCAAAATTATATTAAGTTTCCAGCTGATATAATTTATAATACTGATTCACTTAATTATTTAAAAAAAAAATATCTTATCATCAATTACATACTTTTGTTTCAAAACACTTTCAAAAAGCTATAAAATTTTTTAAGAAAATACAATACACTCATGCAATATTATTTATGACATGAATATTATTATTTACATTCTGTGAGATTTGTTGAGATATAAAATTTATTTGCAATTAAAGAAATAAAATTAAAAAAAAGCAATCAATTAAAGCTATAAAATACCATTTTAACTAAATATAATATATATAATTATTACATTATAAACGTGGCATTGGTATAGTGGTAGAGCGCTTGCCTGATAAGCGAGAAGTTATGAGTTCGATCCCCGTCATGCCTCTGCTAGTACTGTGCAGCGACCTTGTTCGTCAAAGTTTGTGTTTTGGAGTTATAGAGTTAAGAGAGGGTTATAATCACAACTAAAGTAGCCTCCTCGACTGTAGTGGCCCTTGAGGAGGTAAATTGAAATTAAAAAAAAAAGAAAATTTATATTGCAATTTTTGGAGATGCCAAGTAATTTTGGAGGTGCTTTTTAATTTTTGAAGGTGCCTGGCAACCCAGAAACACAAAAAGAGGTGTCGGTTACCGGGAAAACCTTGAAGTGTACCGGGTAATTTCAAATTAACCGGCAAGCATACATAAATTACAGGGTACCCATCATCTTCCAGGATTCCCTAGCATTTGTAAATTTACCTAGCTCCTTCAGGGGCAGCAAGGCACCTGCAAAAATTAGCTAACAACTCCAAAAATTACCAGGTACCAAGCATAACAGAAAACTTCTGGCACATCTCTATTATACATAAATATATTATAATTACATGTAATATATATAACTATTATAATTATATAGAGCATATTTATAACTACAACTATGCAAAAAGCTATGTAAATAAATTTAACATTATAATAACAGTACAATATTAATAAGTTATTCACAAAATAAAAAATTTTAATTAGTTAATTCCTATTTATTTAAAAAAATTTGAACTTAATTTAAAAAAAAGTTTAATTGGTTATAGAAAAATTTTAAGAAAATGATTTTTAACACAAAAAAAATTCTACATAATAAAAACAAAAATAGGCAACTCTCTGATATTTGATGGGTTAAATTCAACAACCCTTGTCTTAAGACTTTTAATATTTCCAAAGTTGTTATTGCTTCTCTCAACAACTCAGCATTTGTTTTTTTGTAAGTTTTAAAGATAAGTGTTTGCAAGTTTGCCGAGCCCTGTTTAAAATTTTTGTGCCAAATTGATGCCAACCTAATACAGCTTTAAGGCTGACCTTATTTTTCCTGATTCTGAGTGCCGTATGTGTGTATGTATATATATATATATATATATATATATATATATATATATATATATATATATATATATATATATATATATATATATATATATATATATATATATATATATATATATATATACATATATATATATACATCTTTTTATATATTATGCATATAAAAAGATAGCTTTAAACACTTTGAAATGAAGTTTTGCATATTTCAATTTCCTTCCCCTCCATCCCCACCAGGTCATCAAGTATCTTCAGAAATAATTGACATTTAATTGAAGTGGAGCAAATTCGAGCACCTAAAAAATTATTTGTTTTGTACCCAATATATAACAATATAACAATATAACAATTTAATACAAAACAACGTGGTAAAAATTAGGAAGGGATGAATAGTGGACATTTAAAGTTTTTTCAGTTTTTATGACCATAAAAATACACATCTTAAAAATTTTAAACTCTTTTTTAAAAACACAAAATCAAGAGCTAAAAAATCTAGTTATTATTTTTTTATTATTATTAAAACAATTACAATAACATAAGAAAACAAAATTAAAAGAAGTTAGTAATGTTGTATAAATGATGCAAAAATGAGGTAACTTTAGAATTTAGAAAAATTATTGAAATTTTTACTGATTATTTTATTAATTATGTAGTGCTAAATGTTACTTGCAAAACTTGTAATAAAAAATTCAGCAAAACATATTTTCCAGTAGAATAGTTTAGGTAAACATACTTCCTAAATTATAAAAAAATTACTTATATTGAAATAATTTATAGAATCAACTTTTTGACAGTTTTTTGTGACTTAGACTTATAGTGCACCCCCCACCCAACTAAACAAACAAGCTCAGAAACATTTACTAACCTTTGGTTTTTCTATTGGAAAATTTGGAAAAAAGACCATGCATTTTTTTTTCTTCCTTTTTTCTTTTTTGGTATAATGAACACTAAACATAAAAATTATAATTATTTACTTTACTTAATACTTTTAAAATACATATCTTATCTGCAACATATGTATATCGCTCTGTGAGAAGACAAGTACCATAACTCTTATTAATGGAACACAAAAATTATAAAAAATATCAAACAATTGAGTGGTTATTATTATTATAGACAATAGAAAATTACTGAAATCAGTCAAATTATTAAAAATCTCAAACCTGTTTTGGAAGTTATGCACTTATATCTCAATACAATATTTTATAATTTAAATATTGCATAACCTTATAGTATGGTTGAAAAGAAATTACCTTGCCCCTGCACCGGTTAATGGAGCAAGTAATGAAGTTAGTACATAACCTTGCTTTCCAGTAACAGTTGATTTGCAAAGTATCCAGTAGTCCAAGTCATCACTTATCATGGATAAAATTTCGCCTTTTTTATAAGATAATTGTTTTGATAACTCAGGTGTAATATAGAACTTTTGCACGTCGGTACTTGTATTATTTTCAGGATTATGATCATACAATGCAACAAATAAAGATTGAAGCACTTTTTTTTTCCCCATCTTTTTTAAGTAAAAAAAAAAATGCTTTTAAGTAGACTCAAAAAATGTCAAAAGTTTAAACTTTTTTGCATAGAAACCTTCCATACTAATAATAGTAAACAATAGTAATAGTAACACCTTATACTAAAATTATTGAATAAAAATAATAACAAATAATACCCCTAATATCAGTAAACAGCAGTAATAATATTATACCTTACTACACAGAAAGTAAATCCTAATAAAAGGTATAAAATTTTGTTTTATACCTAACCCAAAATAGAAATTTAAGTTAAGTAGATTAACAAAAAGAATAGAAGAATTATTAAGTAGTAGCAAATTTAAGAATTACTAAGAACTACTAAGTAAGTAGCTTTAGTATTACTAATTCTATTAGTATTAGCTTACTATTTTAAATAACATGAATAACATATCAATTTAATGTAAATATAGTATCAAATATAATAATATCAATCCAATAAAGCTAATACTTTAAAAGTATACTATTTTATTAAAATAACTTTTTAACCTGTTAAATTTATAAAATTTCAAATAAGCTCAAAATATGATTATTATTTTTTTTATGAAATATTATTTCATTAAAAAAAATTTAAAATTTAATTTTTATTTCAAATAAAAATAATTTAAGCATAAATTAATTTTTTAACTTTTATCAATATATTCTTAGTATTGATATATAGTAGGCATAAGTTGATTGCAAAATGTGAACTATTATAGGTCAAATATCTAAAAATAACAATAAAATAACAATAGGATTCGAAGCCTGGAAAATATGGAACAACTTTTTGAAATAAAAATAACCTCCAGATTTTAAATTTGAAAACAATAACAATTAAACAATTAAAAAATAACAAAAAAAAATTATCAAGAACAAGAAAAACATTACAAACAGCTAAATTGTAGATAACTATGTAATTCTATAAAAGTTTGAAAAAAACTGGCTTTGTCTATTTAAATAAAAATTTTAAGGTTTTCATTTATAAATTAGATCCATTCGATAATTTTTTTGTTATTTTTTATTGTTATTTTAATAGGTGTGATCAGTGCTTCAATTTGTTATTTAATTTGCTTTTTTACTTTATTCTTTTGTTTATATATGATTTTTACTTCCTTTCAAACTATCTTGTACACAACTTTTTTTTTTGTAAATCTTAAGACGCATTAAAATATAAAAAAAGATCCTATAAAATTTTAATTTGATTTTACGCGGATTTTATTTAAACTTGGTTTCCAATAGTGAAAAGTTCAACTTTGTACAACTTTGTTGAACAATTGTAGCAGAAATTAATTTGCTTCTATTTCCGCAAGAATTGAAGACAATTGTTTGCAAGTTTCCGAAGATTGTTTACAATTGTGGTCCAACAGAGGTTATGTTGTGCAACTTAGGCTACATTATAAAACTTAGTTGCTGTGCAATGTTGTTCAACCAAGCTTTAGTATTAGCACAGAATGTGGTAAATTCCGTATCAAGGGAACCACGTGCAATTAAATATTAGCTAAAAAAAATAATTTAAATAAATTACATCAGTTATGTTACAACAAATGTAAAAATAAGAATAATAGATGGTGAAACATTTACACTAATATAATATTACCTAAAAATAATTTAAAAAATAACCAATAAAAATTATATCATTACTAATTTGATACCAATATTTATAAACCTGAGAAGCAGGCCTGCCTAAACCCATGTCCGACATATAGCAGTGCTCCTCTGAGTGCATAACAGAGCCGACGACACCGGTTTCGTCGGCTCTGCTATGCACTACGGGGAGCAATGCTACCCCCTTTTCTTCTTTTTTTTAGAAATTTCTACGTATAGAGGACTTGTTTTTGAAATATACGATTGTGCTTCTCCACTTTGAAATGTGTGCATGTCGAAGTAAACTTGTCGGTTGCACTGTTTATGCAACTTGTTTTTTTTTTAGTTTCTAATTGTCAATGGTGTTCATATATTTTCATATATGAACTATGCGTTTAAACTTCAACCTTTGCGTTTGAACTATGCGTTTAAACTTCAAACCTTAATAAAGTTAAAAAATGAAAAAACGCATAGGCCCAAACATGATAGTAGAAGCTAGTTGACTTCACACAAAAAATGGATCCGCTGGGGACAGCAGTCATGATAGTAATCAAGACCACACCTATTTTCTATAGTATAGTAGGTTCAACAAGGAGAACAAAATGCTTCAAGCGGTTGAATTTGATTTGACAGTGGTGAATGAACGGTATAACTCTATGTTTTGGCAAATTTGAGAAAGAAGCTATAATATTGAAGGACACTAACAAGTACTCTGCTGACTAAAAACGAAAAAAAAAAGGCAAACACCAAAATGACAAATTTGCGTCTATTGAGGAACTTTACCGGGAGAAGTAAATAATTGTTGAAATCAATGTAATCATGTATCGATTTTAGCTAAGCTTGAAAGAAGAAGACAAGCTGTTGCTCTACTTTTCTCTCGATTTGGATTCCTAGTCCGTCTTCCAGAAACGGATAAAAAATTTGTACTTTAACACGAACATTCATTTGGAAAACAAATGTCTGTATTGTTTACATAAACTTACAAAAGTTCATCGGTGATGCGATATGTTGCAACAGAAATCACATCGTGTGCCCTAGAGTTACTATAAATCTATCCAAACAATTTATTATTATTATAAACATTTGATTTCCAAATCAATGTCTTCATTTTAAAAGTTTGTTTCCCACTTCAATTGAAATTGGTACCGGTAAAACTAGAAAGTCAAATCATTTGGATTTACTTCTGGTTATTTCATCTAAAAAAATGAATTCACATTTCGTAATGTCAATATTATTTTACTAATCTTTCTTTCTGCTGCAACTACAAATTATACCGGAGAAAGGTCCTTTTCAACTTTTAAAAAGGCAAAAACGCCTATACTTTCCAGCTGTTCTTCGAACTGAAAATGTTTATTTAAAACGAACTAACGTGGAGGGTATGATCGATCATTGGTTCGATGCCGGCTCTACCCCAATAGATGACATCGGTAAAGAAAGAGGCGTGAATTTCTTAATTAAATGCTCTTCCGCGTGTGTTGTGATTAGACCTTGAGAACTTCTGGGAGCACCTTAATAACTATGGGGATATGGTGGTGGGAAAGTGGAGAGGCTACAACCGTTGTTTCGCTGGGGGACAAAAATGACTTATAAACGGGACTGCTCTGAATTAAATTTTGCAATAAGTCTAAAGTGAGTTCTGAACATATGTTACTATATATTACATTCCTGCCAATCAATATAAGAGCACATGCAGAAAGTCTCTTTTTTATTACTAAATCAATATCTTTAGCAACAGTAACTAATTAACATTAAAACATATTTAACTAATAGCTTAATCGTCCCTTTCAGCAAGTTTTATCACTATTCTGAATCATAAATCATAAGTTTTCTAATTACAGGTGGCTCCTCCTTTTGCATCAATAACACTCTTTAAAGTCTTGGCATCAAAACTATCAGGTTTTAACAGGTTTCTTGTGTTACAGTTTGTGTCCAGACTTGAAGAATTGACTCTTTCAGTGAATTTAGAGATGTAGGCTGGTATTCTTAACAAAGTTATACAGGTTTCCAATTGGGTTGATTTCCGAGGGAGTTGCCAGGCCCATCAAATTTAGAGCAGCCGTGGCGCAGTGGTTATAGAGTTTGTTTTAAAATGAAGAAAACCAGGGTTCAAAGCGAGCTCTGGGCATATTGGCGCCATCGGTAAGTAAGGAGGCTTGAACTTTCTAATTTAATGCTCTTCCGCGGTGGTATAGTTTTTATTTTTGCATTCAAATAAAAATTAAGTAAATAAATCAAGAATCTGTTTTCTGTTAGTACGAAGTCATTCCTTGCATACCTTGGCGGTATAACTAGGTGCCATATCTTGCATAAAGATTTTGCAACCGTGAATAATTATAAAGGTTGTTAATTTATTCTTTAACAAATTTATGTTGTCATTTGCATTTATAGCTGGTTGGACTCCAAAAACTTCAGCCATCCTCTTCCAGCTGAAGTGAAGCATTCTCTCAACATACACTGCAAAAAAAGTGTCTTGTTAATTTCACCAAATATGTTTGAAAAACTACAAACCTATTTGGTAAAATGTACCAAGTCTTTGTGAACTTTATGAAAGCAATTTTGTTATTTTAACCAAATAATTTGGTTTGATTCTTTTATTTTGATTCTTGTCTTCACGTGAAATGTAACAAATTTGGTTAATCTAACAATTGATTTTGTTATTTTCACCAATAGCACTACTGGATTGTAAATAAAAAAAAAGATAACGATATTTTATGTCGCCGTTATTTTTTATTATTATAATTTGTTTAATCGTACTTTCAATAAAAAATTGTTTTTTTTTTTTTTTTTAACTATAATCATGATTAACTGTACATATTGTAAATGTATTGCAAGCTCTATTGTAAATGTATTACAAGCTCTAGCAACTTAGATAAATGTCATTTTTCACAACAAACGTAGTTACGGTGAGAGATTACTATGTACTGCATACCGACCGGACGACCACCCTGACTGCATACTACGCAGTCACTGTGGTCGTCCGATGAAATATTATTCTTTCCAAAGTCTTTTAAAATATATTGAAAAATTTCGGAACGAATTTATTTCAGAGCCTACTTTAAAAAAAGCAGATATTACGCAACAATTTTTATATTCTAATAACATCTAATGACAGATGTGTCAAATTTATTTCTAAACTTTGACACATCTGTTTGCATGGATAATGTGTCAAAGTTTAGTAATAAATTTGATGAAATCAATGGTATTTTTGAAGGTTCCGCTTATTTTATTTCTAAACTTAAAATTTTTTCGAATCTGCCTCCAACTACTACATACTAAGAGTATGAAACATTCACCAAGTGTTATAACACTTGGTAAATGTTTCATATTTTTTGTGTGAAAATTCGCATACAAAAACTATATGAATATCATGTTTGATAAAAAAAAATTTTAAATTAAGAATTATTTTGTATTATAAATTTTATGTTAAAGTCAAATGAAATATTTTGTTCGTAAAATAATGCTTTTAAATAACTTTTTACTAACAACAATATCTTGTAAAAAACCAAAAACCTCCAGTCGACAAGGAAAGTTTATTAAACACCGTCGAATCAAATATTGGTTTAACAGGTCATTTTATGCATGTCAAAAAACAAATAGTGATAATAATAATAGTAGAAATCTAAATATTTATATTATTACATATAAATATTTAAACTAATAAAATAAAATACTATACTAAACAAAGTTTGTATGAGTTTTATAAATAATTTGTTTTTAACTTAAGATCACTAAAGCATAATATATAAAATTAAAATTAAAAAAATTATTTTTTTAAACAAACATTTCATTCAAATTTGGAGAGAAATACTTTATGTATTTTTAAGAGCTTTAGAAAACTTAAACTGATGCATTAAACACTGAAATATTAAAAAACTAAAGTCTACTTTAAAAGTCAAAGCTTATAAAGTTCCAAAATAATTTAAAACTTATATATTTCTTGGTTATTCTTATATGATTGATAACTCATAGTAGTGTTGACATTTTATTCACTTATTTTTACTTTTCTTTAAAAAAAAAAAATTTTGAAGGAAAGTTTACCCTCTCCGATTAATTTCTTATCGTTAAATTTACCGGTAAATTTTGAATCAAATTTTACCGGAAAATTCACATCACTAACTCATATACGCGAACAGAGCTTTGGTGAGTATGCATTTAACAAAGTTAAAAGCTCTATATTGACATCAAAACCACGGTTTAAGATTAAATTACCATAAAGATGAATTTACAGATGCTGAACCTTTATTTAAAGAAATGAAAGCGGTAAATATTTATTAAAGTAATGTATACCAAAATATAATGTTTATGCTAAAATACTTCTTAAGTCTGGTGCTATTATTTAATTTTTTTTTTTAGGTGCCCCAAGAAGTCCTTATGGTCTTATCATAGATCACCGTGGATGAGCATTTAATCGGAAGATCTCGCCTCCTTCCTAACCTATGTCGTAAAGCTTGCCCAAAGGTGGGATCGAACCACAGATCCTTTGTTTCTGAGGCAAGTGCGCTACCACTGTGCCAAGCTGCTCATGGCTGCGCCACTTAAGTGCTACCGGCACAGTGGATAATGCACGGGCACAGTGCATAATGCCGTGGCACTCATGTGGCACGGATGCTCATTTATAAGTAACTTTTTAAAAATAATGTTGATAAATATTGCATAAGATAAACAGAAAAAATATTACACCAATCAAAAAACCAAGCTTTCCGAATTTCTTGTTTCATATTGTGGTCCCACTTATATAGAAAACTAGCACCTAAAAATAAATCAGTTTGTAATCTAAAAAAAAAGTTTTCTATTCACCTTTTTAAGATGAATAAAAAGCTTTACTAAAACTAAAAACTATTTAATATAAAAACCTTTAATAATAACTAAAAAAAACATTAAAACAAAGAATGAAAAATAAATAAATTAACTATATTAAAATCATACGACCAATCAAATAAGACCATGCAGAACGCAAAAAGCAGCCGTGTCGCAGTGGCACTTGTCTCAAAAATAAAGGATTCGTGGTTTGAACTCCACCTCTGAACAAATTTTGCGACATCGGTTGGGAAGGAGGCGTTTACTTTCCATTAAATGCTCTTCCACGGTGCTCTGTGATAAGGCCGTATAGACTTCTTTAAGCACCTAAAAAGAATAAATAAATTAAAAAAACCATGAGCAAAATATGTGTATTAAACATTAATTATAAGGTACTTGATGGCAAGAAAAAATCAGTCTCTCACTAGATGTAAACAAACTTTACTTTTTTGTTTTTTATCGTAACATTTAAAGTAGTTTCATTTATTTTATTAACTTAATTTAAATTAGTCTTTCTATATATATATATTTTATTTTATATTAATAAAATTTGTACATAAATATTTCTTTGAATACTTTTAGGGAAAATATTTAGAGACAACATATTAAATACCTATTATAGTAGTAAAAAAAGAAAGAAAAAAAAAACATTATTTTTCTTGCTTATAAGCAATCAACAATTACAACAACAAAAAAAGAGGTGAAGGGGTAGATTAGCATCCGTAACACAGTGGTCAGAGCACTTGCCTCAGAAGCTAGAGATCCGTGGTTAAACACCATATCTAGGTAAGTTTTATATCATCGGTAAGAATGGAAGCGTGAACTACCTTTCAAATAGTCTTTTGAGGTGCTTTGTGATAAGACCATAAGGACTTCTTGGGGCAACTAAATAAATAAATGAAATTACCCCAAGATCGCGAAACTTTAGTTATTGTAAAATACTTTTTTAAATTTTAATTTTATATTTTACGCTACAGGAATCTGTTTTCCTCGGTACTATAGTGGTAAGTATGTCATCTGTCACGTGGTAGACCGGGGTTCGATTCCCCGCCGGGGAGGAAGTTATTTTTTGGTTTTCGTTAGAGTGTCTTTAAGGATGCTGGACGTTTTTTTTTACGGAAATAACGAAGGGGAAAAAAAAAGAAGAAAAAAGTTTACAGTATTATTGATAATTTAAATCATTTCAACCATCTAAAGAAGATATAAAAATAATAGTAAAACAGTAAATCTTTTATTATTTTTATATTTTTAAAGTGAATCAAAAAAATAATCATAGAAAGATATAACAAAACGTAAAAATTAAAAAGAAAGACGCAAAAGAAAATTCGAATTTTAAATAGATTTTAAATATAATAAAAGAAAAGAAAAGAAAAGAAAAAAAAGATCAATAGGGAAGAAGGAAAAAAAAAAAGATAAAAAAGATCAGAAGAGAAGATTTATTACAAAAGAAAAAGATATTTTTAATCAATTTTATGTTTTGCTGTTATTGTATATATATATATATATATATATATATATATATATATATATATATATATATATATATATATATATATATATATATATATATATATATATATATATATATATATATATATATATATATATTCAATTTTATTTATTTATCACATTTTTATTTATATTTATTTTAGATTCTAATTTATCATTAGATTATTTATTTTGTTATACTATAATAAATATTTATTTTATTATAATATTTAATTACTATTTTTTCTAACAAAATTCTTATAACTGATGATTTACCTCCGTCAATAAATCTCTTTCCGTCTTTACATTTAAGTAAAGTTTCTAATCAAATTTATGATTATGTTTCATCTTATGTTTTAGATTCAGATGAAGAAATCCATGTGTCAATAGACATATCTTGCAAATATTATGATATAAGTAAATTCTGTTCACTAAATTTTGACAAAATTAATGCTCTCTGTTTATTTCATCTAAACATATCATTTTTGCAAAAACACTTTGACGAATTAAACGTATTACCATCGTTAATGAGTTTTGAAATTTATTGGTATAACCGAAACATTATTGGTATAACCGAAACACGATTAAAAAAGGAACACCATCAATTCATCCAACCCTCATTGATAACTACAATATTG
The DNA here is from genome assembly GCF_038396675.1 of Hydra vulgaris. Taxonomy (NCBI): domain Eukaryota; kingdom Metazoa; phylum Cnidaria; class Hydrozoa; order Anthoathecata; family Hydridae; genus Hydra; species Hydra vulgaris. Next base: position 26,298,272 of record NC_088920.1, read on the forward strand.
AGCACACGCCAACTGAATCTTCTGGTAGAGGTACATTATTATATTTATCAAAAAAATTAATTCATAAACAAAGTGGTGGTTTGGTGGTTTATACACCATATTGTTTAGAATCAACATTTGTTAAAAAACAATTTTTTCTAAAAAATCTAATAATATTGTTGGTTGCATTTATAAACACCCTTGCGTGGATATAAACGAATTTAAAATTATCATGTCTGTCCTACTTCATAAAGTAAATGCTGAAAATAAATTAGTTTTCTTACTAGGTGATTATAACATTGATCTGATACAATCAAATAATGATAATGCAACGTCTGATTTTTTAAACTTGCTTTCTTTTTATAATATTTGCCCTTTTATCACTTTGCCAACCAGAATTACTAACCAATTAACTTAACCTAAAAAATTATTAATTCCTTCAGAAAATGAAATTTGACAACTTCATTTTCTGAAGGAATTAATAATTTAATAAATGTCAAAAACTCTAATCACTCATCTCCCAATTGTTTACAAGATAATGAAACATTTATAACTGATACTAAACATATAAACCAAATCTTATCTCTGAAAAGTTTAACACTTTTTTTACAAACGTCGCACAAAAACTTAAATCCAATATCCATTCCTCGTACATAAACTATACAAAATATCTTAAGTATCCAATTTTACATAGTCTAATCCTATCTCCAACAAATATTCCTGAAGTTTCATCTTTTATATTTAATTTGAAGCCGAGAAAATCAATAGGCCCAAATAGTATTTCCACAAACATTCTTATCGATTTTAACTATGAATTTTGAAATGTTTTTTCTTAACTATTTAATATATCATTCGTAAATGGAACTTTTCTGAATGTTCTAAAATTATCTTGTGTTGTTCCAATATTTAAAAACGGCTCTAAACTTTTATGTACTAACAACAGACCTAATTCTCTTTTAAATAACATTAGTAAACTTCTTGATAAACTTATGTATTCTCGAGTGTACTCTTTTCTTAACTCTTTTAACTGTTTAAATGAATTTCAATTTGGTTTTCGTTCAAAACATTCTGCCTGCCATGCATTGATAAGTATAACTGAAAAAATCAGGAAAGCTCTCTGGTCATTTTATTTGTGGTATTTTTATAGATTTACAAAAAGCTTTTGATACCGTTAATCATAACATTTTGATTTCTAAATTAGAACACTATGGTATTCATGGTATTGTAAGTGACTGGTTTTGCTCTTATCTTACAGATTGGAAACAATTTTTAAGTAATAATGATTATAATTCTACTAACAAATCTATTGAGTGCGGTGTTCCTCGAGGCTCTGTTCTTCATCCTCTTTTGTTCTTAATTTATGTTAATGACATAAACAACTCTATTCGCTTCTCGTCAATTCATCTTTTTGCTGATGACACAAACCTATTGCATACCAACAAATCTTATAATTCTCAATGTAAAAATATAAATTCGGATCTAAGAGGTATTATTCACGGTTAAATGCTAACCTAATATGTCTTAACGCAAAAAAAACTAATCTTTTTTTCATCTTCTATAAAAAAACACAATCAAAACAACAATTCTAAAATTCAAATTAATATTAATAATAAACGGTTATATCCTACAAAAGTTATTAAATATCTCGGTGTTTTGATTGACTGCAATCTCTCTTGGAATTTTCATATTGATGAGCTACGCAAGAAACTAACTCGAGCTAATGGCTCACTTTCAATAATTCATCATTATGTCAATAAATTCGCACTAAAGAATATTTACTGTGCATTGTTGCAACTATCACATCAAAAAATTGATCTCCTCTCAACGTCAATCCATAAGAATTATAAACTTCCAACTTTTTAAGTCAGAAACATTAGAATCTTTCAAAAAATTAAAAATTTAAAAATCCTTCATTTCCAACATTTCGTTTCCAGCGCTTCGTTTCCAGCGCTTCGTTTCCAGCGCTTTGTTTCCAGCGCTTCGTTTCCAGCGCTTCGTTTCCAGCGCTTCGTTTCCAGCGCTTCGTTTCCAGCGCTTCGTTTCCAGCGCTTCGTTTCCAGCGCTTCGTTTCCAGCGCTTCGTTTCCAGCGCTTCGTTTCCAGCGCTTCGTTTCCAGCGCTTCGTTTCCAGCGCTTTTAAATTTGCTAATCTACTTTTTGTTTTTGACTCTCTTAATAAAAATCTACAATTTCATCTATAACAGACTTTTAATAGAAAGTTGAATAATACATACATACTCTACTAGAAACATATATAATGGAAAACTTAGTGTACCATCATTTAAAACTAAGAAGTATGGTAAACATTCTGTTGTATACCAGTGCATTTGTGAATGGAACAAGAGTCTTGCATAGTAAATGAGTTCAAAAAATTACAACTCCAAACACCTTTGTCGACTTTTCAACAAAATTTAAAACAAAATCAATTTAAAAAAATTCTGAGAACAATTTTATTCAAACTTAATGACATGATTTTCGCTTAATATTTAAAATATACTCTTATTTTTTTAATTATGATTACTGCAACTATTATCATTAACTTCATGTTATTTATAAATTAAACGGAAAATAAAATCAACAAAAAAGAATAATAAATAAACGTTTAAAAAGAAAAAAAGAAAAAGAAATATCTGCAAGAAAATAAGTTAAAAAGTAATAAAAATAGAAGTTAAAAAAAAAACGGTAATGAATGAAATATATAAAAAGAATGGCAAAGAAAGAAAAAAGAATTTTAATCATCGGAAATTTAAACATCGGAACCACGATCGGCAAATCAAGATTTTTATTATTTTTTCATATATTTCTTTATTTTTCTTTCATATATTTCTTCAGTTTTCTTTCATATATTTCTTTGGATTATTTATTTATTTTCTTCCGTTTTTTAGCGTATATAGTTTTACTTATTAATTTTTGTTAGTCATTTACTTATTTTTTTTTAGTTATTATTTATTTTTAATGATATATAAATTTTTTTTATACAGTTATATATTATTTGTTTTTATTTTCATTTTAGCCATTTATTACATATGTTTTATTCTACCGTGTATTATTATTTTTTTTAATCTTAAGTTTGTTTGTTTTTTGTGTTTTTTTTGCCAAAAGTAATTTTTTGTTTTGTTTGTAATGTTTGTTGTAACTTTTGTTTTGCTTTGATTTTCTCAGTGTTTTACTGTTTATATTGTATTTATTTATTTAGTCATAATATTTGCAATATATTTTGATTATTATATTATAACAACTATAATTATATTAATATACTTACTTAATCTTTATAATTTTTTTAGCAATAGTCGTTTTTATGTCATCGTTAGTTGTTACGTTTTGTCAGTTTATTACTGTTTGTAACTGTAACTTTGTAAGTAAAAACGATTGCTGTATGAAAAGTAATACCGATTTATTTGAATTACTATAATTACTTTATTACTATTATTGTTATAATTCTTATAATTGTTATTATTGTTATTATTACTAAGATTAATTGTATATAAATAAACTATTTTTTTAAGGTATTTACTTGAGATTAGTATTTCAATACTATTTGTAAATAGCCGTGAAAATTTATTTTCAGAATATATATGATTGATTGTTTGTTTATTTTTTATTATCATTATCAAAGTATGACTTTTAAATGTTTGCTTTGTTTTTGTATGTTCTATGTGTGTATGCTTATTATTAATCAAATTATATTTAAAAACTGGTGTCACTCCTTTGATCAGAGTTCTGTTTGAGTGACACCATCCTTATCAATCGTTTAGTTAATATTATTAAATACTTACAAATAATTTACTGATTATTATATTATTTTATATTATTATCATTTTTGTATACATATATAGATATATATTTTTTATTAAGCAATTATTTTTACTTACTTCAACCAATAGAGTTATGAACTTTTTATTATTATTATTATATTTATTGTTGTTATAATATTATTGCATGATTTAAAAAGGAAAATAAATATCTTGTTGTTGTTGCTGTTGTTGTTATTGTTGTTGTTGTTGTTGTTGTTGTTGTTGTTGTTGTTGTTGTTGTTGTTGTTGTTGTTGTTGTTGTTGTTGTTGTTGTTGTTGTTGTTGTTGTTGTTGTTGTTTAAAGTACTTCAGTAATTTAAAATTAAAAAAAAAACTTAATTTTTTTTTTGTAGGATTTATCAAGTTTTATCCCAAAACAGCATTCAGCAACTAAATCAAACAATAGCTAATCTATTAAAACCTTGCTGAAAATATTTTGCCAACATAATCATGTACTTTAACATTATGAATATTGGGTCTGATCAATTGTCTTTTTTCTGTAAAAACTAATTTAAAAAAAAACCAAAAAGTGTTAAAAACAGATTTAAAAAATGAAAACCTTCCTTTAAATCTCCTTAGGATTTTGATCAAGGAGGGCAAGCGCCTCCTGGTCCCCCGGCATTGTTGGCCATACAACTTACTAGAAAGAGTGGTTTTAAAAAATCAACCTCATAAAAAGAGTAGCTTTTTTGCTTTAAAAATATGTGACTAAAGTGACAAATCACAAATGCTACCATAAAGAAGCAAATTAAGAAACAATATAATGATAATGACAAAAAAAAAAGATTAAATTAAATTTAAAATTCGAATTAAAGTTAAAGTAAACTACAAATCGCGAAACATTAAGAAAAAAATTTAAAAAAATCACTCCAAAAAAATTAAGTCATATAAACCTTGACTAAATGATATAAACAACCTTGACTTAAATGACATAAACAAAGGCTGGAAAAAACCTTTCTTTTTTAACCTCGATAAGGCCAAAAGACTTTAGTTTAATATGGAAAAAAATTAAAAAATACTATATTTTTGAAGTACTACATCAAAATACTAAACATCAAAAGTAATTCTGAATGAAATTTTTTTGATAAAATTTTCTTATTTTGGAAAGGGATAGAAATGCAAGAATGTTAACATACGTTCCCATATAATATATAAAACAATGACTTTTACTTTTTATTTAATATATTTAAATAATAATATATAAATAACGCGTTTTAAAAATCACTACGACCTTGTCTTTCTTTAAATCATAACGTAAGCCCGTTTTTATAATCGTTCTACGTAAATTCACTCAAGTATGACTATTTTCTTTGTCGTTCATAACTTGTATTTATGAGATTTAGCATAAACTATCACATTGAGCAAAGATTTATCATTCACAACTTGGTGAAGTTTTCACCAAGTTACCTCAAACCAAAATACTAAGTTTTATCTTCATCCGCCGGGAGTTAATGGAATTTGTGCAGATAGAAAAAATAAAAAAAGTTTAAATGTAACTGAACAAATGATTTTGGAAAGAAAAAATTTATATTATTGTTAAAATAGTATTTCACTTTATTGAAAAACAAAATCCCTCGTTTCTTACGCATTACATATTAAATAAAATTTTACATTTGAAGTGTTTAAAAATGTTTAAAAAGTATCAAAATTTTCCTGCAAAATAAGATCAAAGAAAAGGAAGAAAAAAACTAAATTGAGAATTAAAGCTTGTATGTTAAACAACTATTATCTGTTTTTAATTTAGTTTATATGTACAAAGTTTAAGGTTCGATGTTCCCCTAACCATAAAAGAAAAGTCGCCGAGAAAAACGACTAGAGTTTGTCATTAAGTACTCTTGTGCAATGCTCAGTAGAATTACTATTTGGTCTACTTACAACAACTTGAAGACCAGGAAAAAGAAAAGAATTCGCAGACCAGTTTATACTACCACCAGATAAGGTTTAAATTTTTTATTGGATAACAATGGGGGAGTAATAATTTAATGACTTTTATGTAAAAACTGCGAGTAAAAATCTTACATTACATCAGCATATTACTGGAGTATGGGCCGTGACGGGTTTTTATATCTATGCAGTTTATTCAAAAACGTTCAACAAAAATCAACTTTTTGTGCTTTGAAGGCAGCAATATCTCAAAATAGTTTTAAATAATTCAGATACCGGATGATCTTTCATTCAATATATTAAATTGCTAGAGTGTTCAGGCGTTTTTGCGTCATAGCCGTTCTCAAATAGATTTTGATTAATTTACTTGGAAAAACCTTATCCAGAATTTTGTGATCAGAATTTTTAAAGATGTACAAAAGGATATAGCAATATTTAAAATAGCAGTATTTATAACATAATCATAAGTAAAACGAAAAGCATCAAGAGTAAATGAGAAAATATTTAGAACAATGCTTGAAATTATTTGCCATTCATTGCATAAATTCTTTGGATCAATATCTAAACTAGATGCATCTCTGAGCGCAATATTCTAATCCAAATAACATTTAATCAAATCATTTTTGTGTAATTTTGTTGTTGTTGATATTGTACAGAAATCCGTAAAGACCAAAGCGACGTTTCATTTTCTCGAAATGTGTACTTAACGACCTAACTGCTTGATCTAACAACACTATAAAAATCAACCGATATTTTACTTTTGTAGATTTGTTAATTATTCATCTATGCTTTCATAAGTATGCTTTCTTTTTTCTCAAGTCTATGGAAGTTAAAAAAGTGATTTCATTTAGATCTAATTCTCTGGTTAAAGTAAAAAGATACAATAAATAATAAAAAATAAAAATAAATAATAAAAAGATAAATAAAGATACAATTCTATGATCTTTTTATTTTTTATAAACTTGGTTGCACTTTTCATACATTCCAGTGCAATGTCCAATTGCATGTTTATTGATTACATCAATTGCAATCAAAAACATCAGATCATACTAGATGACTTAACTAACCAAAAATGTAAAATTGATGAAATTTGTTTTGCTAGCCTAATTTTTGACACTATCAATCCTGCGTCCCCTGCGTGAATTGAAAATAGACTTGACTTTCAGGTTTTGTACATGAGTTTTTAAGATCTATTACCACTTTGTTGAGGCGCCAAACAAAAGATCTTCTATCACTCTGTTGAAGCGCCAAACAAAAGATAAATTTGACAGAGCACTCCAAAAAGTGTCTTTGCAACAACTGATGATTCCGCCATCACTTCAAAAATTAGATCAAGATTGTGACATTCATCTGGCACATAAAATGTATACGTCCTTTTTGGCCACTTTTTCTAAAGCTATCTGTGTGGTTGATTGGAAAAATAATTTTTGTGATTCGGAAAATAGTTTTGCATCCTCTTTATAATGAGTATCCGTAGTTGATGCTGCTGAATTAAAACATGAATAAAAAGAATGTAGGCGTAAAAAAAGGATCCTTGACCTTAACTCACGAGCTTGTTTGTTCCTTGTGTAAGCCATTCACTAACTCTTTTTGTCATTAATGCAGCGTTATTCACTGTTGCTGTTAACTTAACATTACTGTTGTTGTTAACTTTTTCAGCAATATTCAGAATTTTTTTTTTTGAATTAACCCATAGATGGAGTATATTAACAAATCATGTTAACAATTTGACTGTAAAAGTTATAAGTGAAGCACGTTGGAAAAGCACGATAGACGCCCTTGAACATTTACGATACCACATTGATAAGGTTTATGGCGATCTCTATGAATCATCATTAAATTCCAAGAATAATATTTTTGGAAAATGTACCGAAATGGGAATCGCCAAGAAAATTACAGATTTTAAATTTGGTCGCTTAGTAAAATATCTTGCTCAAAATTTAGAAAGCAAAACACTTCAGATGAAAATCGTTATGCAAAATATTTTTTTAAGAATATGTAAAGAATGCTCTTTTTTTTTTATAGCGGCGCCAAAACCTGATTTCGCATATAACCCCAAAAAAACATTGAACCACCCCTGATTTTATCAACCAAGATAAACTTATTGAAATTTATGAGATTGAAAACTCTATTGACTCAGTAGATTTTGACACCATTTAAATACTCTGAAGAGTATAACATCCTCCTTTTTACGTAGGAGAGTGCAGCGCCAAACGTAATTAAAATTTAGATTTTTACGGCGCTCTCCTACATAAATAAAGGACTTGGTCACCTTAGTTTTTACATTAACACAAGTTTAACTATACCACAATTGTACACACAATATTTCGAAAATCTGATTGTTTTGATTTTTATTCCAGTTTTCAAAATCGAATACGAAACAAAAAAATATAGAATTAGAAACAAAAAAATAATTATTATTTCTACACTGATTGATTTCAGATTACTTGTACATTACTTGTATACGCGCAAACGACTAATATTTGTACATTATTTGTATTATTTTATTATTTGTACATTATTTTGGAAAATACATATATTTGGAAAATACATTTGGAAAAACCATATTTATATACGCGCGTACAACTAATATTTTCTTATTTGTAGGAGCGTACTTAAACAGTTACTATTAGTTATTTTGACGATTTCACTTGAAATTCTTGTTTAATTTAACCTAATTTTATTTTTTTATACAAGTTAAAGTAATTTATAAACCCAATTTAATAAATGAATATTAAAAGACTTTTATTTTATTTTAAAGAATGCCTGCCCAAACCTAAACCCTCAGTAGATGTATGTACACTCCAATGTGTCTATTCAAGTCAGTCAATGCATGTACACGGTACTCCAGTAATAAACAAAACATTTTTTTTTTTACTGAAATTAAAAATTTTGAACATTTTAAAATTAAATTTTAAGATTTTATGACCTTTTTAAAATTCTATTTTGCGTATTTTTATTTTCGTATTTCATTTGTCTTTAAGTTTCTATATATTTCTGAAAAATAAATAAATGAAACATACCAAGTTAAAGTTTTATCATTTCCTTCTTATTTTTACATATATTTTTTTCCAAGAAACTTTTGTTTTTTTAAAATTAACATGTAATTTTTTTTTAGGGTTAATCAAGTTAATGCATCATCTAAATATTTATTCAAGCATTTAAAGTATATTGGTTTGAGCATCTGTCAATTATGCCAGGTTAATTTTAGCTTATTACTAAAGACTAATATTGAAGTCTTTTTCCTAAGTGTTCATGATTTATGATTAACGTTGTCTTTTACAGATCATTGGTGCTTTTTTTAGAGACAGAATAAGAATTGATGAGTTTGGTAGGATGTCCAACAAACAACGGACTCAGACTAAGTTACTTATAGTATGAGTTAGACATGAGTTACAATAGTGCTTCAAGAAGCAATTAAATTTGTTATTTTTATGCTATAAAATCTCTTGCCCATCCTCCTAGTTTGATGATATTTACAAGGTGTGTAGAAATCAACTCTTTTTTGCTCAGCTGTTCAGTTAAAAACTGAGAAACACACACACGTTTCTGCATGAGTTATATTTTTTCATTCTCTAAAAAAAACCCTGACATAATTGATGGGTAATCCTTCAGGCTTATGAATGGTAAATGTTCTTTAAATTTTACACAAGTTCATGTCTGTGGATTGTTTAAAACAATAAAAAAGTTCAAGAATACTAGCAACCAAAACTTTTAGTGTGTGTTATCTATGAGCCAAAAATACCAATGGCTCCATTTTGTATGCTTGAATTAGACACATTCACGAGCTGGGAAAACTTAGATTATCTGCTCCTAAATTTATGATTAATAAAAGTCTGTAGCAGCAAGATTGTAGGTTTGAATCCCAGCTCCACTAACTTACCATATGAGTATTATTTATGAATATAATAAAAAAGACTTGCTTTATTAGTTTTGCTATTGCAATATTTCTTTCAATGTTTTTTAGAGTTTTTATTGTAAATACACAGGCTTTCTGGCCATTCTAGTATCCCATTTACTGTTGTAGAATATTTTTATTTAATTTACCATTAAACCACCAGGTCTGAATAGTTTTTATTTAGCTAACAGTTTTATCGTATTTTTGCCAGAGGCTACAGCTGGGATACAGTCTACTTTACATTATAATTTTTTGATAATAAATAATAAAAGGAGACTGCAAAGAAAAGGTGTTTTAATCTTTTTGATGAAGAAGTAATTCTTTCAGGTAGCGTTCAACGGTGATGTAGTACACAATCTTAGTTCATTAATATCAAAATTTTATTTTAGAAATAAGATTTTTTAGTGCTCTGCCCTGTGAGCCTCATTCAGTCTTCTCTATATTTTTTTTCTGTTACTTTAAAATGAATATAATGTCCTCTTGTCTTTATTTATCTTTTTATCCCCAAATTAATTGACTAGGAATTGACGGCTTCTCCTTGCAGGCGAGTCTTTCACTTTAAATATGTGATTTGTCAAGCATAATCAGTATTGTTTGGATGAGTTCTGCATTCAATAGAACACTTTCTTTCAGTTTTGTTTTTTGCTAATACTTTCATATTTCTAATTAAATATTTTTAGCTTTGAGTTTAGTTTCTGTGTATTAAATACACTGACAGCATAATATATTACCAGCAATTTTTCATTAATGTTTTCCATTTGTTGGCAGTTCTTTTAAATATTCTTGATCAAGAATCCGAGTCTCCTAAACAATTAGCCGAATTTCATTACTAAATCATATTGTTAGTTTTTAAATTGGCATTTTGAAAAAAGTATACTATCTAAAATATTGATACATTTTTTGACAATATAATAGATCATAAGATGTATCGGCATATTGTAACCATTTACAATATGTAAATAGTTACAATATTGTAAATAGCATATTCTATAGTAGTAATATACTTTTAATTATTATTATCTTTTTTAACATTTTAAGTAAATTTTTTAAATAACTATACAGTATGAATAAGTAAAACTATTCATATACATATATATAAATTGCATTATATTTAAATTATAAAAAATTAACACCAATATTCCACCGCAACCAAAAATTAAAGAATGTTTGTCTTATTCTAAACTACCTTTTTTGGGAAAAATATCCGATTTAAATAAAAAAAGACTATTTGCTAAAAAATATCACTCTTTGGTAAATGTTTAATTAATATTTAGCTCACATAAAATTTCGAAACTCTTTTTCTCTAAAGATCCTTTTCCTTTAGAGTTTAAATCAATCATGGTCTACAAATATGTATGGGCAGGATGTAACTCCAGTTATATAAGCAAAACTATTAACCATCTCAAAATGTGGATATCTGAACATAACAAGAGGGACAAAAGTCTCATATCTATAAACAACTTCATACTAATGAAAATTGTTTCATGCATTGTTGGATATGTGTTTTAAAAAATATATTGAAAAAAAAGTTATGAAAAAAAAACTTTTAAAAACAAACTTTTTATTTTTAGTTAAAAAATATCATATTTTATGCAAGAAAATCCAAAATAATACTTTATTTACCAAATAATAAATATTATAAAAATATTATATATAAGGTGTATCGAAAAACTTTATTTTTTTAAGATTTTCAAATTGTAATAGAGCAGAAAAGTTGCATAATGATATAATTGAATAAATAATAATTGTGCCAATCAAGACTTTTTTTTTTACCTCTTTAATTGGCGCCAGGGTTATTTTTTTTTTTTTTTTTAAAAACAGGCACTTTTTCTGCTATTTTTAATAAAACAAAAATAAACAAATTCTATGTGTATACTAGATTTGTAATACAGTTAAATATTACACAATGACTCAGTTATAAATATTTACATGAAAAAAAAAATTATTTTAGTTTCTTCAGTTGCTGCTAGAGGGCTGGGTTTTTAGGAAAAAACACTGTGAGTTTTTGCCTAATAAACTCTGCAGTCCATTATATACAATCAAATTTTTAATTAAGTGAAAAAGTTACTTTATGTTTAAACTTTAGCTATATGTTCAATTATCTGATTCATTTGTCTCTGCTTGAAACTGTCTTTTTGTGTTGAACAAAATCATTTTTTTTGCAATGCAAATCTTGCACGAATGAAGTTCAAAATCTCTACTAAACTAACCACAGACTTGATGTTAAGCCTTGTTTTAAAATTTGATGCATTTTTATACTCCTTTAGTATGGCATGGCAAATGCTTTACATTCGGAACATAAACATTTTTTAGCATTTCTATCAGATTATCATCTGAGATGTTAGCAGTAGTCTGAGGTTCATTGAGTTTACTTTTTTGCCAATCAATTAGGTTCTATGTAATCTCTAGCTTCAAAATTGAGTTCTGGTACGGAGAACCTTTAGGCTTAGATGTTTTTATTATTTGTTGTAATGCTAATTTTCTCAAATTTGGGCAAGTTTCGGATTATCATAGCAAGAAGAATGTTTTGCAGATGCTTAGAAAAAGAGTTCCTTTTTATCACTGAATTAATGCTACATTTAACATAATAACACAATATTATGTTTGCAGTAGTCACTTACCTGTAATGGTTAAGTTTTCCAGGATTTCAGTTAGCCAAACTAGATGGACAAAAAAACTGCCATGCATATATCAAATAAATAATTTTGGTTTGAACTAAGAAACTTTGTCTATTTTTAATAATGTGGCGACACTGAGAAGAACATAGTTAACTTTTGGCAAGGTATCACAGAATTTTATTTCTCTTCCGATTAATCCTGACCATTCATTAGACCTTGATGTAGGTCCATCAAGTTTTTTGAATTAGATACCATAAAAACAGTTCATCAGCATGTATTTGACAGATAAACCAGTGGGCAGGTCTTTTTGGTTCTAATTTGAATAATGCAATAAAACCATTTAGAAATCCTGTATTTACAACTGTTCCTTTACTACCCATGGCAACTATTTTGATTGTGTCAATATTGCTTTGTGTTAAAAATAAAGCTGTATCTAATTCCTGATGCAGTCGCCTCATGCGCCAGATACTTTAACCCTGGTGCTTGTATTAAAACTAGAAGAAAGTTGGTCTAGCCCCAGACACTTAAGGAAAAATTAGATTGTACACATGTACTAAAAGAAAACAAAGTGTCAAAAGACTTTTTTAAATGTATAAACATTTATTTATCGAATTAGAAACAAAAAAATAATTATTGTGTACCTTAATAATATGCATAACAAAAAAGAAAAAATGTTAGAAAAATGGTATGTTTCAAAATTGGAGGGTAGTCCTGGACACATAGTTAAACCATAATTTTACCTCTTTTTTACCTCTGTGACACAAATATATTATATAATTAGTTAGTATTGGACTGTTCTCAACACATTAAAAAAAAAATCGCCTTTAAAAATTGCACCTGATATATAAGGAATGGGAATGAAAATATCATCATTTAGAAATATAAACATTAGCTTTTTACTAATAAAAATAGACACTTTAAAAACACTTTTTTTTAAATCATAGGTCTTTTTATTGGGATTAAATGAATTACTACTATGGGTTTGTGTATTTTGTTAAATGTATTTTTATTTATATAAAAAAATTGTTCATTTTTATTATGTAAATGGATTAAGTTGTCCAAAACCACCCTTAAAACATGTGTCTGATACAGCTCGGTCATACCTTATTCACAAATACTAGTTTTAAAACTAGTGAATTAAAGTGTTAAACATTTTTTTAAATAAAAATATTGTAAATAAAGGTGTATCTTTAATCAATAAAAGTTTATTAGTTTACATAAAAATTAGTTGTATTAATATGTGAATCATGTATGATGGTAAATCGCTCTTCTGGTGGTGGGAAACAATATCTTGCACTCCCAGCCAATCACTTTTGGCATATTATCATAGATATTTTGCATGTTCCATATTTTCACATTAAATAATATTTTTATAGTATTTAAAATCACATAGCTTCTTTAGTTAAAGCTGTAGATCAAGTGTCCAAAGTTACCCACCAGGAATGTGGAGTCCCAAAAAAGACTCCGGATTTGAAAGTCACAAAAAGATTACTTTATCCTAGTTTTTGGTATCCAGGAGCTCTAAAAATATAAATAAGTTTATGGACTACTGATAAGAAAAAAAATAAGACTTTTAGGTTGAGGAACAATCGGTTTTTGAACTCGGAGTCCTTAGGTATAATGGCGGCAAGGACTCCGGGACACCAGGACTCCGGGCTTAAAAACAATAAGTTTCAAGTCATTAAATCTCATGAACTTTTTTCTTATAGCAGATCATAAGTCAGCAATCATGTTTAGAGCTTCTGGACACTACAGACTTGGAAAAAGTAGAGATATAAAGCCGGAGTCCTTTTGGGACTCCGCATCCCTGTTAGTCACTGTCCAGGGCTACCTGTCTTTCCCCAACATGTTCTTCTTTAGTAGTTTTTCATATATTTTTCTTTATGTTAGTATCAATAACTAATGTTGTGTCTTCCATCAAAATTCAAACCTTCTAACATTTGAACATTTTCCTGGTCTAAATGTTGCATTTTTAGTTTTGAATCTTATTTTTATCAATTGCTTTTGAATGATCTCCTTTTAAAATTATATTCATATTTTCAAGCACATCTTTTCTTTAAAATTGTAAACATTTTTAACTGAACTCTATTACAAATTGCATGTTCTATCTATTGCTCAGTTGATGTAGTAACACTCCTTGCAAGGTTCTACCTAATTGCCAGTCAATGTAGCAGCACTCCTTGTATGTTATTTTTTATTTTTAAAAAGCTAAAAAATATTCCTGCCTGTTAAGTTGCATTTTTGTGGTTTTTGAAAAAATGATAAAATTTAATTAGTGTACTTATTTAAATTTAACGGTTTTGACATGTAGCACTTCCTTGTAGCAGTAGGCTATAAGATAGTCGATGTCGCAACACTCTGCGTATGTTTTAAAAATATTATAAAACAATAAAAAAACACAAATACTATCAATTAAAAAAACTTTGAAGTCATTGTTATTGCAGTTTTTTAAAAAACAATAAAACTTTTAGTTGTTGAAGTTGCTTAATATAAGAGACTTTTTTTTACCATAAAAATCTTTTTGGCTACGATATAAGGACATTTTATATTTTAGACTGCATTGAAAAACAGAATTTTTTGAAAATCATCTTGTAATAGCTCTAAATATATGTGATATAAAATAAACTATCACTGGATTAACAAAGAATTTTGAAAAAAAAATATTTTTAGAGGTGTCCCAAGACCCTTGAATTTATAGGGCCCCTAATCTTCAGAGGAAAAAAATTCTTCAAAAGTAAGTCAACCTGGTACTCAAAAGAAGTGAAATTTTATAAAAAGATTGTAAATAATAATTGTTTTATAAAAAAAAACACAATAAAAATATTATCGAAAAACTTGTATAAAATGCACTTTTTTTATTTTTAGTTAAAAAACCATAGTCATTATGCAATAAAAATCAAAATAATAATTTTTATAAAACAAATATTATTTTTGAACTTTTTTTAAAATTTTGCTTCTTTTGAGTACCAGGTTGACCTACTTTTGTAAAACTTTTTTTCAAAAATATTACAGACCCTTTTAATTTTCAATTGACTTGGGGCACCTCTAAAAATATTTTTATTTCAAAAATTTTTTTAAATCCAGTGATAATTTATTATATCGCATATATTTAGAGCTATTACAAGACAGTTTTGAAAAAATTTCTGTTTTTTAATGCACCCTACCACCACAGTTGAGGAGGCTACTTTTGTGGTGACAACCCTCTCTCAAGTCTATAACTCCGAAAAATGAACCTCGACAACCTCGACGGCTGCTGCACGGAGAAACAAGTTGAGCGCGGTACTACCAGGTACTCCAAATAGAATTTATTTATTTAATAGAGCATTATATATATATATATATATATATATATATATATATATATATATATATTTATATATATATATACATATATATACATATATATATATGTATATATATATATATATATATATATATATATATATATATATATATATATCATATATATACATATATATACATATATATATATATACATATATATATATATATATATATATATATATATATATATATATATATATATATATATATATATATAAATTTATAAACAAAGAAAATAAAACTTTTATGGTACTAATAGTTTCATGCCTAAAGGCAATCATCAGCCATGTAATACAAAATCAAGAAATAAAAAAACCATTAAAATATAAAGTCACAGTGAAATGTGCTCTGCAGAAATGCGGAGTTCTAAAAAGGACTCCGGATTTTAAAGTCACAAAAAGATTACTTTTTCCTAGTTTTTGGTATCCAGGAGCTCTAAAAATATAAAAAAGTTTATGGGCTACTGATAGGAAAAAAAATAAGACATTTAGGTAAGAGGAACAATTATTTTTTAAACCCGGAGTCCTTAGGTATAATCGCGGCAAGAACTGTGGGACTCCAGGACTCCGGGCTTAAAAACAATAAGTTCCAAGTCATTAAATCTCATGAATTTTTTTCTTATAGCAGATCATAAGTCAACAAAAAGTTTTGAGCTTCTAGACACTACAGAACTGAAAAAAATGGAGATATAAAGCCGGAGTCCTTTTGGGACTCTGCATCCCTGGTGCTCTGTCATCATAATAACAAACAACAAAAAGAAAAAAAGAAAAACTAAAAACGGCTGCTTAATCACCTGTATGGAACTTTGAAAGAAAAAATTTACTTTGATGTAGTAAAAGCGTTTCTACCAAAATTGGTAAACTCTTTTTGGATTTAATAGACAAACACTTCCTAGTTGACCATAAATACCACATAATTTTTAAGAGAAATACTCTAAAAGTAAGTTACAGTTGGATGCCAAACATCAAATCAATAGTTAACTCTCATAACCATCATATAATGAAAAACAACACTTCAGATTTCAATAAACAATGCAATTGTATTATTCAAAGCAAGTGCCTTTTAAATCAACAATGCCTTGTAAAATAAGCCACTTTGTACCCAGGCACTCTGAACGGGAATGAAAAAGTGTATTTTGGAATTAGTGAAACTGCATTCAAACTATATATATATACAGTTGTGTGACCATTTATTATGACCACCTATGAATTTTGATCATTTTGAAGTTTAATATCATCTTTTTCATATGGAAAGTAAAAATTCATTATTGAAAGTTAATCTTTTGTTTAAAATAAAGTTTTATCTAAAAAAATCAGTGCTTTTTTTTTGCTACTGGCAACACTGTCACTTTTGACAGCCATTTTGTATGATATCATTCTAATTATAATCTTTTTGCTGTACACTTGTTAAGTTTTATTACCAGAGATTTGAATTTACTTATAAGGTCATCGTCAAAATATTTATTCAAGTCAGAAAAATATTGTTTCTTGAATATTTCTTTTTATTTTAAAGTAAAAATAATTGTATTTGATTTGATATTTTTAAAGTTATGAGTACCAAAGCAAATTCTTAACTGTAGTCGTGAAATGTGATATCTTATTTTAGTTATGGGGAAAAAAAGGACTTGTTACCACAAAAAATTGCTGAAATCAGGGCACTATTAATAAATACTAATCTTTCTCAACGAGAAATTGCCAGAAAATGTGGTATTTTGCGGGTTTCTGTACAAAATATACACAAAAAATGGCTAATTTAGAGAATTTGATGCCAAAGAAGGTTGGTAAATGTGGAAAGAAGGGAATGGAAATTGGTAAAATTGATTTCGATGCATTTAAAATATCCACTTTATTACACCAAACTTTAAATATTTACTTAACAATCCTTGGATAAAATTTTAAGGTATGCTTTAGCGACGAGAGTACTTTCCAAGTTTTAACAAAAAAGGCTAATTATGTAAAAAGAAAAAAAGGGAAAAAATACTTATTGGACTGCATCATTCAAACTGTTAAACACCCCACCTCTGTGATGAACTGGTCAGTAATATGTGGAAGGGGAATAGGAACGCTCTATATTGTAGAGGGAATAATGAATCAGTTACAATGTAAAAAATTCCTGGTACAAAGATTGTTGCCACAATTGGCAGAATGGTTTAGTCCAGGTAAAAAAATTCTTTACGCAGGATGGGGCACTATGTCACACGGCAAAATCAGTTAAAAAATATCTATCAGAACAAAATATTCCATTACTTGATTGGCCAGGAAACTTTCCTGAACTAAATTCTATAGAAAATGTTTGGGTGCTCCTGAAGAAGCAAATATCTAAAGAATATATTACAGATAAAGTGTATTTAGTAGAAAGAATTATTCACCATTAGAACTATTATAAAGAATAGAAGGAAATGGTCGAAAAATGCATCAAAAATATGCCATAACGGGTTTTTGCAATTATAGAGGTAAAAAGAGGAATCACTATGATCTTGATCTTTGTAGTAACAATTGAATTATAAAATTTATTAAAAATTTGTTAAATGTTTTTTAATTGTCAAAAAAATACCCATTTCTTCAATAAAAATTACTTCTGAGTACATAAATCACAAAAAAATATTAAATAATAGACTTTGAAACTTGAGAATGTAAAAAATTATGGGTGGCCATAATAAATTGTCACACGACTGTGTATATATATATATTTTATATATATATATATATATATATATATATATATATATATATATATATATATATATATATATATATATATATATATATATATATATATATATATACCTACACACATTTATAAAGTGTTTTCAATTTTTAGGTATAGTTAAAGTAAAGGTGATAGAATGTCAAGATCTACCAGTTATGTAAAGAGCAAGTGAGCTTAATTGCATTTGTTGAAGTTTGTTTTGGTTTTAGTTTATGACAAACTAAGTTTTTAGTTAAATGGAGAGTTTTTTTTTTAAAAGAAAAGAAACAATGAAATAAAAAGTTTTAGGATTTAAAAAACTTTGTTGTATCATTATACTTATTATAATTGATTTGAATTTCTATCAAGTTTATTATATTTAATTTTGTTAAGTTGATGATTTTGATGAGATTTGCTATTTACATATTTTTATATATACTGATAAGTTATTGTTTTATTATCCTAATAAAAATAAATAATAATAAAAGTTTTTGTTTGTTTATTATTTGGGTATAACAATAATCTTGAAGTAAAAGAATAACCAAAACTTCTTTTTATATTCTTATTGCATGAAATTAATAAATGTCAATATAAAAAAATTAAAATGAGAAAACTACAAAAACATAAAGAAAACAGTCATTATGAAAATCCATATAACTTCTGTTTGCTCTTAAAATTGTTCCAATCTTATAAGTGTTTGATTGGCTATTAATTTTGGTTTAACCAAAATACTTTTTCTAACTTGAAGCATATTTTTATATTAGTATTATCCTTGACATTTTTGTTATTAACTCCATTCATTTTAACTTTACTTTGTTACATTTGATTTTCATGTGTATAGTGTGAGTTGAGGATACTTTTTAGAATAATTTGTACCAATAAATTGCCGCAAGTATGTTGCAAAGTGGTTTTTTTGACAATTCGGTAACAGAAAAGGATTGTTCTGCAATACTATTTAAAAACAATGGCTAAAACTAATGTATTTTGAAGTGTTATAACATTGTCCTTCAGAATTTGGTTTAAATCTCCTTACTTAAGAAAGATTGCGTTCATGGTTTGATCTTGCATATTATATATTTGATATTGCATATTGTATAGGTCTACATTAGGTAAGGGTAAGGTAGTGTTTTACTTTATAGTAGGTTAAATTTATATCTATTTATGTGCATCAAACCACACCATTGCATCATAACTATAAATATTCTAAATCCTCTTAACAGGGTTGTTATTGCATGCCATATAGACTATTTCATTTACCATTTTGTCTACATTTTCTTTATATTTTTTGTATACCATGTTTTTAATAGAGCATTTTACATTCACTGGCTTGTTCGGGACGCAGGCGTGTTTGCACTCTATTCCTGACCATGCATATAATATTTAGTTGCTACAACTTGATCATGGTTTTTTAGGTGTTAGAGAACATTCAAACTTATGTATGTTTCCATGTATGTCCAAAAAATTAGGCTTTAACACGCAAAAAAAGTTTTGTACACTTAACACTAATCTCTTGTAATCAAAGTAAATCGCAATTTCATTTTATTGATTGTTAATAAAAATAAAATTAAAATTTTTTTTTAATTATATAAAGTTGAGTAAGTTTTATGAAAAATTATGTAAAGTTTAGTAAATTAAATAAATATCGACTAATTTTTACTATTTAAATATTAACCCTTTAAAAAAATTTGTTCGATTGATTTTATAAAAACAAAGCTTTCAACAACAACTGCGTTTTTTAATGAAGTTTAAAAAAAAAAATTCATTTAAGTTAATAAAACTAATTATCAAATATACACACAGGAACTTACAGCAACTGAACACAAACATACATATATATAGTGAGTAACAAATAGATGAACACCGTGTCAGAGGTTCAAATAAAATACATTTATATATAAAATGTTTTACGGTCGAACCAGCACTGCACTAGTGGTCCATACAGAACATAAACATACAAATATATTAAAAAACCCAATCACTAAACATTATCAGTGGTAATGTGGAGCAGTTCCGCTTCCTCTTCATAAATTATTTTACATTTTTTGTTTAATCATAAAAGTTTGCGGTCAAATAATTTGATGCAATAAAAACTTGCTTTTAGTTTGCAAAATACAAAATAAAATTATATTTTACTTGTAATGTGCCTCTCATATATTAATTTATAATATTTAATATAGTATAATAAACAGATGGACTTAAGTAAAATATAAAGTTTTTAAATCTATACTTAGTGTGCAGTTTGGATACTGATTATTATAGACAGCTGATTCAGGGATCTAGCGCATTGCAAAATTTTTAAAACATTTTGAAGACACTAGTGTTAGTATTATTAGAATCTTTTTAAAATAAACCATAAATACATAAATAAAGAATTATATAAACATAGTTCGACTTGCTCTTGCAGCCAACTTCCAAACTTCGTAATGTTGCTTCTCTTTCTCTTTTCTACAAATACTAAAATGGGAACTGCTCTTAAGAGCTAGTGTCTCTTGTTACATCTACTAAAATTCATTCTCGAGTTACTCATCATACAATTAAGTCTCATCTTTTTTCTGTAACTGTTCCTAAGTGCTCCGAAAACTCTTATTCCTCTATTTTTTTTCCTCAAGCATCAGTTCTTTGGAATTCGCTTCCTTCATGTTGCTTTCCTGATTCATATAATTTGCAATCTTTAAAGTTGTCTGTCAATCGTTATCTTGCTCTACAATCTTCATCTTTTCTCTTCCAGTAACTTTCAACTTTAATAGTGATTGATTGCAGCCTTGTTGGAAGCGAAGATGTTAAAAAAAAAAAAACTATACTCTTTGATAAATTGAAGAACATTTGTTTCCTTATTAAACGATCATTAATAGTAAGTTGTTATAAAAAAATTATAAAAAAGAGAAGTTTAGAAATTGCTAATTCTAAACATTTATATTGTTTTAGTTAGGTTTTTTTTTTCGTTAGGAATTCATTTTGCTTTTTAAAAATTGACTCCTGTCAGTCAAGTCGAAGTTTTTTTTGTGCATTTTTAAAATGTTCTCTTTGCCACACATATACTTTATATGTTCTACCACGCATATAATTTCTTAGTTGCGACAACTTGGGCAAGTTGTTGCAACTAAGAAATTATAGAGAAACAGGCGGGTAGTTCCACATCAAATCACCCAGTCCATTAAACCATGTGTCTTCTTTTTGTGTTATATTATGACACATTATTCCTAATATGAAAAAAATATTGCATGCAAAATTTCACCTAAAAATATTGAGCGGATGAGAAGATACAGCAATTTTAATATTGACCTGGTTTCCCAAAATGACCTGGTTTTCATAACATTCTGATAAAACATTTTTCTTAAAAAAATAAGAAATAAAAATAGCAAAAGTATGAAAATAAACATATATAATGTTTTTTTGATGCCGAATTCAATAAATGTATTTAAAATGCTGAAATATTAAAGGAACATGCTTAAAAGTTAATAAAACAACTAGTTTCTATAAGCTGACTTTGGGGCCCAAGACCCCAAAACCCCCCTGTCAAAATTTTTTTTTTGCTGTTAATATTTTCAGCTGCTTATAATTTTACTAGGCACAAAAAATCTAACTGGAAAAAAAACTGGAACATTTAGAACTTTAATTTCAAATATATAGCACTTTTTCAAGAAAATCCCAAAATATATTTGTAAATAAAATAATAATAATTTAATTGCAATTTAAAAAGTTACTTAAATATACAAAATTTTTAAAGGTATCGAAGATGTAAGTTTTTTTGACTGTGTAATAGTTCATGATATTGTTGCCATTTTACTTGTACTTCTTCTATTTCAGCATACCATTTCAAACACATAGTTTCTTCCGAAACTAGAGCAAGCTTGTGGAATAGATAGTTTATTCAATATTTCCTTTAAATTACACAAAAACAGTTTTTTTTGTTTATGGACGTTCTTTTGTCTGCTAACATAATCTTTTTTTCCAGGCATAGTTCTATATAAATCACTTGAGTCATAAAACAATTTAACAGAATCTTTTATTTCTTTGTGTAAGACTTTACCTTTATACAATGGAGATATAGCTAACAGTCCTTTTTTATTAAAAATTTGTCTAGCCATCTTTGCTTGATATTCTGTAACTACAAAGTTTTTAATACTTCTAATATTGACCAACTTGGGGGTTCCAGTGTTAGAAGTTGAACAAAAGTCCTTTTATCAGAAAATATAATTTTTTCTTTTATCAAGCTCATATTTTCATCGAAGTTTTCAGCCTTCTTTTTCATGTTATTTGTGTCATAACACAGTTTTGAGGGAACATTTACATGATTTTCAGTTTTTCTAGTAACATTACTTACCATTTCGTTGATGCGCGCAGTTTTTCGCTTTCTTTCTAAGAGTATATTTTTTGATGACTTTGAATGAGATTTTAGAGGAGATCTATTAAAATTTTTAGTTCTTCATTGATCTCCTGTCTTTTTGATTTGAATAATGATATTAAAAAATCCTCATCTTGTTCACCCTGACTTTGCTTCTCTTCTTTAAGATCTTCTTTTCTGGCAATCTTTTGCTTACAAAGTTTTGCAAAAGTTACAAAGGTTTGCAAAGTTTCTTTCCAGGAGCAATATTCAAACTACTTCTCATCATGACTTGTATTCATTTATCGCAACTACTCTAAGATTTTCTAAAAGTAATTGAATTGTATAAAGCTTATCTGCACAGTTGTTTAAAACATTGTTTATGTTTTGGAAAATACAAATTAAAAGAGTATATATATTAAATATTATATTAATATATATTTAAATATAATAAAATCAAATTAATTTAATATATATATATATATATATATATATATATATATATATATATATATATATATATATAAATATATATTAAATTTTTTATAAATTCTACATACTGCTTACTTTTTATAAATTCTACTTACTTGTGATTTTCTTTGTACGTTTATTGAATGGATCACAACATGCTTTCTGCCATATAGGATACATTTTCAAATATTTAGTAGTATATCTTTCACATAATGTTGTTAAGTTTGATAGTTCAATGTTACAGTGTAATGATAAAGTTATTTTTTCTTCATTGCTTAAAGTTTTAATAACATTTTGTCAGCCTTTGCATGGATCTGATGTCATTAAGCCAATAGAACACATCTTAAGATAAATTATTTAGTATGAATGTATTTCCTAAAAAAAGAGAATTCTCCTTTCCTACTTAATTCAGTAAAAAAAAAAAGTTTTTAATATAGAAATAATTCAAACCTTTTCAGATTCCTTCTGTTGTATAATTTTTTACATTAATTGATGTTGTTAATTTTCTTTTTAGATATATTTATATATATACAATCTATACATATCAAATTGTTAATTTGTTAAAAGTTAAATAAAGTTTTACCAATAAATGTTGTTCTATAACTGATTTTTTTATAAACTAGTTTTTATAAACTTTTACAAACTATAGTTCAAACAAAATTTTAAAAGCAAACGCACTTCAATATCACACCTAGTCAGTTTTTATTTTAAAATAAAAACAGGATATTTTTTTCAGTAATTAAGATCAAATAACTAAGTTATCATATAGATAAGACTTTCTTAAATAAAACAAATTTGTATTGCTTTTTTCTTCTAAGGAATCTATAAACTAAATTTAATATTTTACAGAATTCTATTTGCAAGTTTATTTTTAAATAATTTATTGAAAATTTGATATATCTTTGAAATTAAATTTCTTTATATTTCAGTTGTTTTTCCAGTTAGATTTTTTGCGCCTCGTAAGATTATAAGCAGCTGAAAATATTAACAGCAAAAAAAAAAAAAAATTTGAAGGGGGTGTTTTGAGAGGGCCTCAAAGTTGGTTTATAGAAACTATTTGTTTTATTAACTTTTAAGCATTTTCCTTTAATATTTCAGCATTTTAAGTACATTTATTGAATTCAGCATCAAAAAAACATTATATATGTTTATTTTCATACTTTTGTCATTTTTATTTTTTATTTTTTTTTAAGAAAAATGTTTTTTCAGAATGTTATTAAAACTGGGTCATTTTGTGAAACCATGTCAATATTAAATTTGCAGTATCTTGTTAATTGCTCAACATTTTTAGCTGAAATTTTATGTGTTAACTTTTCTTTTTAAGATGCAACATCCAAAGAAGTTTTTAAAAAATTTGAGGACCCATAGTTCGCAATTTCCTAAATTTTGGGTGGTTTGATGCGGAATTACCCAGGCCCTATTTCAAGGTTTAATAAATTTTCAGGCAACACTCCAGATCTTATTGCTGTTACAGTTCTGTATTCGTAAGCCTGATCAGCCGAAAGATCATTTTTATCAGAGGATTAAAGAGGAGGAGGGGGGGGGGAAAGTACTTGCAAAAACAATAAGTAGTTCACCTAAAGTTACTTTTTTAAAGTTTTTTTTGCATATTTGCATTAGAGAGACCTCGGCATTTTTGATTCCAATTGGATTCCTTGTGCAAAAATATATTTCCATGAGAAGCGAGTAGGATATATAATAACACAAGAAATCAGTATTATGAGCACAAACAATGCCAAAAATAAATTAGCTGAACTCACAAATTTTAAATAAAACTTATAAACTATTAATTGATATTTATATGTAAGTTTTAATAAAGATATCAGTATTATGTAATATGTGTTATAAATGTATAAGTATATAATATACAGTTTGTTATAACAAAAGTGTTTAACTTATTATTAGTTTTAGAAAAGAAAGCGCACCCTACGATAACATTCTCTGTCTAAATTATGAAAATCTCAACTAATTTTTTCTAAAAGCCACCTTTACAAAAGCTCCCATTATGTGTTTATTTTTTTGACTTTTTAGCAAAATATGATATTTTCATGAAGTTCAACATTGAAGTTTATATTGAGTTTATCAAATAATTAAAAATTATTTTTTGTTTAGTTTTTAATTTTTTCTCTTTAGTTATTCATATTTTAGCCATTTTTTTGTTGAAAACTAAGTGCTCCCTCCTAAAAGACATTTCATTTTTATTTATTTTTTCAGATTCAGATTCCCTATAAATTCCCCACAAAAATAACTCCCCTCACTTTTAAAGTTTGATAAAAACAGGAAAAAAACATAGTTAGTAGTGGTTAGTGTGTTTTATTAATGTGTCATTGTGCTCACACAGTTTTTTTTTATAAATAGATTGTAGTTATTATGTTAAAATTATTGCTAGAATTTTTTTTATTTAAATACCGTTTATTTAAACTTTTTAGGTTTTTCTACCCAATTGTTTAACAAAATCAGATAAAATACTTCTATATAATTTAATATGCACATTGTGACAAAAAAGCATAGATTTTAATTTAAAATTGCTTAATTATGAGTCAAAATATAGATAAAGAAATTAGTTGAGGAAGAACTTAAACAAATTAAAGACTTATTACAATTAAAGTCAAGAAAGTGGCACTAAATCTAAAGATAAAGTTGATTGTTTTTAATTCAGTAACCAAGCAGTATTGTAAAAAAAGACGATGATGGCCAAGAAGAAAACAGAAGAAGAGTTTTATGAAGGTAATTAGAGTAGAGAGTTAATTAATTAGGTTTTTGATATAGTAGATCTGCTTTTGCCAAGTCTGATTTCTTTACTAATTCAGATTTCCTGCATATCAAGCATATCAGGATGTCATGCCAAGAAAACGTTCGAAACCAAAAAGAGGTACATTTTTATTCTGGCTTGCATTTTAGGAACATCTGTGATGAGATGATCTTTTTTAATTTCAGTTAACTTTATTTTTATTTATCAGTTTATTCTATTTCACTATAACAAATTTTAATTATTATTTGTTTATTATTCAACTTATTTTCAATTTACTTTTTTTCAAATTCAATCAGCCAGCATTAAATTTTTTTATTTTGCTGATAATATAAATGAAATGTTGTATTGCAGATAAGATGGATTGTAGATAGGATGAAAAGCAAAATTATCAAAGTCTGTTTATCTGCAATCAAACTTGCAAGGGTGACTTTTCTCAAGTAAGCCAAGATTCTTTTTGACAAATAGAATGTTGCAGGAAAGCCCATAGATGTGTTTGATTGAGTAACATTTAAGACCTTTTCTATAAATGTTATCAATCAACCTGCCATAAACTACATTTGATACATGCAGAGGACTTGGGGCTCAAATACTGGTATGGTTGCAATGAAATGTCTTGGAAAGTGCTTAGAGTGTAGTAGTATGGATTCAGCCTGGGAGATTGTAAGATTTTATGCAAATGCAACTGTTATACAGATTTTTGAAGAGCGATATGTGTACAGGACCATTGAAGCACATAATATTACGTTGATTGTAGTTTATAGGATAGTTGTGAGTTTTCTTTTATCAGATGGTGAAAAAGATTAGCTGAATGAAATTTCGGAGAGGTAAAACTTAGGTAATGGTGATAGAGTTTGCAAGTTTCTCAAAAACTATATCAAAGTATAACTATAATAAGTTTTGAACTTGTTAGCGTTCATATCTGCTTCTCGCAATATTGATTGGGAATAACATCTGTCATTTCTTGAGGAAATGTGCATTTATTTCTATTCACATGACCAACAAAATTTAGGATGCTGGGCTCCATTGGAGATTTTAAACATGCAGTAGTTACTGACAGAAGACCCAGATACCCAGAGGAAGTTTTTAAAAGAAAAAAACTTTATTAATACCATGAGTATTATTGTATGAGTACCTTCTTTTGGTCCTGACTATATAATTGAGCAAGAACATAAAACAATGAAAATCAGAAATTGGGTTATTTGATTTACCAGAAAATAATTCAAAGATACTAGATCTACAGTGCAGACTAAATAGTGCCAAAAAATAGTAAACTTTAAACAAAAATAAAACTTGATCTCAAGGCTCTTGGCTGTTGCAAAGGCTAGACCAGACCTAGATTATGTAAAATGTCATTGGAGAATACAAGTTTTAAGTATCTCCACCATACAATTTTAAAACAAATGGAACATTTGCAGATTTTTATTTAATACCCAATAAAATGCTGGTAGTGGAAAAACCTTCTGTTGCTGTGATATAGATGTGTTATCTAATCTTTCTAGGACAGGACAGAAAAAAATATCATCTACATGGCAACTGGTTACAATGAAATTAGAGTGTTTGATGAGTGTGAGGAAGGTTCTCTTAATGAAAGAGCTCATAAAAAGAGAAACAAAAAATCAGTTGCTGTTCACTTTCGCATGAATGAAAGTATTAAAATCAAGAATATAACACATTTTTTATTGCAAATACAAACCAAAGCTGAGTTAACAGTGTTTCTAGCTAAGAAACATTTGAACCGCTATAAATGCAGTGATCAGAAATTTTTTTTAGTATATGAAAATGTAAGTGAAGGCAACAGACCACTTACATATATTTTTACAATATATCAAATTGTGATTCTTTAAAAGAAGCTGGCAATAAAATTTTTTAGGCACCATAGATATTGCTTAAAATGAAATAAAAAACTAGAAACATTAAACAAATAAAATAAACAAAATAAAGCAATTCTTGATGTATAATGACTTGACACAGATTTGTTCTGTTGATGGCATTTTATCCAAAAAAATCTGTAGCATTAACATTGCTTCATTTAAATAATAAAAAGCTTTTCATCCATGATCGTTACTATTGAATTTGCTTTTTCTGAAAACCAGCTAATAGTAGGTTTAAAAAACTGGCAGATCTCAGGCGGACATTATTTGCAAAATTGGGAAAAGAAGGAGAGCATTTGCTACCACTAAATGGTACATTGGTCCTCCATACAAAAAGTGCACACTATCACACAATAGTTTAAGAACATCAGTAATGCCTTGTCCAAATATACCTCCAGCTACTGATTTCTCTTAAGTTGGAAAATATGGACAACTGTACCCAGAAAGTTGTACTCTTCCACCATCCCTGAAGGTCTTTTTTTCTCTGGAGGTGCAGGTATGCTAAGGGGTGAAAAAACAAGAGTTGCATTTGCAAGAAAACTTGTCTACTATGTACAAATTTTTGTAAATGTGAAGAAAGTTGCAATAACTGCAAATATTAATTGCAAAATTTACAAGCTATGTTTTTAATTTATCAGTATATTTTATTGCAAGCATTCAGAACTAGTATAATTGGATAAGTGTTTATATAGTTTTATTACAAACCAATTAAAGATATCTATACCTAGACGCTATGGAGTTATGCAATTTAAAGTGTCAGTTAAACAAATAATGATTTGTGATTATTAATTCAATAACAAATAATAACAATCTTATAGATATACCTGCTGTACATATTGAAAAAATAGTAAATTCGTTTTGCAACAAGTCAAAAACAAAAATATATATTCAACCCATTTCAGTCAAAAAATCAAATTTAGCAAATTTTTTAGAGAAGATTAAAACCACAACCTGACTTAATTAAATACTTAAAAAAGTTAATCTCACCAAATTTGCATAAATTTTTCTTAAACCATTGAAAACACAAAAAATGCTGAAATTCCATTTTTAACAGAGTTTTAAAACAATTCTTTTACAATCATCTTGAGCTGATTTTCACATCTTTAACATGCTTCTACTAAAGAGAGATGGATTAAACGATGGATTTAAAGATGGATTGAAAAATGAATTGAACGATAGATTGCGAAGATATTGAATATAGTTGATATTAAAGTGATACAGTTAAAATAAAAGCTTTTATAGAACCATCTATTTCATTTTTTTTTTACCATTTTAACTATTTTGACCAATTTCAACCATTCTATTAGGAGTGTATAGAAAATCTTTAGATAAAGTGATGCATCACTGATTATAAGTTTTAAAAGAGAATCTCACTACTAGGTTTTGAATTTTGGTAATATTTCACATCGAAAAAAACACAACATCGATAAATGATTAAAAAAAACAACTTCCCTTTCTGTTTTTGCAAGAAGAAAAATAAAGCGGTAATGAGAATGGCAGAACTCTTATTTAAATCTGGCAGGAAAATGGTATCAGATTGTTGGATTCTTATATTATAGATTATAAGAAAACTTTTAAGATTTTATATGTTGTAACTATTTAAAAAAAAATTGCAGAAGTAACCAGCATTTGCATATATCAAAGGATTAGAATCAAAACCCAGTCTGCTTGTTTTTTTTCTATTGAATTTACTCCAAACAGAGCAGCAAACAATTTTTATAGTTATTGCAAGCAATAACTATATAAGTTGGTAGTTACTAGAAAATAAGACTAAAGAGCAAGGAAATGGTTGGCAGAAGACTTAAAAGTTTAAGGATGTATGAGCTAGAAAATTATGAAGTTGGGAGAGAGTGCCAAAGCATTGAAATGCATGGAAAAAAGTCTAGATTAATAAAATTATATAAAGAATGAAAGAACAGATACAGTAAAATGATGCATTTTTGCAGAATCAAAGGTTAATCAATAATAAATTTTGGTTGATGAAACTAGAGATAATAGCTCCTTTGAGTAGTTACCATGATAGTATTGGTAGAATAGAGAAGGAGATGCAACCTTATAACTATGGGAGAGAGGCTCAAGCGAGGAAGATAAAGCAGGTCTAACTACATTTACAAAGAGTTTTTAAACCGTCTCTAAAAGTGAAAAAGTATTATTAAAATAACCAGCCAAAATATGACAACAGTATATTCCATTGCAATAGTATACTTCATGCAGGAACAAATAAGAGATTTGTAGAGGTAGAGATAATGTAACCAGGAGTAAGATGCACAATAAAGATAAGCAATCCTAGCAGATGTCAACTTTAAAATCAATTGCAAAATGTACTTAATAAAAGGATGTCATTCATTAATATAGTCAACAATATTGCAATAGTTATTCGAAGTGAGTTTTATAGGAGTTAAAATTCACTAGATACTGCAAGCGTCTCGCAGTTACAGAAGAGATATCAGATTGTAGATCAGCTGCCTGTTTTAAGCTACTAAAAAGAGAAGCCTTTTTGTCAAGACTGTGACATTATCAAGAATAATAATAGTTTAAATAGTTTAACTTTATAAATGGTTTAAATAAAATGTAGGTTTAAGCTAAGTTAAGAATAAAAATTAAAAAAGTTTTTAAAGAAATTTCAATTTTAATTATGCAAAATATAAATTAAAGTTAAAGACTTTAATAATTCTAATTTTTGTAATTTAAACTAACAGATTTAAAAAAATTGTAATTTAAACTATAAATCTTTTAAACTATAAAACCATACTTACGAATTTAACTATGTCTTTTGTGTAAATATTTAAATGTAATTATTTAAAAGCACAAAAATAATTTTAAAAACAAGTTTTTAAACTGGAAAAACAACTTAAATCATTGGATTTTGGATCTATAATAGACATCAAAGAATTTTTATATGCACCAGCTTCTGGTAAAGGAATTATAAGAACTTTTTTAACAACCATGCGTATGTATTTAAAGGAGAGAAACAGCTGGTAATGGAGGATTAAGTTAATGGAGGTTGAAGAAGCGGAAGATCTAATCTTTTTCTATAAAATTTAAATAACGACAATTATTTTAAATAATGACAATTACTTTAAATAATAACAAATTTTAAATTGACAAATAACAATGACTTATGATTAAGATATTGATTGACAGATTTTGATGAGTTTGAATAAAAAAATAACAAGTAGGATTATATCTGTGAATTGAATATCAATTAAGCAAAATTGCCTTACAACTTTATTTAAATGTTAATAGTTAAATAAATTGCATTATTTTCAGATGATTATGTTTATATTAAATTCAATTACTCTATTTAATACTTACATTAATTTTCATTAATTTTTTTTCATACATAAATATAATATGGTTATATTGTGTTAAAACTTGATTTTTTCATTTTTCAATAACTAATTTTTTTTGGCTCAAACGAGGTTGAACAGGGTTAAACAAAGTTATTTAAAAATAAATAAAAACTTTATGAAAATAAATAAATAAAAATAAAAATAAAATATATGTTTACCCTAACAACCATGGCTAGACAAACAATAAAATTAGATAAAGTAACTGTAGCATAGGAGCTACAATTAAATAACGTTTGCCACAAGTATCCAGCAATACTTTTAATACTGATAATCTGTACTTTCGACATTTACTTATATTTTTGTTAGCAATCTCTTCTGAAACAAATTGAAAATTTCTAAAAGTTTTCTTTTTATCTATATCACTTTCATCTGTGCTTCTGAAACAGAAATAGTAAGTAAAAGTAAGAATATGTCTTGTTGATATTTTTTTCTTCTAACGCAGGCTCAGGAGCAATGTTCAATTGACAACTTCAAACAAAGATACTTATTTTATACGTAAATATAAAAATTCAAAGTAAAATTTTTCAAGCAGAGTCACTAATTACCAGTTATTATTTACGTCATTAGTTAGAAGTCATTAGTTTTACGTTATTAGTTACATATTATAAGTTGCAAGTCATTAGCTATCAGTCAAACTTTGATTAAGACTGGAAATAAAAAAGGAAACAATTTTAACACTAAAAAACAATATAAAGGGTGTTTGTTAAACAATGGAGCTCCAGAAAACTCTGTGGCATATATGTAAATGTTAAA
>NC_088920.1:26335000-26452500 GCF_038396675.1 Hydra vulgaris
AGAGAGAGAGAGAGAGAGGGAGAGAGAGGGAGAGAGACAGACAGAGAGAGGAAGAGAGAGTGTGTTAAGGTTCTATAATCATAAACAGGTATTATAGCCAATCAAAGTTAAAGTCTAAAATGTTTTATTTTCAAAACAGCTAATATAATTTGTATTTTAAATGTATTTTATATATTATATATTATTAACAAATGGTGTTTTTAAAGATAACCAACATAAAAAAAAAAAAACAAGAATTGGCTGAGGTTCTTTTTTCTAACTGTCCAATTTTTTCTTCTAAGAAAATATACTTATCACTATTTCAACATTGGCCTTTTGCTAGTGCTATTTAGATTGACTTGTCTAAAGTATTTGAGTCTGTTATGCATTAACTTCTGATGAGTGAATTATTTAAAATAGGATTTAGTTTGAGTACAGTATTGTGGTTTCACAGCTATATACCTAATAGAAAATAGAGAGTTATTCAGAGGAGTCAAGCAACCTAATGGATGCCATTGTTTAGAGAACTTTTTTAAAGGAAGTGGACTTAGTCTTAAGCTTTTTAACATTATGTTAGAGAACTTCCAAAAGCGTTTAAAATATACACAACTCAGTTTGCTGATAAAATTACACACACTGAAAATGATTTGAACCTATACAAACTAGTAACTAAATTGGTGCATACATTCAATAACACTAAAGAATTCTGCAAATCGTATGGCCTCACAATCAATTCAAGATGTAAAAGAAAATGTCATAGTATTTTAGGAGTCCTCTCAAGAGCTAGTCATTACCTATCAAGTGACCTTTTAAGACTAGTTTATATATCCTTAGTAAGTTCTCAGCTCGAATATTCTGGTGGAATTTTATTATCGGCAGTTCCTACTTATTGATTAAGCTTGATACAACTTAAAAAATTACTTTACAGGTTATTTATGGTACCAATCGTGATGTCTATTTAGTCCCTCTACTAATGGAATTAAAACTGAACTCTTTGAAATATCGAAGGAAAAAACATGTGACGGAACTCGTTAATTCTATTATAAATAGAAAGTCATCCAACTTTTTACTATTTATTTTGAGATCTTAATGTTTGGGTATTTCAGAAAAAAATTGAATCTCAAAATAATATTGGTAACAAACGATTTAATGTGATTGGCCAGCAGCTAGTGATGGTTCGAAATTTCTCAGTTATCTTAAACTGGTAGACTAAACAAGAAGCGGAAGAAAGATTGAGTATTTTAAGTATTTTGCATATAAATCTTTAATATAACGGCAGAGTATTCATTTCTAATGAGTTTAAATAATAAAATATAATATAAGTATAATAAAAAACAGGCCCCTACAAGTTATAGTATACCGTTTTGAAGTTTCGTTACTTATCAATCGGTTACTATAATTTACAAGATTACTTTCCCTTATTTTTAATTAAATATTAATTTAATTAACTTAATAATGCAGTAAATGTTTGTTTATCGTTGACATATTGCTATTTATTTTATTTTTTTTATAAAATAACTTCGTCTTTGTTGGTTACTTTGTCGCGAAAAAAAAGTTTCAATTTGCAACGTTACATCTATTTGATACACTTTTAAAACCTGAATGGTTTACAAAAGTGTAAATAGTTGAAAGGTAACTTTAAAAAAACGAGATTTTAATTTGGTCTTAAATTTTCTTACCTATAGTTACGTCTCAATTGACGTCTCAATTTAAAACGTAATATTACGTCTCAATACATCTTTTCGCTAATTCTACTTTTAGTTCGGCAAAATATTAAATGTTTAGTACAAAATGTAAAGTGCAAAATGTAAAAGTTCATAAAATTTGAGCAACTGATGAAAAAAGTTTTCAATTTTTTGTGCGGATTTGTGTAACTGTATAACTCTAACTGCATAACGCCAAAGAAAATTGGGTATTGAAACTGCGTAACTTATCGAAAAAGAAAAGAATAAATAAATAAAATACACTGCTGAGTAATTGCAATTAAATTTATTTGATCATTCTTCAAAAAAATGTTGACAAAAGTAAAAAAATGTTTAGTTTGAGTTACAATTCTTTGCCACAAAAATTTAAGAAATTTCCAGAACACTTAAAAAAGGCTTTAAATTCAATTTTGTTTTTGTATTGTATTTATTTTAATCATTTTCACAAAAGAGTATTATAAATAAATAAATAATATTCTTTAACCAAGAATATTATCATTATCATATTTTTTTTTGTTACGTGCTCTAAAAAGTCCTTGCGGCCTTCTCACCGTTAGGACGTTCTTCTGCGTTTATTATATATATATATATACATATATATATATATATATATATATATATATATATATATATATATATATATATATATATATATATATATATATATATATATATATATATATATATATATATATATATATATATATATATATATATATATATATATATATGTTAATGTTACTAGCAATACCAGGAGTTAGCTGAATGCTGATGTTTTTATAAAGTTTTACATTGCAACTCTAAGTTTCATGTTTTACCACAATCTTCAAGCAAGTGGTAAAAATTTAATTTTTCAATATGTTTAGTGGACGTTGAGGTTTATGTTTTGGTTACACTTATTCCATTGATAATAAAATAAGAGCTGGTTTATAATTGAAACACTTTTTTGTTTAGATCAGGGACGTGGTGGCCCAGTACGGGGGTACGAGAACTTGTACTGGGCCCTTATTCTGTCTCAGGAAACTGGGCCCCCAATCCTCAAATAAAAAAAAATTTATTTGTGTTCTATTAGTTTCTATCAGGGCATATTTTACAACATTTTATTTAACATGCTTTCACGACGGTTTGTTTGTTTGTTTGGTCTCCGCGCAAAACAAATACAAGGTAAGCGGTAATAATAAAAGAATTACTTTATAATAAAAAAAAATTAAGTATGCGCGAATAAAAGAAATTGTTAAGAAAAGCAATTTAAACCAAAAAAAAAAAACTTTGTTTAGCGTAAATAAATATAATCGGTGTTGAATAATAATAACAAAACACGTTGTTGACCTGAAATTGATAGATTTTATACTGTAAAAAAGTAAGTAATGTTTTAATACTTTACTTATAAATAGTAATTAAATTAATAATTAAAGTTTTTAAAGTAAATAAAAAAGAAAAAAAAAAAAAACTTATAAACATAGAAATATAAAGAAGAAAGCTAAATATATGCAAAGGAAAGCTGGAAACTAAAAATGATCGATTAGCATGTCTTGCTCGGGAAAGAGAACGGAAATTTCAAGCTAGGGCAAATGAATCAGCTAAACAACGAGCATCCAGGCTAAAAAAACGAAAAGAACAATTTCTTAAAGCAATGGCGGCTGAAACAGAAGATAGTAAAGGCAAACGTATTGCTAAATGAAAAGAATACCGAAAACAAGCATTGTAATGACGAACGCTTAAACAATGTCTACTCTTTATCTAAAATTAACCATCCCATCAACAGAAAAAATTGAAAATTGTTGTATTGAAAAGTTCAAAACAACAAATATATAAAATGCATGAATTCATTTGCTTTGCATTGATGAATACGGTTAATATATGTTTGATAAATAATATTGTGTGTTTAATGAATTTTTGTTATTACTTTCATTCACTGCTATTCAATATGCTCCTGTCCACTTCCTATCTGTCCATGGAATTTATGAATAGTACAACTATGTATACCATAACCAAATAGTAGTTATAACTCAAACGAAAAAAACTAATCCCCTGGTTTCTATCATAGGACTAGTTTTAATTTTATGTTTATTTATGTTTTCGGTAAAATAAAGGAACAGAAAAAGACTGAATCAACATGGAAATACAAATCTGGTGCTGAAAAAAATACTCAAAAATGACAACATAAATTGAAAGCAGCTGGTAATGATCTAAAACCATTAAAGTTAACGGCAGGTCTTGCGTCAGTGCAAGTGCCATAAATACAGAGAAAAGCTGGGACATCTCTTACAGCAACAGGGAATGTAGAGTAAATTTCAACATCCATTGTGAATATTAAAGGTAAACCTAATATTGAAACAGAGCCAATAACAGAGATTAGTGACCAATCATCTGTACAAGAAACAGACAATAATCAAGGTGTCATCATTGCAGCTGATGAAGGAGCAGAACTACAATATTCAGACACATTCAGAAATCGAAACATTACTGAAATTGAGAGAGTGCCTGTAGAAATGGGTAACTATGAAGTGCCTGTAACTGCAGCGGCGGACATAACAAGCGGCGGACATAACATAGCAGAAAAGATTATTCAGAAACAACCAGACGTTATAAGTGTCAATGAAAATGATCTAGCTAAATTTCTATTGCTAAAAAATACAAAGACGATTGATAAAAAGCAATTTAATGTATTAGGGCCAAAACAGCCAACAAAGTTGAAGTTAACGACATTGAAGTTGCGCAGAAAAGGTCATGGCTAACTTACTCTCTACTATTGCTTGCTTATGCTTTGGATCAAGAGAGGACAAAAGTTCTATACGTAATGGGCTTGATTAATGGTCAAACTTAGGCCACATCATAACAAGGCATTGCACCCAGAAAGCCATCGAATTGCTGCTCAAGCTATGGTACATGCATTTTCAGACTCCACAATTGATTAAATATTGTAACCATGAGACATCTGAACAAAAAACTTCAAGAAACGGAGTAACTACTTCAATACCTAATACAAGTTGATGCTTTTCGGTATTTGATCGCAGAGAGTATTTCTTTACGTGGAAATGAGCAGGCTAAATTTTACAATGACCGCGCCAAATGAAAGTGAAGTCTTTTAATTTGGCGCGGGTAAATTTCTAAATTTGTTAAATTTACTTAGTCAGTATGATGAGGTGCTGAATAAAAAACTTTCAAATGTTCGCAGTACTCAAAAACAATCTGCTGGAATGGGTGCTAGAATTACGCTGCTTTCTACTTATACACAAAACAAGCCAATTCATACTATAACACAGATAGTCAAGAAGGATATTACAGAAGAGGTAAATAAGGGCTTTGCTTGAATCTTTGCTAGTGAGTCTTAAACTTTGAATGCATTGCTTCAGTTGCTTGTTCACTAAACAATCCAAGCGCAGACCCATGTCAATCAATGAACTCGGAAATGTGATAAAAAACTGCATGTGCCTTTGGAGTCACTGTAATTGGCACAGAGAGAAAAGTATCTATGAACTTTTCAATTTTTTCTTTGAAGTCACTCTCAAGTGACTTTCCAAAGCAGAAAAAAACAATATTTCTGAAATTGCGAAATGTTTCAATGAAACCTTGAGCTTCAATAGCACAAGCCTTTTCAGTCTTTGAAGAATGTCAACATTTTGCAAAAGTTTGTAACATTTATTTCCCGCAAATTGTCAGCCGTGTTATGGCTGAAATTGAATGTGCAACAGAGCAGGCCATTATTTTGCTCCTGGCCAAAGTTCTAAAATATTTTTGAAAAGATGATTGACAACTCCTAGTAGCAAATGTAGTTCCATTGGTGGAATGATGTCCAAAATAAGTCTCGAATTCTCCATGTTGATCAAAGGAGGATGAATTGTGTTGTCAAAATCTTTAGCCATTTTGAATTTGGAGCCAGCAGACACAAATGCTCTGTAGCTCTCATGTATTGAATCAAAACTTTTGGAAACTCCACATTCTGAGAGGTTGTCTGAATCGATGTTACACCAACAGCAGGGGTGTTTAGATTTTAGCAACTTTGAGATCACAAAAGATGGCAAAAGAGACATCTTCAACATGAATTTGGTACATCATTACCTTGACAGTCGCATATGTTTCAGGCACGTCTTCCACAATTGCAACAATGAGTTGACGCTTCGCACCTGTATCAGAAGCAATTGAGTTTGTGAGTAGGTGTGAACTTTTTTGTTGAGGACTTTTTGACTCACCAACTTCTTCTGTGCTTATAATGCCAAGAATATTTTCAGAAATGAACCACCACCATCTATTCCTAGCGTGACTAAATGCTGAGGGGAGTAATCTCTTAAATGCAAAACATGATTTGTTAGGTTTTGCAAAATTTTGCAGTGAACCATTGATCGTTTTTCTTCTTTTTTTTACCTTTTCCATGGTAAAATTTGACTCTGACAAGGTGAAGAAATCTGCAAGAGTTTGTCCAGCAGCAGCAAATTTTTACTCAAAATATGGCTCAACTAGTCGAATCCCAGTGGATTTGGTTAGCGTTGATGCTAGAAGTCTCATTTCTGTATTGGAAAGTCCAATGTTTAGTTAAAAATTCACTAAACTTTGTGTTGTAAGAGATGTGCTGTTTACTTTGTGAGCAATGGAAGGGCTTGAATAAAAAAAGAACAACAAGTTCATCTCTTTCAAAATATTTTCATAACAAAATCTATTTTTTCTAGCTTATTGATATAAAATTCAGGCCATTGCATAGGACGGTTCTCCACCGGTCAAACAAAATTCAAAGAAGTTACAACAACAAAGTTATTGCACACCTATTTTGGCCGCAATTTTCATCGGTTTAAATCAAAACCATGTTATTTCATAGCATTTCATCGCATCGCAAAGTTAATCTGAACGGTATTATTTTTTAATATGTTCACTATGCATAGCGGACAAAAAATACTGAGGAAACATATAATACAAGTCACTGCATATTTTTGATATGTAAAGAAAAAAATGCCCCAAATCTAAATGTATACATGACATTTTCCAGTAGACCAATTTAAATGTATACTATTAACATTGCCATTTTGCATATTGCCATTTCAAGAAGTTTTGTGCATATGTATAATATATTATAGCATACAGCAGCAAATTTAATATGAAAGGAGTCTAAATGATGTGTCTAAGAGATGAACTTCTTTATTCAAATGTTACCTGGTGTAACTGGAAACAAATTTCCACCATTTCCTTGACTGAGTCTAACTGTTCCATGAGGAGAAGCTTCTTTGTTGGTAAAGGCAGATACTGCAATTTGCTCTGCTCCTTTAATGTCATCTTACACCAATGACTGTAAGTTTCTGTGTCTTGTTCCAGGTGCGCAAAATTTTCTGTGACCTCGAGCTATTACTGACAAATATTGCGTGCACCTTTTTTCTGCAGATGGAGTTTGTTGATTTGCACTTGATTTCCCTGGTGTTGCAATAGTTTGTTCCTTTGTTTGTTGCTTAGATGAAGATTGAACGAAGATTCGATGCTGTTGATTTAAATTGAGCGTACTGATTTGGCAAAGGAGGCATTCACACTTATTTGCTGTTCTTGTAAGAGGCTTTATAACAATGGAGTCAAAATTTTAAAGCGGTGGTAGTGGACTGTTCAAATTACCATTGTCTATTTTTTGCAGAAGAATACGGCAAGTGTTGCAAATTCCTCTTGAAATTCTTTCATCCTTAAATTACTTTTTTTAAGTCTCAGCATTCGAGCAATCATAAAGTCAGATAATTCTCTGTCACATTTTCTCATGCACAAAAAACAAACAGTTTTTCTGCAATCTTCATTCGTTCTGGCTTTGTTTGGCATTTGTAACAAAAACGTTTTTCACCACTGTAAATGAAAAACTTGATATTTATATTTTCCTTAGAGTTGTTTACTTTCTACTTTTTATATTCTTTGGAACCTAAAAAAAATTTTTTGGGTACTTACTTACTAAATATTTTTTAAAATTCAGCTAGACATTTCTTTAATTTTATTCAATTGACAAATGCATTTACTTTTAGCACTTTTAGCCAATAATTTCCACATTAATATATATTTTATAGAAAATGGTGAAATTTAATTTCAGAGGTTGAATTCCTTGCTTTTACACTCAAATACTGATTAAGAGCAATTAAAATAACAAAATTACAAAAAGAAACTAAACAGGAACTAAATTTTTCCAGACACTAAGAGAAGTACAAAAAAATTAGCAGTAACTAAATTTAGTTCCA
The DNA here is from genome assembly GCF_038396675.1 of Hydra vulgaris. NCBI lineage: Eukaryota > Metazoa > Cnidaria > Hydrozoa > Anthoathecata > Hydridae > Hydra > Hydra vulgaris. The sequence continues at coordinate 26,342,877 of NC_088920.1, forward strand.
CCATAAATAAGTTACCAACCCTAATTTTCAGGTATTTTTGTATAAGGGTAGTAGAGGGGATTATTTTTAAATGTTAGGTTATCCCCATTTTAGAGATAACCTCACATTTAAAAATGATTTCAAAACATTTTAAACTAAATTTTAAAGCAGGAATTAAAAATATATCACATTATTTGTGCTAGTCATTTTTTTCATAATAATATGGGTAAAAAAATATTTCGATGAAAGTACTGTAAGATAAAAGTAAAACTATTCTAATTAATTGTGATTTGTAATATTTTGGTATCATTGTTCAAGAACATTTCACTTTTGAAGAAAGTTAATGCCAATAAACAAAATGATTTTTGATAATTTTTGGTTCTTTTTTGGGTATTTTTACTAAAAACTTCAAATTGCTTTTTCTCCCTTGGACGTCGGTAAAAGATTTTGAAAATTTGCCAGGTAAGTCACCTATGTGTATATAACAAGACCCCCAAAGAGTTTTTTTGGTGCTCTCCAAAAGTATTAACGCTCAATATTGACAGGGTGTGTTGCAGTTCTAAACAAGATATTTAGTGCAATTCCAACAAATTCAGCAGAGTGTGAGAGAGTTTTCAGCAAACTGAAACTTGTCAAAACTCGTCTAGCAAATAGAGTATGTTGGGGATTGTGTTCTCTTGTCAACGAAACATGAGAAAATGTGGAATTTGACCCATTCAGACATAATAAAATACTATGCTGATACAAATGAGTTACATAATATTTTGTATTCATGAAGAACTTTTTTTAGTATAAATATAATTTTCCTTGATTGCTTATTTGTGTCTTGTTTAAAGTACTTCCCCGGGTCCCTCTTCTCGAAATTTGTACCTGCTTTTCAGGTGCCACCACGTCTCTGGTTTAGATATATGTTTATTGTTGTTTACTATTTTCTTGGGCCTCGAGCTCATTAAAAAATTTGATTAATTGATACATACATACATATATATTGATACAGCTATATTGCTTATCAAAAAATTTGATTAATTGATGCATACATATATATATATATAGATTGATACATATATATTGATACAGCTGCACTGAAAATATCAAAAAAATTATAAAAAACCACAACAAAAAAATTTTTGAAAAAAAATCAAGAATTGAAAACAACGACCCAAAATGCAGTTGTCGAAAAACAGAATGCCATCTTAATGGTAAGTGCAAATCTAAAAACATATACAAATGCATCATCTCAGCTAAAAACCAACCCAACAAAGTTTATATTGGATTAGCGGAAGATGAATGGAAAACCAGATATAACAACCACAAATCATGATTCAGTAATGTTAAATACAAAAAGTCTACTGCTCTATCAAACTACGTCTGGGTTTTGATAATCAATTCTAAGGAAACCCATATATTTGCATGGTCTATTCTGATGTCTGTACCCCCCTGCCCCACCTACTCAAATATTTCCAAAAGATACCCACTATATCTATGAGAAATTTACTATTATATCGCATCCAAATCCTGAGGAACTGCTAAATAAAAGAACCGAAATTTTATCAAACTGCCGCCACGAAAATAAACCTTTATTAAAAAATTACAAAGCTCGCTACAAATCTAACTAACAACAATTTCTATATTACTCTACTTCAAATATTTCTACGCTAATTAATAAATTACTCACATATATAGCAATTGTATTAAGTTTTACAATATTATTTAAATTTTTATATCAGTTTTTAATTCTATATTTTTTCAATATATAAATAATGCATATTATCACATAAACGAATATTTTAAACAACCATTGAAACACTTAACTATTTCACAACTATTTTCTAACTATAAACAAATTAATAATAGCACTAACCTAATTGCTAAATAATTTCCATTCCGTAACGATCTAAAATACAAATATGAACCGTAACGTCCACTAAACATATCGTAAATTTTTACTACTTGCCTGAAGATTGTCGTAAAATATGAAACACAGAGTTGCAATATTAAACTATATTATATACGTTAGCATTTAGCTAATTCCTGGTACTGCGGGTAACAGTAACATATATACTATATAACTCTTGTTTACCTTTCTTTTAATTGTACAGTATTATACATTATTATATAAAGATAGTTATACAATATTAAACATGAAGTAGAAAATAAATATAAAAAAGATATAAGTAGAAAACAAATATAAAATAGATATAAGTAAATAAAACTACGTGATTTTCACAACTTTAAGTTTCATAATGTTGCAATCATCAGGTAGCGGGGTTTTATCACTCGCTTAGGAAGGGGTTAAAAACTTCTTTAAAAAAAATAAAAGGTCCGCATATTTTTTCTTTGTAAGTAACTTTCTTTTTTAATTTTTTGTACTTTAGTGTAATAATCAAGTTCATATACGTATAATTACGTATAATAGTCGATATCATTTGTTAGTATAATAGTCCAATTCTGTATATTAGTCAATTTGCAAAACAATATTTCTGAAAAAAAAGTCCCAAGGAGAGTGGCTACTACCCCCATAGCCCCTACGTCCTCCTAAAACCCGCCACTGTCATCAGGTGAAATACAAATATAGTTTGTTCGTTAAAAATTTATATACAACTGAAACTATACAGAAAAAATCCTATACGGAAAAAAAACTATTGTTACAACCGCGTGATCTAATCTTCAGGTTTGTGGTTTTGTGGTTGCTTACGACAAATTTATTTTCGTGACGACATTTGGAAATTAACTCCATATATATATACATATATATATATATATATATATATATATATATATATATATATATATATATATATATATATATATATATATATATATATATATATATATATATATATATATATATATATATATATATATGTATATAAATATATATATATATATAAATATATATATTCACGCTATTTTTCAATACAAATTGTAAAAAATCAATATTATTTGGTTAGTATAAACGATTTCAGATTTTTGATTATTCTATTACCTTAACATACAAAGAAGAAAGAAGAAATTGCATGGCTTTTTGCAGTAGCAAATTTTATTTTTTTAGATTTAATTTAAAAAGGACATTTAATTTAATTCTATTTTTTCAATTTTATTTATCAACGATGTCTGGAAATACTTTTTATAAACAAAGCCCATCGTAGCTATTGAGTATCAGCTCAATTGCAAGATATATTTTGGAACAACAAAGTTAATCTTGGACAATTTTGTTAAGCACAAATGGCAGGTTTTACTAAATAATGATACTAGTAATTTTGGTGACAGTCCTAGTTTGATCTAAAAATGAAAATTAAAATTTGATTTAATACTATTATTATTTGGGGTTTTTTTGACGCACCAGTAACAGGTTAAATAACTTATTTCTTTGAGTTTATAGAGTAATCTTACAGTAATTTCATCAAAATATTTTTTTAACCATATTATTATGAATAAACAGCTAATGAAACGTATGATGTAACAGCCGATGGATTAGTTATGACTTAACATCATTAACTAAGAAAGTTTTAAAACGTAATAGTTAACAATTATTATTTTTCTTTGTCTGTCTTTTAATGTTTTGGTCATTAAGTTTTATTTGTTTTTCATTTCCTATAGTTCGTTTTATAGCCTGTCCGTTTTTTGCTATTAATAGAGGGCAACAAAGATATTTCGTGGCTGTTTTATTACCAAATCATAAAAATAGATTTCATATGAAAAGTAAGAAGAGTATGAAACGATTCACAATTTTTACTGAGCAGTAGTCATAAAATATTCCCATTCAACATTAGTTTGTAGAAGTTTATGAAAAGGTAACTCCTGTATGAACAACAAATCCGTCTTTTAAGTTTTACTAGGAGCAGATGTTATAAAATGCCTAATCAAGTATAGACTCAAAGCAGTTTTTAAATACATTTTGACAAATATCTTTTTTAACATATTTTCTTTACAAATAATATGTTTATATATATTTTTTTACATCACATTTACAGTTTAAAGACAATTATTTCAATTATGTATTTATGTGGTGTAACACTTAGTTGCAATACACTATTCAAATAAAGCTCTCAATGTTTACTATTATAAGCTGAAGCAAAAGAATTTGATAGTAAAAAGGATAAAAATTGACTTAGTAATTCTCTGTTCACCAACACAAAATCATTAAAAGGTCAGTTTTGGCAAAAAAAACACTTACTTTTGCATCTAAATAATGAGAACCGCTACAAGTACTCTCTAAGAACTTGATACGAGTATAGATTTTCTTTAACGACTTAGGAAAGAACAGTGTTCGTTGCTTATACAACAATCAAACGTATTTGCAAATTTGAAGGAGTTTTATTATCAGAAAACAAACATGTTTGCACAAATACATCTTGCACAAAAGCAATGAAAAAATGGTCACTTGCAAGTGATTGTAAATACGGTTGAATTTTTTTTTGTATAGAATCACAGGTTAGAATTTCAAAAGATGTTTTGAACTTTATCAAAGTTTAAATTCAAAAAATATTTTTCGAAATCAATCTTTTTCTTTCAAAATTAACTTTAATGTGTTTCCGCTAGCAACTTTGGTGTTTATCTTTTATTAACTAATTAAGGCTTTATTTGTGCAAAATCCTAATGATGTCACAATGATTTTTTCAAATTAAGTTGGCTGAATGTTTTTTGTTCATACTACTATTACTATATATTAAACTGTTATCATAGCTTATTTATAATTATTATTATGAGGATGATATAATTATTACGATTGTTCTAAAAAATTATTAACATAAAAACAACGTTGCAATTTTTTTAAAGAAATATAAGCATTAACACTTCCATATTTGAAGTTTGAGCCATGTCTAAAGGTGATCTGTTTCAAACAGCTAAAAATGCGGTTGCAATCCCAAATCAAGCCTATAAATTTTACAAAAATGTATTCAAGTTTTAAAATCATTGTTCAAATTTTTATTACTTAATTCTAAAATAGAATCATTGACCAGATACTTTGCCTGATTGTTGCTAATAATCTCTTGCCTGTTTTTGCATTTTAACACGTTAAATTATCTAGTATTTGGTAAAAATTGTTATAAAACTTTAATTTGTTTCTCTGTTAGTAAATCTGAATTAGATAAATAAGGCAATTACCTACTAAATAATTATAATTGTTGTAACGTACATTAGATACATAACTTGTCAAAGTTTATCAAAAACTTACATATAAAAAAAGATTAAACATGTTACCCAACTTGTTCGACTCACGGATTTCAACATGGTCTTAAGACACAAATAGCTACGTGGTTACTTAGTTGATAAAAGATAAACAGCAAAGTTGCTAACGGAAACACATTAAAGTTAATTTTTCGAAGTAGGATTTTTTTATTTGTATGTATTTGTATATTTGTATATATTATACGCAAATATATTTTAATAAATGATTTAATTTTGAAAGAAAAAAAGATAGTTTAAGTTTTCATAACAAGTCAGTTACTGTTAATATATTAATGAACTGTGGCTTGATGGTAAAATTTTTTTGATAACTTGAACTAATCCAGCAAACATTGTTTTAGCGGAGTTTCAGTGGACCTATATATGCATTTAGAGTAACCATCGGTTACTTAGTGGACCATGTGGCAGCCACTATAAATGGTAAGCCAATAATATTTCGATATTCTAATAGTGGCTAGTCATCAACTAGCCACTTTTGTCGGCTGTCATTAATGGTCCACAAAGTAACCAATAAGCAAAACTTCAGCAGTCCGCTCAAAATGTCTATATAGGTCTCTTGAAATTCCGCTATAGAATGTTTGCTGGGTAGGTTAACATAAATGCGCATAAATCAACAGCAAAACAAACTAGTATCATAAATCTGTAGTTGTTCGCACTTTCAAGTTATGGAAGAATTTGCCTCTTAAAAATACAATTTTATTGTTAAAAACACAATTTTATTAACTTAGTTATTATTATTATTTTATTACAAATGTAAGAATTTCAAAGAAAACTTTTGCACCAAAAATAATGAAAAAAATCTTGCTTTAAAAATAACGCAGAAGTTCGATAAAGACCATGAATATTTCATGTTGTTAGTCATATTACTAATTTTGAACTGCTGGGTTTTAATTTAAATGCATTAACACGAAAAACAAATATGCTTGGCGGTAGCTTCTTATTTATGTTAAACATAGCTTAGTCTGGGTCATAAATCAATAACTGTTTGTACAAAAGTAATGAAAAAATAATTAATTCGCTTTTGTTGATGAAAAAGTTCGCCTACAAAACAAAAACTTGTACTTAACATTACGGATAAAACTTTAAACAGTTTTATGATTGTTATTTTTTAATTCTAATTATTTTAATTGCAGAGTTATTGCGTAGTTTTTAGGCGTATAACAGTTTATTGTTACATTATAACAATCTTAATTAGAAATAAATATAAAATTACAAACTTAATAATTCATAATAACAATTTACAAAAGTACGAAAAGCTACTGTATATATCGAAAAACTGTTGTGTAGTATTCAACATAGTTAAAGCGCAATATGCAATTCTTATGCTTTGTTAGACAAAATAAATCTAAGCAAAAGTGTCTTCAAGATCTTTTTGACACCAGTAAAAAAAAAAGTTCTCTTTTTTTTTACAGGTGTCAAAGGAATCTTAAAGACGCTTGGTTGCTCATTCTTCAAACTGATTTGCTCTGAAAAAGAAAGGTGCAGTCTCGATGGTTCCTGATACCAAAACTTTTTTACTAACTTTAACGCTTTTTGTGATGACTAAGCTGCTACATATTCACCTTCCTTACTCTATAAACCTATATTTTTGAAATGTTTTCTGACATAATTTAGACTCACTGCCTCCTGTTTTACAAAAATGGTATCCATGTAAGCGGATACTCCCCTCTTCATCAAATCGTCTTGATCTATAATGGCACTCAAAACAGATTTCATAATCATTGGCGCAACATTCAATGCAAAACCTAGTCGTGTAAAAGAATACTTTTGAATTGCCACTGTTTAGAATGGGCGAAGAGATTCCTCATTTTTAACTGGGGATGAGGCTTGCGTAAGTCAATGATCGCTGGTTTGTTTTCCATTCTTATGCATTCCCTCAACTTTTCAACACCCACTTCTGCATCTCTTGTATGCATCTCGATAAAACTGTTAGCTTCTCGTCAATCCAAAACAATTCTGATTTTATTATCTTTATTTTGTTAGATAACAGCTTTTAAAGGAATTTTCTCTATGGGTAGTCCCATCTTACTTTTTCATACTCAATTAACCATTTACGAATGATCCAATTATGCAGTTCGTTTTTGTATTCAGTTCTTACATATTTTAGTATGACGTATTGGGTAACTTTGCTAAATAATTGGTTAGGGCTTTCTCCATCTGTTTATTTCCATTTAACTTTCCATTCAACACTATTAAATATTGCTTCACAATCTTGCATTTTAATGTCAATTTTATTGAATTTATCTTTGTTTGAGATTGCCGTTCCACACGAGCTAGACCCAAACTTTTTTTATTCCAGATAGGGAATAAAATTTCCGTCTAGCAGCTTATTGGAACTCATTCAAGCATCGTATTAACTCCAAAAGGTTAAAAATCCATAGAAATAATTTTGTGTCGTACTTAGATTTCATCAATCTTAACAGTGAAAATAGCAGATGCATAACATTGATGAGTTTTTCCCTCAAAAGCTACCTACCTCTGGAGGAACCTCGAGTTTATTTTGATTTCTTCACAACAAGTTTTTATTTATGATTGTTTTTAAACACCCCGTTTCAACAATAGCTGTTGTTACCATACCATTGACTTTCAAATGAATAATAGATAATCCGCTGATTCCACTATTGCTCAGAGGCAAGGTAGCGCATATTCCTTGTTCCTGCTTTCGTTTCCCTGTGTGTCTGTAAGCATTTTGCAACCACGTATCTTTCATCTCCACATTTAAATTATCAAAAAATATCATAAGTGACCAGTTTTTCAAACATGATTCGACCCTTTGTAGTTGTAACACATCACCAGAAATTATAGTTTGATTTAGAAAAACAGCATTAACAGCATTATCTACCTATACACAGTTCAAAGTAGCTCTTACTTTGTGTAAAAATAACATCAATTGAATCAATAACTGCTTGAAATCATGATGATAAATCCTCGGGTAATCCAACAACAAACCCCAATCAAACAGACTCTTCTGAAAATATAGCTAGATAAGCCAATTGTTTCAAGTCGGCAAAAAATTAATTCCAGTTTTGCATTCTGCATTTTAGCAATTACTTTCGTTCGTTGTATCCAAAAAGCAGCGTCCAAAGCTTCATCATATGTTTCAAACATATCCAATTATTTTATATTTGAATCCATGCCCAATTAGCATGTAATTTTCTTGCGCCAAACAAAACTTCTTTTCTTTCCAAATGGTTTAGTTTTCTTCCTGAATTTAACTCATCTTTAAAAAAGTTTCACATAAACTTATATAAAATACCCAGCTAGCACGCATACGTTGATAAAACGTTAGAAAAATGTTGCGCGTTGCGTTGCCCCAACATTCCCAACCAACGATTTTTTATATCATCTTAATAACAAATGCGATGCCACCAACAACCAAAATACAATGTTTGCCCAACGTTGTATTTTAAGTTGGCATTGCGTAATATTTTACGTTGATTCAACGTTGTATTTTACGTTGGCACAAAGTTGTATATTAGGTTAACGAAACATTGTATTTCAAGTTGATTCAATAATCAACAACGTTATGTTTTATTTTTGTGGAATTAGACTTATTTGTTTTATATTTCAGTATATATATAAACTAAATGGTTTATCCTCCTAGGACTAATTGCCATACAGATGTCACATTACCAAGGCCCGCAAAGACAGGTTTAACTTACTAAAAAGCATCATAACCCGCTTTGCAGACCAAGAGCAAGTGATTTTGAGAAGAACGAAGGAATTAGAGTGAAAATCAGAATTTGATTTAGAAAGATGGCACAGAGGAAGCGGATAGATATAAGTAAGAGAAAAGTGTATAAGCATAATATAATTCTATAATCAACTGAAATATTTGAATGAAAAATAATTTTTATAAATTATACAAATATATATTTGTGTACTGCCTTTTCTCAAAGCAAACACAACGTTGATCAACTGTATATAATCCAACGTTATTCTAATATAAGTAGATGTAAAATGTATGTTCTGGCTCATTTTGCTTTTAACCATTATTATAACCACAATCTTATATATTAAAATATTTAATCTCAGTTAGAATTTCAACCCTATTACGTTTTCTGCTTCATTTCGCTTTTAATCTCAGTCACAACTTAAACTTAACCATGATTAACTTATTTTTTCTCACATCGAATTCAACCACGATGTTAATGTCATAAGTTTATATAAGAAAAATGGTGTATGTTAATTAAAATTAATTTTCTTGTTAAAAATTAATTTTATAAGTTATTCTTCATCTGATTCGTTTCCTAAATCTAAATCTGACATAATACTTGTAAAGTTAGAAATCTTTTTCATAACAACCACTTCTGGTAATTTAATTTGTATTGATTCAATCATTGAACCTAAAAAAATTCCTTCAATTTTTAAGCTTCCAACGACTCTACATCTTTGGTTTATATAATCATGACCTGAAGTTTTGGTAAGTGCTTCATTCTTTTTACAATGAAATACTGAAGATATTTTTAAATTTTTATCTGTGAATAATTTTCCATATATTACAGGAGGTGCATGAGGCTTATCTGTATTATATCTTAAAATTTTCAAATTTGAAATATTAACTTCAGATTTTCGACCTCCTTTTTTTATTTCAGTTTTATATATGTCAATTTGTTCTTTGCAAAAATTTTCAATAGCTTCAATCATTTCAATAAATTTTTGTTGCTTTTCAGTTTTACCTTCTTTTTCATCAAAACATACTAAAGAAAGTGAATAGCCATTAAGTTCATTCGTTTTCATATCTTTATTTTCACAAACTCCATATGAAAATAAAGGGAGTGATTTTATAATAACAGGTCCTTCATTTCCATTAGGATAACTATATGCGAGATATAATTTTTGATATGGCACAGGTTTGTCAGCTTTATATATATTTTTTACAAATAAATATTGAATGTTAAAATTTTCAGGAGTTATAAATTTTTCATTAGCATTTTTCATTTCCATTTTATATACGCAAGAAAATTATTTATATCATTTTCAAAAAAAATTTTTCTTGTATTTGTAGAAATTAATCATAATAATAAGCTACACCAATGACATGAAAACTTCCAGATCCTCCAACTTGTGCATCTCCAGAGTTTAATGTGACTATTAATCTTCTACCAGGTCCAACACCAGGCAAAGATTTTGAAAAATTTCTGTAAAATGAGATAGTAGATGTAGAAGCAATTGTTAAATTGGATTGATATAGTAGACCAGATTCTTTATTATTAAATGAAGTAAGATTAGATCCATTCCATGAAGAAAGATAAAAATCTTCTAGACCTGATGAAATGAATATAACTTCACTATTAGCATCAAATCCTCCAAACATTGTATAGTCGCCAAGGTGATACGGTGTCCAAGGCGATATAATATTTTTATCTCTTTCAGTAGGATAATTTTTTGTAGGAGAATCATATGCATTATATATGCGTATTCTAGATACCCACCAATGTCCAGATACGCCAATAACATGCATTCTAATATATTTTAAATAAACCCCATTACCTTTTCCTGCAGTGTCTAGTAATATATATTCATTTCATAAGTTGTGTTCATATATCTAAATGTAGTTGAATGTAAATTAGTATTTGAAATATATGGTGGTAATGATGGATACATTGATAGATTTAATGGATTTGTTGATGGATATATTGGTGGATATTTTGAAACAAAAGGTTGTATCCAATAATCTACATCATGTAAAGTATTATTGTATAGTTCAATGACTATACTTTTCTTATATGGCATATCTAATGTGAAGTATCCTCCAAGGTCGGTCAAAGTATGCACATTACAACCTTGTAAAGAGTTAGCATAAAATGGACCACCAAGTGGCGCAAACAAAAAATCACAGGCTAAAGCAATAGCATTCATTCCTGTATTATTTGTTGAAGTATAATTAGTTCCTACTTGATGTGCACCATCTATATGTATTTTAAGAAATACATTACCTGATACACTTTTTCCATCGATAGATGTTCCATTTAATGCTAACCATAATTTATTGAGAACATGAGTACCGCCATCATTAACTGTGTTTTCATATACAAAGAATCCAATATTACTTCCGATACTAGTAGGAAGAATCTGTTTCTTTTCTCCATAACATGTTAAAGTTGATCTTGGTACTAATTTTAAAATGTTAGAATAATCTATTATCTTATCAACATAATCTTTTGTTGCAACCTCATCTCCATTATTAGGAGTCGCTACGTGTAGTAATGTATGACTAGTCATATCAAGGTTACCCTCCATATTATTTAGTCCATCTCTTCTAAGAAATGTACTATAAGCTTCAGTTGATGATATTCCATTTGATATCGTATTTGTTACAATTTGACTTGTTTGTGTACTTCCTCCAGTCACAATATTAACAGGCATTTTATATATATACAAGATTTTTTTATCATGATCTTTTACCATAAGGTATTGATAATATTCTGAAACTCAACTCCTTCATCAAGTTTCTTCAAGACGTAAAGACACAAGTGACCACAAAATGAAGTATCTCCATATTGAACTCTTTCGCTATTATAATAAACATTACCACCTAAATAATCAATAACTTCGTTGGGTGGTGGTTGTGCATAAGAATCAAAGGAGTACTTTTTGTTATCGTTTTTATACCAACAAATCCAATGAAATCCATTTGTGCTTGAATCTCCTGTATTTACTATTCCGCATTCTTTTCTATTCGTTTTTAAAAGTAATTGATCTCTTACAAATACGCCTCTAAATTTTTTTATTTTTAATTTTTTTGCTGCATCTATCAATTGAAAGTTAGTAAGTGGTTCGTTTGGTAGGATTAATCCTTCAACATTTATAAATTTGATCATTTTTAATTTATAAATTTTTTTTAAAATTTATAAATTAAAGCATTTTAATAAAGAATCGATACTTTTATTTATGGATAACATATCAAAATTTACTTTGTACATATTCTTTTTTATTATTTCAATTGCATTTGGATTTGCAGATAAAGCAGGCCAATTCACTTTATCTAAATTATCATTTATTATTTCAATAGCATTTGGATTTGAAGATAAACTAATCCAATTCACTTTATCTAAATTCTTTTTTATTAGTTCAATAGCATTCGGGTTAGCAGATAGCATATTCCAATCTACTTTATCTAAATTTTGTTTCAACAAGTCGACTGCATTTGGATTTTTAGATAAAGCAGACCAATTCACTTTATCTAAATTACTTTTTAATATGTCAATTGCATTTGGATTTTTAGATAATATATTCCTATCTACTTTATCTAAATTTGGTCTTATTAAGTCGATAGCACTTGGATTTAAAGATAAACAATACCAATTCACTTTATCTAAATTATTCATTAATAAATGGATAGCATATGGATCAGTATTTTTTGATAACATATTCCAATCCACTTTATCTATATGACTTTTTATTAGTTCAGTTGCATTTGGATTAGCAGATAACCATTTCCAATTTATATATCTAATTCTCCTTTTCAATAATGGTATAGCATACTTATTTCTACATAGCATACTCCAATTTACTTTATCTAAATTCTTTCTTAATAATGTGATAGCATCAGGATTAGCAGATAATAAATTCCAATTTAAAGTTGCAATAATATAATTTTTCATTTTATTAAAAAAATAAAATTACTTATATCATTTTTCAAATTTTTTTTCTTGTTAATTTATAAATTTAAAAAAATTTATAAATGATAAACGCTTCATAGAATCATATTTAAAAATGGAATATTAGCAAATGGTGAATTAGGTCCTAATAATAATCCTGAACCTACTGACTCGTATCCCTTTCCTTTATTTAAATAGACTCCTTCACCTGCAGAAGCTCCTTTACCCCAAGGTCTTAAAAATAAACCATTTCCTGCTTGAACAATTTTAATCCCACTTCCATTCTTTTTCATATAAACAATGCCGTTTCCAGCAATTTTATTAACTAAATTGTTTCCAGTTGCAGAACCTACTCCTGAAAGTAATCCAGTTGCAAGTGTTGGTATTACACTTTTTGCTAAAAAATTCCAGCTGTACTTAGAAGAGGTAAAAGTGCTCCAAGAAATCCTCCACTTTTTATTTTAGAATTGTAAATGAGCTATGCTTTACTTAAATGCAATACTACTCCTTTACCATTTTCATATGCTTTTGAAATTTTATTCAATTGTCTTGTTGTTACAGCTAATGCATGTTCGCCATTAAAATCGGAATGTGATAATTCGATGCTAACTCCACCTTTTTCAGCCATTGCTTTTTTAATTTTTTTCAACTGACCTTCTGAGAGATTTAGTTTAATATTAGTATACGTTACCATTTTTATTTACGAGATAAAATATTTTTTAAATCATTTATATTTTTATTGAGTCCGTTTAATAGATCTATCATTTGATGTTTCGTTTTTTCTCTTATATGTAATCTAACAGATATATGTTCTCCTTGGAAATTTATCAGGTCTCCATTTTGATCTGTAAATTTAACATACATCCTTTCTATTACTCTCGATCTTAATGGAAGGTAAGTTAAATTTACAGGATTTAGAACCATTTTTTCACCAGGATTTACATCTGGAAAAAATGAATATAAAACATTATCTGTTTTTCCATTCACGTATGATGATCCTATTAAATCAATTGAAACATGTATATTATTAATTTTTAATATATTTGTTATTGTATCTGATATATAATTACCTGATGAAATTATTTTACTATCAAAACCTAAAACAGTTCTAATTGAGTTTGGAGCTGTAAAATCTACTTTATAACCAGATGCAATAGTTTAAGTTGAACTAAGTCTGCTTATATTTACGCTAATTGAAATAGCTGTAACTCCAGCTACAGTATTACCATTACTTAGTAAAGTATCACGAATATATTCATTTATATCTTTATTCTCATAGGTTCCAATTGGAACAAATATATCAATCCAAGTTGTTCCATTATCTTTACTATATCTAAAACTGTTATTTGTAGAACCAACATTTGGAAAGCTATAGCTAGTAGTTAAACTTTCTAGAGCAATTTCATATTCTTTATCTTTTTCAAGCTGAATAATAGGTCCAAATTCAGTTGTTATATAATTACTGTTTCCATTTATTATTATACAAGTCATTTTATATAGAAAAGAAATTTTTTTAATTCAGTTCTCAAAAAATTTAGATGGAGTATAAAAATTATTAAAACCGCTTCTATATTTTACAAAATCTTTATTTGAAGATAAGTCTATAACAACAAATCCATGAGGTTCATTCCAACAGGAATCGCAAAAATCTTTAAATTCTTTTATATCCATATCACGTGATGCATGATCATAATAAATATGTGTTAAATTCTTTGAATCTTGTGGAAATAGGCAAATAAAATTTGCATTTTCTCTAATAGTTCTCCTAGGTAACTCACAATAATTTTGTGATAAATAGAAACAATCTATATTATTGTTCTTTCCTCTTGTATAATACTTTTCACACTTTCGTGTGAAAAGTATTACATATAAAATAACAATCTTATGATATTTGATGATATAATAGATGTGAATCACTTCAGTGATTCACATCTAATATATCATCAAATATCATAAGATTGTTATTTTTTGAGTCAAGTTCTGATGGGTCTGGAACATCATCGTCTGTTTCAAAAAATTTACATTCTATATCAGATTTTTTCTTTACCGCTTTTGAAACTTCTTCAATTAAATCTAGATTTGCATTTAATTTTATTTCATTTTTTGATTTAATTAGATTAAGAATAACTTCTTTTGGTAATTTTTCTTCAAATGATTTTTTTATTATTTTGTATTCTGGTTGATAAAGAGACTTTGAAAAAACTTGTAAATTATTATAATCTAACCAATCAGGTTTTAATAGAAAATTTAATAACAAAGTAGTTTTTCCACAACCTGACTTTCCAACAATAAGTCCTCTTATACTTTTAGGTAAAAACTTGTTATTATTTCGATTATTATCTTCACTACATGATAAATCATCAACGTTCATTTTATATATAAAAAAAATATTTATATATAAAAATGTACTGTGTTAAATGTAAAAGAAAAACAGACACACTAAACCTACAAAACGTTGTTAGTAAAAACAATAGAAATATGCAACGTGGAACTTGTGAAGTTTGTGGAACAACAAAAACTCAATTTGTCTCAGCTATGAAAGGTGGAGATTTAGTGAATTCAATTAATTCAATAACTAAAAAAATAAAATTACCATGGGCAAAATTTCCTGGTGCAAAGTTCATTCCAGGTAAATGCATTTACCTGGAATGAACTTTGCTGGTCCTGGTACTAATTTAGATGAAAGACTTACTTCCACTGATGCATATAAAGAATGGAGTAAACCTATAGATAGAGTTGATAATGCCGCTTATCATCATGATCTTGCTTATCAACATTTTACAGATACTGGAAATAGAAATTTAGCTGATAAAATGATGATTGAAGAAATGAATGCTATAAAAAATCCATCAACACGTCAAAAAATTGAAAGAGGTATTATAAAACCTATTATAGCATCTAAAGCAAAATTTGGATTGGGTTTTGAAAATACTCAAAAAAACTACAAGCGATCAGTAAAAAAGACAAGGAAAAAAAATTAATATGGACTGACGAACTTGCAAACGAACTTCATAAACCTGTTATAAAACATTTTAAAAAAAGAAAAGTGATTGTCAATGGAATTGATAAAATATGGGCTGCTGATTTAGTTGATATGCAATCTTTATCGAAATTCAATGATGGTATAAAATACTTACTCATGGTCATAGATGTATTTTCAAAGTATGGATGGATTGTTCCATTGAAGAACAAAACTGGAATTGATGTTGCTCATGCTTTGATTAAAATATTTAAAAATTCTTCGAATTTCCATGGATCCGAAGGATCTAAGAATAGAAAGTGTGAAAAATTGTGGGTAGATAAAGGTAAAGAATTTTATAATAAGCATGTAAAATCGTTAGGGATAGATATATATTCAACTGAAAATGAAGAAAAAAGTTCTGTAGTTGAACGTTGGAATAGAACCATGAAAGAGAAAATGTTTAAATACTTTTCAGCTAATTCAACTAGAAGATATATCGATATTTTAGATGAAATGGTAAATAATTATAACAATACAAGACATTCATCAATTAAAATGACACCAGTTGAAGCTAGCGATAAAAAGAATGAGAATATTGTTTGGTTAAACTTGAACGGAAATGTAAGATCAGGACCAATGCATCCTAGATTTTCAATAGGTGATAAAGTTAGGATAACTAAAAAGAAGAAAACATTTGAAAAAGGATATACACCAAGATGGACTGAAGAAGTTTTTACTATTTCAAAAATTCAATACACAGATCCTCCAACTTATAAAATAAATGACTATAATGGTGAAGAAATACAAGGCACATTTTATGAACAAGAATTGCAAAAAACAAATCAGGAAATATTTAGAATCGAAAAAGTAATTCGAAAACTCAAAAACAAATCATTAGTAAAGTGGTATGGATATCCTGATTCGTTTAACTCTTGGATTGATAATAAAGAATTGAAAAATTTATAGAAATAATTTTCTTATTTATATAAGATAAAAAGAAATAAAAAATAAAAAAATTGAAAATGATTTAAAGAATTTATTTTCTTAATAAAAAGAAATGTATTACATATGCAAAATTATGAAATTAATTAAAATCGATTTTGTGCAACTCGCTAGTAATCCAGATCCATCAGCAGTTCGTTTATTAGAAAATAAAAGGCTAAGAAAAGAAATAATTGAAGAATTGTGCTTGAATCCAAATGCAATTGAGATATTAAAGGATAATTTAGATAAAGTCGATTGGAAGGAATTATCTCGAAATCCAAGTGCAATTGGCATATTAAAGAAGAATTTAAAAAAAGTAGATTGGGAAAGTTTATCTGAAAATCCAAATGCAATTGAACTATTAAAGAAGAATTTAGATAAAGTGGATTGGTATTGTTTATCTTTAAATCCAAATGCAATTGAGATATTAAAGGATAATTTAGATAAAGTAGACTGGGATATGTTATCTTTAAATCCAAATGCAATTGAACTATTAAAGGATAATTTAGATTAAGTCGTTTGGGATGAATTATCTCGAAATCCAAATGTAATTGAGATATTAAAGAATAATTTAGATAAAGTCGATTGGAAGGAATTATCTCGAAATCCAAATGCAATTGAACTATTAAAGGATAATTTAGATAAAGTCAATTGGAAATGGTTATCTGCAAATCCAAATGCTATTTAAACATTAAAGGATAATTTAGATAAAGTCAAATGGAATTGGTTATCTCGAAATCCAAATGCTATTGAAATAATAAATGATAATTTAGATAAAGTGAAATGGAGTAGTATATTGCGTATTCAAAAACCTGGTAAAGATTTTGAATTTAGACCAAATAAAGTCTATTGGCATGATATATGTGGTAATCCAGCTGCGATAAATTTATTAATAAAAAATTTAGATAAAGTAGGTTCAAATATTTATTCAAACCCAGCTATATTTAATTATGATTATGAATATATGAAAGATTCGAATAAAATCCTCCCTGAAATAAAAGAATTTTTTATTTCACCTGATTATTTAGATATGCTAATTAAAACATATGGAAGAGAATATGCAATAAATTTTTTCTTACCAGAACCAGAAAATGATATTGTAAGTGAAGCACGAAAGATTTGGTATTAGATTTTTAAATTTTATTTAATTTAAAAATATGAAGACGCGTGATTTAATATTTAAATCTATAATTAATAATGATAAAATAGTGATTATTATTAATAGTTCTGATGTAGACTTATTAAATGAAGCAATAGAAGAAGCAACAAACTTATATGATGATTATGATGAAGATTATACTAAAATTGATGTAATATGTATTAAAGACATTAACGAAATTAATTCAATTGAAAATTATCATAATAATATGATAAATATAATAAATTTAAGTAAATGAAATTTATAAATTAAAAAAAATTTATAAATTTAAAAAAAAAAATTTTTTTTTCTTGCCTATATAAAAATGGGAAATAGAGAAGATTATGAATTTATTCTTAGATTAGAAGATCACTTTAAAGATGTGTGCGAATCAAAATACACTAGTAATTATGATTATATAGAATACAATTGTACTGGAATATTTGAATTAACAACTATTAATTATCATCAATACTTTAATAATAAAAAATTTTTAAAATTAAAAAGTAGAATAGGTATTTATTATAAATATGATTAGAAATATAAAAATATAAAATTAAAATTATTCCTTAATGATAAATTGTATGAATCCTATTATAAAACTGAAGATGATGCTTATAATTACGCTAGTAAAAAAGTAGCTAAAATGATCCATAATTTAGAAAATATAGAAGATTATGATGACTATTTTAGTATTGAGCCTTTTTAAAATTAAACATATATAAAAAAATTTTTTATATATGTAAAAAGCATGAAGAGAAATCTCCCAATTTGAAAACTTATAAATAAACATGTAGATCATCCGCAATTAATTTTTAAGTTGCATGATAATTTAGATCACAATCCAGTAATAAAAAGTGATACTAGATGTGAAGTATTCGCACAGCAAGATATTAAAATTGGCTTCATGTCGCATAAAAGTATATCTTTAAAGTTAGGACTTGCTCTTTCAGATACATGTGGCGTAGCATTAATTTCGTTAAAAAATGATCTTAAATTAAATTTGTTAAGTTTACACAATTCAGTTATATCAGAGTCTGTTGATGATATTGTAGTAATTATTTTTAATAATTCAATAGAAGAAGTAACAATTAAAAAAGGAGTTTATTTATTTTTAATTTATTATTACTTCCATCTAATTCTTATAGTATAGTTTATCAACCTACTATATCTAGCGGGTCCAAAGGACCTACTTCGCTTGGTTTCGATGGACCTAAAGACTCTGAGATACTGAAAGGGGTCTGAAAGACCTCTTGGATTTGATGGAAAAAGATGAAAAATAATATAAATATATTTTTTTCTTTAATTAAAATGGAGTATTCACCTAAATCAAATAATTCAAATATGGATAAAATATATCCGATTTTACCAAACGAATATACTGAAATAGAAACTCAAGTAAGTGCTACTGTATACCGTTTGAATAAAATAAGTGAAATTCAAAAAGAAATAGAAATTCAGAGAGATAAAAGAGCAACATTAAGTAAAAAATATCATAGAGCTGTAAAAATAATTTCAGCAGTTGATGCTTCATTAATAGTGAGTACAATGGCACTTGGAACTGTTGGTATTGGTTTTTTAGCTACAATAGTAGCAACACCAATAGCTATTGCATGTAAAGGAGCAGCATTAGCAATAGGAGCTCTTTCATTGATAGAAGGTCAAGTGAATAAAAAATTAAGCTTGAAAGCAGAAAAGCATGAAAATATCAAGTCCATTGCTAGCACAAAACTAAATACAATAAGTGATCATATTTCTAAAGCTTTAGTAGATGGGCATATAGATGATAAAGAATTTGAGTTGATACTTAACGAACTTGAAAAATTTAAAGTTATGGTAGATAAAATTAAAACAAAGGCTAAAAAAGATATTGATGAAGAAACTAAAAAATCATTGATTAATAAAGGAAAAGAAGAAGTTATTAATACACTCTTACTTAAATTAAAAAAATAAAAAAACATAACACAAGTGTTATGTTTTTTCTATAATATATAAAATGTCCTTTACAAAAGTTACTAATCAAAAAGATAGAGATAGAATGTTTAACGAGTTATTAGATAAGAAAAAAAGAATACGAGAAGGTGAAACACGAGAATGTGAGATGAACAATATCCAATCTGGAATGGGAGTTCCAAAGGTGGGTCCGAAACAACGAAAGACTACAGATAATATATTTGGAATATATTCCAAAGACAATAAATTTTACATTGGAAAAAAGCAATTAGTTATTAATGAAGGATCTATAACTATTGATGGAAAGGAATATGTTGGAACACCTGGACTTTGGGAATTATTAACAAAGTTTAAGCCTAACAAGGAAATATATAATAAAAATGATCTTCAAAATTATCGTGAAATATTAATACAAACAGATGCTATTACTACTGATAAAGGTAAACCGAAGTCATCTAGAAGTGAAAAATACAAAGAAATAATATCACCAATTTGGAAAGATATAAAATCACTTAAAGTAGTTTATAAAATAAAAACTGTATATATACCTAGTGATCCTAATGCTCTAGTTGAGATGCTTTTATTACGTATAGCTGCTTGGAAAGCAGGTAATACAGGATCGAGAGATGAAGCTGTCGCATTTAGTGATGAATTATTACGACAGGGTGTACTAACTGAGGAAGAGTATAAAGATATACAAGAATTATTATTACCAAAGATCTAAAAAAAATTTTGTTTATATATAAAAATGCTTATTATTAAAAGTAATAGATATGCAAAAAAGCATGTTATTGGTGGTAGTGGATTGTTTGATACTTTAAGAGAAATGTTTAGACGAATATTATCATCTAATGTCACAAAAGTATCATCAGCTATGGTAAAAAAGCTTGCATCTACTGATTTAGGTCAAACTGCAGTAACTGCTGCTAAATCAGCAGGAAAAGGACTTGCTACATCAGCTATAGAAGCTGCAAAAAATGCTGCAATTGAAAAAGGCAAAAAACTAATTGATAAGATAAATAAAAGTGAAGAAGTAGGTCTATCAACAACTGGCTCATCAATTAAACTATCTAAAATGTTGAAAGCTCCTAAAGGGTCGAAAGCTCCTAAAGGGTCGAAAGCTCCTAAATTATCACGTGAAAATGCTATTAAAATAGAAGAATTAGTAAAAATAGGACAAGGATTGAGACTCGCTAAAATGTGAATTAAAATTTTTTTATCTTGTAAATAAAAAAATGGCAACGGAAACTGAAATTATAAATATTTCTGAAATTTTAAATATTAGAGAAAAACCAATGGTAGAATATGGAATTGAAGAGTGCGAATATTTTGAATATCAACCAGCATCTCTTTCAAATTATAATAGTGAAACTCCTATAAGCATTAACACTACATTGGAAAGTGTATACATGTTACCATCTGAAGCATATCTTTGGATTGAAGGAAGACTTCTTAAAACTGATGGTACAGCTTATGCTAATACAGATGCAGTATCGCTCACAAATAATGGATTAATGTACTTATTTAGAAAAATAATGTAAGATTTATCTGGAGAAGAAATAGAATCACTTAATAATCCAGGAAGAGCAACTACAATGTTAGGTCTGCTACAATACCCAAACGACTTTGAACTAGCACAAGGATTAAATCAATTATGGTATAAAGATACAGGAACAACAGCATGATTAACAAACAATACAGGATTTGCAGCAAGACAGTCATGGATAATTCAAAAGCCAAATTCAAAAGGATCATTTTCAGCTTGCATACCCTTAAAACACATTTTTGGATTTTGTAATGATTATGATAAAGTTGTTTATGGATTTACGCATACAATAACTCTTGATAGAAAATCTGATAATGAAGCAATTTTTAGAGCTGCTGGTGTAGCTGCTGGAAAAGTAGATATTCAAAAATTATCATTGTTTATGCCACATGTAAGACCTTTACCAAAAATGAGAGGTATTCTCATATCACTATGATAGTGATATAGCATCAAAAATATCAGTTCCAGTAGCTTTTAGATCACGTGGTTTTGATAGTTTACCAGTACCTGTTGGTACTACTGAATTTAGTTGGCAGCTCAGTTCAAGAATAAATTCAACAAAGCCTAGATACGTAATTATTGGATTCCAAACAAATAAATTAGAAAATCAAGAAATTAATTATACATTATTTAATCATTGTGATGTAAAAGATATGTCCATTAATGTTAATTCCAGAAAATATCCTACAAATAGTTATAATTTATCATTCCCAAATAATCAATTTTCGAGAATATATAAAGCAGCAGCTGAATTTAGTAAAAAATTTTATGGAATGAGTGAATTGATTACAAACTGTGACATATCTCCTTCTGAGTTTAAAGATTTATACCCACTATTTGTTTTTGATATTAGCAAACAAATACAAGATATAAAAGGATCAACATTAAATTTAACAGTTAAAGTCACATTTAACTCAAGTGTTCCAGCAGATACAATGGCATATTCTGTTGTGATATCTGATACTTTATTTAATTTTGAATCAGATGGTAATAAAATGCATGCGATTAAAGGTTATGTTAATTAATATATTTAAAATTGATATAAGAAATTTTTTTTCTTTATATAATAAAAATGAATTATACAAGGAAATATTTACAAAACTTATTAAAAGAAAATAACATTTTACAATCATCTCAAAATTACGATACATTATTAATGTTAGCTATAATGATAATGGCTTAATAGATAAAAATAAAATCATGGAAAACGTAATAGATGTAAATGAAAAAAGGCATGTTGGAAGACCAAGAATACATCCAATAAAAGAAGTTACTGAGAAAAAGTCAGTTGGTAGACCTAGATTAGATAAAGTAAAAGAACCTGAGAAAAAAGAAATTGATCCAAAATATGAAAGATTGAGAATAATTAGAAAAGAACCAGTCACTGTTAAACTCACAAACATAGATACAGGAGAAGAAATAATATATAAATCATTATATAAGGCTATGAAAGAAACTAAACACGGATTTGGATATTTTGAATTACGCGATGGTAAGATTGAAGATGGGTACAAAATTGAAGTACTCAATTCTAAAAAATTTTTAAATAATCCTAAAAAATTAAGAAAAAATCTAAAGATTTTTCCTGTAAACTAAAAAAAAGTATATATAAAAATGACAGATAAAAGTGATAATAGACCGTATAAGTCTGAAGAATCTGTTAGTCCAGCTTCACGTGGACTTAAAAGACCTGCTTCAGAACCTTTAGAAAAATGTGTCCCTCAGACCTAAAAAACTCTAAAAAAGACCTAAAAAAATAAATATTTCATATGGCTTATCATATGAAATATAACTTTTCTTATATTTAAATTTTAATAAGAAAAAAAATTGAAATTTGATATAAAGAATTTAAAAAAAGTATAAAAAAAAAATCTAATGGATATAAAAATGGAAATGAATCGTAAAACGATAAAAGAATTAAAACAAATCGCCAAAGAGCGAGGGATTAAACAATACTATAATATGCGAAAAGATGATATTGTTAATGCGTTATCCAACACACAAAGACCTATTAGTTCAAATCAGACAACTATCAATAGATATTTTCCAGTAATTCAAAGACCTCAAAATGATAGATATGTTCCAGTAATTCAAAGACCAATTCCAGCACCACGGCCTGATAGATATGTTCCAGTAATTCAAAGACCAATTCCAGCACCACGGCCTGATAGATATGTTCCAGTAATTCAAAGACCAATTCCAGCACCACGGCCTGATAGATATGTTCCAGTAATTCAAAGACCAATTCCAGCACCACGGCCTGATAGATATGTTCCAGTAATTCAAAGACCAATTCCAGCACCACGGCCTGATAGATATGTTCCAGTAATTCAAAGACCAATTCCAGCACCACGGCCTGATAGATATGTTCCAGTAATTCAAAGTAATCCTAGAACTTTTATTCAAGTACCCTATGATCAATATTACAATCAAAGTCAATATAATCATTACAATCAAAGTCAATATAATCATTACAATCAAAGACAATATAATGATCAACATCAATATAATCAAAGACAATTTGACCAAAGATATCAAAATGATCAACCTCAATATAATCAAAGACAATTTCACCAGAAATTTAACCAAAGATATCAAAATGATCAACCTCAATATAAGACACATCACAAAAAAAGACATACTTTACATAAAAATGCCCAAGTAAATCGTGTTCCAGTAATAAAATCTTCCACTCATAGCATTGATGAAAAAATTTCAGATATTATAAATAGTTATAATAAAGCATTAGAACTAGTTAAGCCCTATATACCAGATGATATTAAGAAAAAATTAGAAGAAACAACATCAAACATTAATAAAGAGTCAGTAAATTATATTAAAAAAAAATTCGAGTTTAGCTTATCTACATCAGCTATTAGGAATGTTGCAAAGCAATATTCAGTTAAAGGATTGAAAGGTTATGATGCTTCATCGTTTTTAGATAAGGCTAAAAATAATGCAATTAAAGTGCTTAAAGAAAATAAAAATTCAAAAGTTTATTTAGTTCTTAAATGTGAAATGGAGCAAATAAGTATTGTATCAGAAACAAATGAAAGAAAAAGTGTTCCATTTGGTGTTAAAAGTACTGTTATATTAGAATCAACAGATTTAAATAAATTATATGAAGAAATAAAGGCTAAAATTTTAGAAGAAATGTCAAAATTTTTACAGGAAGGTTCACAATGGAAATTTGTTTGCGTCAAAAAAATGGATATAAATTTTATAACATATAAGCCACTTAAAGGAAATTCATATATTCCACTTAATGAATATTTAACAGCTAAAAAAGCTATTATTAATATAAAAAATGAAGATAATCAATGCTTTAAGTGGTGTATCGCAAGATTTTTAAACCCTAAAGATAAAAATTCTGAAAGAATAGATAATGATCTTAAAATACAAGCTGAAAAAATAAATTGGGATAAAATAGAATTTCCTGTCTCGTGAGATCAAATTGATCAATTTGAGAAAAATAATCAAGATATAAGTGTGAATGTGTATGGATATGATAGATCAATCTATCCTTTACGCATTTCAAAGAATAATGATCGCAAGCATTTAATAGATTTATTATTAATCTCAAGTGATAGTACTTCACATGATGAAGATAATTCAAATGATAAGATAGAAGTTATTAGCCATTATTGCTTAATAACTAATTTAAGTAGATTACTTTCTTCACAAACATCAAAAAGAACAAATGTTAAACATTATTGTAGAAATTGTTTACTTGGATATAATTCTGAAGAAGCATTATCTAATCATAAATTATATTGCAATACACATGATTCAGTACGTATTGAACTTCTACAACAAGGTTCAACAATGCAATTTAATCAATATAATAAATCGATGAGAATCCCATTTGTAATATATGCTGACTTTGAGAGTTTTATTAAACCTATTAATACTTGTACGCCAAATCCTAATGAATCTTACACTAAAAAATATCAAAAGCATTTACCAAGTTCATTTTGTTACTATATTAAATGTTTTGATGAAAATTATTATAAAGGTAAATTAGTAACATTTACTGCAAATAGCGAAGATGATGATAATATTTGTTAATAGATTAATAGATGGTATTAAGAATATTTACGAGATGATTAAATTTCCTAAAAGTTTGATATTTACACATAAAAATAAAGTTCAATTTAATGCAGAAGTTAATTGCCACATTTGTGGAAAAACACTTGAGCAAGATCGAGTTAGAGATCATTGCCATTTAACTGGAATATACAGAGGCGCTGCTCATAATAATTGTAACTTAAAATATAAAATTCCTAAATTCTTTCCAGTATTATTTCATAACTTATCTGGATATGATAGTCATTTATTCATCAAGAAATTATCTGGAGGTAAGATAAACTGCATACCAAATAATGAAGAAAAGTAAATTAGCTTTTCTAGAGAGGTTATAGTTGGGGAACTTACTAATAATCAAGGCAAGAAAATTGAAATTAAGAGAGAACTTCGTTTCTTAGATAGTTATAGGTTTATGTCATCTGCTTTAGATGCTTTATCGAAAAACTTGACGAAAGATCAATGTAATAATATAGGAAAATACTATTCAGGAGAACAATTAGATTTGTTACTAAAAAAAGGAATATATCCATATGATTGGGTTGATTGTATTGATAAATTTAAAGAAACACAATTACCACCAAAAGAATCATTCTTTTCAAAATTAAATGATGAAGGAATTAGCGATGATAATTACTTACATGCTCAAAATGTATGGAACAAATTTAATTGTAAAACATTTAGAGATTACCATGATTTATATAATGTTTCAGATGTATTGTTATTAGCAGATGTTTTTGAAAATTTTAGAAATGTATGTATGAAAAATTATAAACTAGATCCAGCTTGGTATTTTACATCTCCTGGATTAGCATGGGATGCAGCTTTAAAATTAACAAAAATAAATCTAGAATTAATTTCTGACTATGATATGATCTTCATGATACAAAATGGAATAAGAGGTGGAATTAGTACAATTTCAAATAGATTAGGTAATTCTAATAATAAGTATATGGATAATTATGATGAAACTAAACCATCACAATTTATTCAATATCTAGATGCTAATAATCTATATGGATGGGCTATGGGTAAGCCTCTTCCTACACATGGATTTAAATGGATGGATGATCTTAAAGATTGGAAATCAATTCCATGTATACTTGAAGTTGATTTAGATTATCCAGATCATCTTCATGATGAACATAATGACTACCCACTTGCTCCTGAAAGGATAAAAGTCGATAAAGTCGAAAAGTTAATTCCAAACTTGAATCATAAGAAAAATTATGTGATTCATTATGAGAATCTAAAGCTATATGAGAGATTAGGTTTAGTTATCACAAAAATCCATAGAGGTATAGCATTTGAAGAAAGCGATTGGTTAAAACAATACATAGAACTAAATACTAATCTAAGAACTCAAGCAACAAATGATTTTGAGAAAGACTTTTTTAAACTTATGAACAATTCAGTCTTTGGCAAGACAATGGAAAATATTGAAAAAAGAGTTAATGTTAGATTAGTAACTGATAGAGATATGGCTATTAAATTAGCAGCAAAGCCAAACTATGAACGTCGCACCATATTTGATGAAAATTTAATAGCAATTCACATGAAGAGAACCAAATTAAAGTATAATAAACCCATTTACTTAGGAATGAGTATATTAGATTTGAGCAAAACTTTAATGTATGAATTCCATTATGAGTACATAAAGAAGAAATATTCTGATAATGCGAAACTCTTATTCACAGATACAGATTCATTAGCTTATGAAATAAAAACAGAAGATATTTATAAAGATATTAAAAATGATATTGAAAGTAAATTTGATACAAGTGAGTTCAATCCAAATCATTCAGCAATTAATAACGGATTTAAAGTTGGATTAAATAAAAAAGTAATTGGAATGTTCAAAGATGAAGCAGGAGGAAAACAAATTGAAGAATTTGTAGGATTAAGATCCAAGTTGTATTCATACAAGATTCATGAAAAAGAAAACAAAATATGTAAAGGTGTAAAAAGGAATGTTGTTAAGAACTATATAACACACAACAATTATAAAGATTGTTTACTTAATTGAAAAGAGCACATTAGGAAAATCAATATTATAAGATAACATGGACATGAAGTATTTACAGAAGAAATTAACAAAGTAGCACTTAGTGCAGAAGACGATAAAAGAGTCATATTAGAAGATGGAATTCATACATTAGCATATGGACACTATAAATTAAGAAATAAAGCGATAGAGCATGCAACTGACAGGAACATAATAAATAAAGATTGCCTTCAAACATTTTCACAATTATTAACATCGTGGTTGAATTCGATGTGAGAAAAAATAAGTTAATCATGGTCAAGTTTAAGTTGTGACTGAGATTAAAAGCGAAATGAAGCAGAAAACGTAATAGGGTTGAAATTCTAACTGAGATTAAATATTTTAATATATAAGATTGTGGTTATAATAATGGTTAAAAGCAAAATGAGCCAGAACATACATTTTACATCTACTAATATACATCAATCAACGTTGATCCAATGACTATAATCCAACGTTAAACTATACACATTATATTAACGTTGGGTTATAAAGATTGGATTAACGTTAATCCATATACTTTAAACCAATGTGGGGTTATACACATTTGGTCAATGTTGATCCATATACATTGGATCAACGTTAATCTCTATATATTGGATCAAAGTTTAGATTAGAAAAACAACTTTTGCAATATTTTCCCACTCGTTAGATCAATATAAATTTGCTGACTATTTTTAATCACGTCAATATTTACGTTTTTATTAATATAAATACGATAAAACTAACCCTGGATCAACGTTATATTTGCGTTGGAGAAAACAGCCGACGTACTTGATGTATTTACATACGTTGGCTCTACGTAAGTGTGCTAGCTGGATAGCTACCCACAAACAAAGACATAAAAAACCGCTTAATACATAATTACAATTTAGAACTATTAACAAAATGAACAACGTCTCTCATAATATATTAAACTAATACTTCCTAAATTTAAAGTTATTTTATTTTGTTTAATTTTTATTTTAATTTTTTCCTCTTATTTAATTTAGTGTTAATTTTTTGCTAGTTTTATTTTAGAAGTATCTAATTATTAGATTATAATATCTAATTGTGAAAATATAAATAAATAAAAATATATATATATATATAATTATATATATAATTATTTATTTATATATATATATATATATATATATATATATATATATATATATATATATATATATATATATATATATATTTGTAAAGTATATATATATATATATATATATATATATATATATATATATATATATGTGTGTGTGTAAATGTATATATATATATATATATATATATAAATACACAACCTATTATATTAAGATTGCATGTAAAATATCTGTATGTATTATTCATATTGTTGAGAGGTACTGTATTTTTGAAATGTGTTTACACTAGTCATTTAAAATGTGCACATTAAGTAAAAAACTTAGTTCATTATTCATCTTAGAAATGAACAATTTTACAAATATATACAAAAAATGTTGGTCAACTTTATACCACACTCATATTCATACGTAATTTTGACACTGTGAATTATTAAGTGGATTGATGCATTGCTTTATATGATATTTTAATAATCTACTAGCATCATATTATCTTAGGGGGGCAACTTTGGTGTAAACTTTTTAAATAACGCTTTTCTACGTAGTTTAAATTCACTATGTATTTAAATGGAGTATTTCAAATTATATTTAACTAACTATACCCATGTTTGACATTGCCTTTATTTCTAATTTCATTTTTACTTTATCACTCACTGTTCTATTGTTGAAGATAAGTGAATTATAATCGTAGGTGTCACGTAAAGAAGCGTGTTGAAAATCACTTATTTTTTTATGATTAACTTTAAGGGGTATTTTAATGACTATTGAAGTTGAAGAATTATCACGGGAGTTTTAATTTGTATATATATATACAAGATCATGTAATGAACGTGGTAGAATCAAGAACTATCAGGTAGTTGTTTTTCAATTGCGATAATGCAAAACTCACAATATTGTGAGTGTTTGGAATGCATATTGCAATATTAATATTGAAATATGCATACTTTAAGTATGTTTTGATTATTAATGTTTAAGTTTAACACATTTTAGAATTGTTGGAATGTTTGTGTATTGATTTGATGACATTTAATATTTACGTTTACAAGAGAACATGACTTTAATTTATTTTTTGTATATGTGGATTACGAATGTTTTTTATACTTATTTTTTTTTAGTTTGCATAATAAACTTAAAGAAAAACTTTATCAAAACTAGAAGTGACAATCCTGTGAATTTCCAAAAAGTCGATTGCCTACAAAGGCAGAAGTCTTTAAAGATTATCTTTACATCAGACACGCAAATATTTTCTCACAATTCTTAGACTCTGAAGAACCATCAATCAGAGACGTAAATAAGATAGTAGCAGATGATTTGGTAAAAATATGGTCTGAAAAGCTTGGATAAACTGGGTACTGATACAAAACGATTGATAAAATGTGTGATGAAAAGAGAAATTCATCAACATTTCATTGGCAACTTGGTTCATTCAATAAAGTATTTGACATTTGTCCTTGAAAACGTGTTAATTGTGGTTTCAGAGACCGGTCAAACTGCCACTGTTCCATCAAAATTTCTTTAAAGGAATGAGAGTTTTGGCTTGACCAAAAGAGTAATTGTAAAATATATATTGGCCAGATTGACCAAGAAGAAACAGAACAACACCAAAAGCAAAAAATTCGTAAAGAGCGGCAAATTAGGTTTTGAAAAAAGAATGCAGAAACATGTCAAGCTTCATCATGGACAATAACTCTTTCCTGCGAGAGCAATAAAGAAAGCAGTTGTTGTGATGTTAATGAGGAATATGACGAAACTACTGATTCAGAGGACAGCTTACATAGTGAACATGATCCCGATTATTGCAATGTATTTCAGCACAAAGAACCATGTCAAAATACGTAAGGAATGGGAGTTAGCAACCAAGATACATGCAGAATTGTTAACGCTTGCTTAAAGGATATATAATTTGATTCACGACAATGCATATTAGATCCACCAAAATTAAGATGACAAAAAAACTTATGGCGACAAAAAGATGTCGAAGAACATGTAGAACTAGCCACAGGAATCTTTGGAATCGGTTTTGATGACCGTATAGACAAACTCTAAGGTTAGTGGAACAAGATGATAGTAAAGTTAACAGGGCCACACCATCCAAGAAGTTTATCAAATTATCTGCTCATATCCTAACAGCACCTACCTTGATCACAATTGCCCACAAAGTGGTAAAACAGTTGGTATTGCGAAAGAAATTATTTCACTTTTAAATGTCTGAAATTCTCTCGCGACTTTACCAAGTGTTGTTTGTGATGGGACCAATTCAAACACGGGCTAAAAAATGGTATTGTTTGTTTACTTGAAACTCGTATTCGCAAACCTCTTCAATGATGTATTTCTTTGCTTCATTTTAATGAGCTGCCTCTCAGAGAAATTTTCTCTGAACTTGATGGCAGTACATCTGATCCTACTGTATTCAAAGACATTCTTGGTGAATAACTTTCTTTTGATGTTTATTTTCTACCGATAGTTAACTTTGTAAATGGAGTGCTCATTAAAATATCTAATGACGTCATTCACGATCTCAGTAAAGATCAGAAATACTTACTTAGCATGCAATGCTGCACTTACTTAGCATGCAATGCTGCTATCCGTGGATTCCAAAATTTGGATCTAGAAACAAAGAAATATTTCACAAATACTGCTTCTGGAAATCTCAATCATGTCAGATGGCTCATATTTGCCAATCATCTGCTTTGGTAATACATGTCGACCATAAAACCCACGATAAGTCTGATAAAAATTGTTGATTACATTATTAACGTTTACTATTTCTGTTGCTTTTTTTTCAAGAGAAATTGGAAATGCGTTAAAGGAGCACAAAATTTTTTCACGATTACGAAATATATTTGTAGTCTTACGAAATATATTTGTAGGGCGATTGCTATTGTATCATCTTGATACAATAGCAATCGCCCAGAAAGTATTGCAAAGAAACTGTTATTTCTCTCATCCTGAAAGTGTTTTGTTGTTAGCCATTAAAGATGAAGACAAGAAAAAATCGATGCAGCAAAGAAAATTATTGCATGTAGAAGAGAAGATAGTACTGATGGGGTACGTGTTTTCTTTCAAAAAAAAATTTCTCCCAATTTTTATGCTTCTTCATATTCAGAAAAGATCGACTGGTCAAACGTTCATATCTCATCTCCTCCGATTTTATCGGAAGTGAACAATGAAGACCTATTAATCGATGTTACAAACGGCACTATTGAAGTTCCTGATGTTCCAAGCCATTCTTAAAATGTTGAACGCCTGGTCAAAGAAGTATCTAGAGTACCCAAGATCGTCACAATCTTTGAAAAACGTCATGGAACGCTTATTTCCGCTTTAAACTCAAAACTTTAATATCCAAAATTCGACAGTAAAAAGGACTTTATATTAGGATTTTTCCTTTTCACATTCTTTTTTAATATACAATAATAGCTTTTATTCTTTACATGGTGTTTTTACTTATTTTTAGGTGATATGTAAGAAAATAGCAGTGGATCTCATACCCATATAATGTAAGCAAAAGTTGCCCCCTTTAAACTAAATTCAAAAAGGCTAATATTTTTCAGGTAGACATATTACATGGTGTAGCAACTTTTTACACTAGTGACGATGCAAAAATCAGAAAAATTAAAAATGTGACTAATATATATACAATATATGTATATATATATATATATATATATATATATATATATATATATATATATATATATATATAAATGTAAAAAAAATTTGAAATATTTAACCTTAGGCTTTGATAGAGGATAGTTTGGAAAGTACATCATAAAATCTGGATCCAACCAACTTTTTCTCAGTAATTTTGGTAATTTCTCACTTTTATGGGAGGAAAAGGTGCTGTAACACATTCAAATGTTGTATATATATATATTTATATATATATATATATATATATATATATATATATATATATATATATATATATATATATATATATATATATATATATATATATATATATATATATATATATATATTGAAAATGATATGCGCAAATGACATACACAAAGCTAAGATTTAATTTATTTTATATACATACATTTATATGAATATAACGTAAGTTAAATCTTAGCTTTCTGTACGTCATTTCTGTATGTCATTTTCAATAAACTATAGATTTATCTAAAAAATACTTAACTGGTTTTAAACTTTTGTAAGAAACTGCATATATATATATGTATATACACACACACAAAATACAGATTATAAAACAAGTATTATTATACCTGTCTACAGCACCGCTTAATGGAGCAAGTAACGATGCCATAACGTAACCTTGTTCACCAGTTACGCTAGATCTACATAGTATCCAATGATCTAACACAGAACTTAACATACAAAAAAATTTCACCTCGTTTAAAAAATAAAAGTGCTGCATTATCGGGAACATTAAGTATTGATTCAGAACCATTTTTTTTATTACATAAGTCGTGGTCATAGTTATATAATGCAACAAAGTAGTAAGGAGACACTTTTTTTATTGAACGACGTCTTTTACTCATTTTTATCTAAAATAACAATATATTTATTATTAGTGTGTAACGCAATACAAACAAGTAGGGGAGGTAGTCGCAACACACATGAAAAGTAATTACCAAGCAAATGAAATCATTCTAAAATATTAATTAAATGACTGAGATAACAAGATAAACAAGATAACAAAAGACAAGGTGAAACACTTTAAAAATGGTTCAAAAACAAAATAAGCACACAACGGATGTATTTAAAAAGTTGTTGTAATAAAACAATTTAAAAAGTTACTATAATAGTTATATAAAAACTTGCATATTTTATTGGAAAGGATTAAACCATAAATATGAACTGCTTTATAGTGTTAAGAATATTTTGTATACTAAAATGTGTTCATTTTTTGATTTGTTTAAATTGTATTTTAATAAATTAAAAACCATTATTTGAGCGGCTCTGACTTTTGTGAGAAAAAAAAAATTTAATCATTTTTTTTACCGTTACTAAGGGAGACCGGGGTTAGTCGGAACACAGGGTTAGTTCAAACACTGAACTATTGCGCCGTCTAACAAGCAGTTTATCATTACAAGCAATAAAAAAAGGTTTCAAGAACTAAATCACATACTATTTTGTTGTTGGATAAAATAAATTACGAAAATTAAGTTGTTGCTCAAGGTTTTAGAGAATTGTACACATGAAAGTAACTTTTTGTGATTTTTGTAATATTAATCGGAATCTTGTATTATAAAAGATAATAAAATAGTTTGATAACATCAAAGTAGTATTTTTTGTGGGCTTTCTTTTAATGTATTTTTTATAGGGTTTTGTGCATTGGATACCTTAACTAAATTGTTTAAGAATACACTGGTTAAATGGGGGTTTGTTGGAACGTTGTGATTGAGATTTGTTGGAACGTTTTTGCTTTAAGGCATCAATTATATTTCTTTTATTGTCGCTCATAGATTTTTTTTGTTATTTCATAATTATCCATACTGGCATACTAAATCAGAGTTTAAATTAAGGATCTTATTATTTAGCATGTGTTTTCAATTATTTAAATTTTGCGACCGCACGTTGTTGACAGCGGCTTGTTCTTTAATATTTTGAACACAAGTCGTTGGTTGCCGTTGGTTGTGGCATTTTAATAACAATTGAATTCTTAAAAACAATGGTTTTCAACTCTTTATAAATCTATGTTTGAAATGTTTTGCGTTTAAAACTATGACATTTTAAAAGTTCTTTTATTTAGTTTTTCAAAGAGGTTTGTTGTTTAAATTTAAATCATTTTTTCAATATACGATTCTAATTTATTTTGAAAACTATTTGCGGTCACGGCTATTAAAAGTTTTGTAAAATTGCAGTAGTGAAAGTGTTATCGGCATTATTCAATTATTTTTAAAAGGTATGACATCAAGCGATGCGATGCTTGCTTCTGTCAAAAGAGTAGTTGAAAATAGAAAAAAATGCGGAAAAGTTGCAGCAGACTATGGCATTCCTCATGTGACACTCAGAAGATACTGCATCAAAGTCAATGCAATACCAAGCACCCCGACCAGTTTAATTGTGGGGTACTGCAACAACAGAAATGTATTTACTATGGAAGGAGAGAATACGCTTACGAGGTACATATTAGAAGCTTCACGCGTATACTATGGCCTCACTCCTGCAGAAGTGCAAAAGTTTGATTACAATTACGCGAAAAAAACTAAATTCAAAACTCCTCCTTCATGGGTAAAGAAAGAGCGCGCTGGTGCAGAAAGTTTTTTTTCGTTTCTAAAAAGAAAACCAGAGCTTGCTATAAGTAAGCCTGAAGCTACATCGCTGAGTCGTACCAGCAGCTTTAACAGACATAATGGGAATTTATTTTTCAACAATATAAATTCGGTACTAAAAAAACACAGCTTAACCAGATATTTGGAATGTAGATGAGACAGTTTGTACAACTGTACAAAAGCCACAAAAGATTGTTGCCAGAAAGGAAGTGAAGCTAATTGGAGCTGCCACATTAGCTGAGAGAGTAAAATTATTAACAGTGTATTGTGCTGTAAGCGCTTCCTGGATTACTATTCCACCAATGCTTATTTTTCCTAGAGTAAATTTTTGTGACCATTTTGTTCATGACGGTCCAACAGGATGCATTGGAACTGCGAATACATACGGATGGATAAATGGACAGAGTTTTTTGCTGTTCATGAAACACTTTGTGGCTCACGTACGATGCACCCCACAGCAACTAGCTTTATTGCTACTTGACAATCATGAATCTCACATTAACCTAGAAGTTTTGGATTTTACGAAGGCCAATGGAGTTGTTATGTTGTTCTTTCCACCTAACTGCTCACACAAGCAGCAGCCATTAGACAAATTTGTCTACGTTCCTTGTAAGAAATTCTACAACACTTCATGTTACATATGGATGAATGCAAATAAAGGCAAAACAATGACTATTTATGACATTCCAAGTTGTGTACGCTATGTATATTCTCTGGCAATGAAAATCATATGTGCATGGTTTAAATTCAGCGAAATCTGTCCATTCAATCGCGAAACTTTTTTCGGATGTCGAATATATGACTTCAAAAGTTACAGACCCCCTAGAACCAGCCGTGACTATGGTACTTTTTGAAGTTCCTGCTTTAGCTACTATCAGTCAAGAACTTCCTCTCTTGGCTACTGGTAATAATAATAACAATAGTTGTAATTTTTAATATCAATTTCGACTGTAAAATTTTGCCTTTATTAAGATGTAGAACCATATATTACTGAGCATATCGGACCATTAACTTCAGGACTTCTCAAAACTCCACCAGCAAACGTAGCAAAAACTCCAAAAAAAATTTTGAAGAATTAAAAAGCGTTTTGACAATATGGGACGTTTTGACACCACAAATTTCAAAAAAAACTGGCCCAAAAAAGTATTTTAACAGATACACCGGAGAAAGACGAGATTGACAGAAAAAAAGTACCAAAAGAAAAGAAGATACAGACAAAAACTGCATAGAAAGTGCAAGAAAAAAAAAATACTTACGAAATTTACACCAAAAAAAGTCTATTCTGTAAAAGATAAGGTTATTAAAAGGAAACGCGAGACAAAAAAAATCTAAAAACCGTAAGAGTCTTCACTAACCAATAATAGCGAGCAATAAACAGCATGCATATCCTGCCGAAAAGTGCTTGGTGAATTCAATCTGGGAGAAAAGTGGATTATGTGCTCTGAGTCTTGCCTTTGGGTTCACGAGGCATGCTCAAGTACAGATTCGCATGCTGCCGAATACATCTATACTAAAGACTTCTTTTTATATATATTTATATATATCTAAATATATCTATATCTATCTATCTATCTATCTAACTATATATATATATATATATATATATATATATATATATATATATATATATATATATATATATATATATATATATATATATTATTTATATCTATCTATCTATCTGTCTATCTATCTATCTATCTATCTATCTATCTATCTATCTATCTATCTATATATATATATATATATATATATATCTATCTATCTATCTATCTATCTATCTATATATATATATATATATATATATATATATATATATATATATATATATATATATATATATATATATATATATATATATATATATATTTATATATAAATAAACTAGATGGATTACCCGGCGCTTCGCGCGGGTTTCTCAGAGTTAGGGTTAGGAGGGGCTGCTGGTGGTCCAAACCTGGCCAAAACCACCGTTTAGGCCTAACTAGTTCCTGTGCCAAGTTTGGTATTGATTGGTCCAGAGGTGTTGACGCCTATAGCTAACATCAAACATACAAACATTGCCTTTTAAATATATAGAGACATATGTATGAATGTATGTATATATGTATGTATGAATGTATGTATGTATGTATGTATCTATGTACATACATGCATACATACATAAATACATACATACATACATACTTACATATATATATATATATACATATATATATATATATATATATATATATATATATATATATATATATATATATATATATATATATATATATATATATATATATACATATATATATATATATATTTATATATATATGTATATATATATATATATTCATATATATATATATATATATATATATATATACAACATTTTCCAGTGGAGCAAATTGTGAATCTAAACCATTCTCGAATTCCCTTGAAAACAGACAAAAAATTTCATCAAAATTGGTCCAGCCGTTAAGGAGGAGTTCAGTCACATACACACGAGCACAAGAAATATATATAAAGATATATATATATATATATATATATATATATATATATATATATATATATATATATATATATATATATATATATATATATTATATATATACATATATACATATAAATGTATATATATATATACATATATATATATATATATATATATATATATATATATATATATATATATATATATATGTATATATGTATATATATATATATATATATATATATATATATATATATATATATATATATACAGATATAGCTATATCTATATCTCTCTCTCTCTATTTCTCTCTCTCTCTCCTTCTCTCTCTCTCTCTCTCTCTCTCTCTCTCTCTCTCTCTTTCTCTCTGTCTCTCTCTCTCTATATATATATATATATATATATATATAAACAAGTCTTCAGCACAGAAGTCACAGATGTCTTCGGCAGCATGCGAATCTGTACTTGAGCATGTCTCGTGTATACATATATATATATATATATATATATATATATATATATATATATATATATATATATATATATATATATATATATATATATATATATATATATATATATATATATATATTAAACTTTCATATGTTTCAATTAACCCGATTGTCTGTTCCAACTAGCATCAATGGCGGGGTTTGTTGGAACAGTTTTTTTACAGCTCTAATCAAAGATATATTAAAAACTACATAACTAAATTTAATCACTATTAGTCAATATTGTGCGCTTTAGTAAGTAGTATTAAGACAATAAAAAATATTTCAAAAAATATTTGCATTTTGGCCCAAGTTCACAAATAAAGAGAAACGTTCAAACGAACCTGGTCTCCCTATACTGCCTTTTGTTTGAGCATGTTTAAACCATGAGTAATTTGAACGGAGCTTTTTTGGAAAAACCTCAAGAGACTAATAAAGAGTTCCAAAACTTATAAGGACATATTCTTAGACAGGGAGAGTTGTGAAGAAGCATTGGTAACACAGAGCATCAGTTCATTCATTTTTTTTGTCTATTCTACGGCATTGTGCACTATGTTGCGGATGATAATGTACAGAAAGTGTACTGTTTTACATAATAAAAACTTATAGAATTGAATTAAAAATTAAATTAAAACCAATAATTATCACATAAATTTAATTGCATTAAGATAATCCTAAAACTTTAACCAATAACTAATTTAATAAAACCAAAATTATACAAAGACTAATCTTAGAAATTAATATCGTGCAAAATTAAAAATTAGTTCCTAAAGAAAAATTGCAGGCTTCTAAGTAAGATTAGTTTAAAAACTAAACGTAAAACATAAATTTATACTTTTTTTGAAGTATGTACTTTGTTTTTTGTATTTTGTAAATTTTGTACTTTGTTCTTTTCTTTTTGCGTTGTAAATATATTAAAAGTTGGTATTAAATAAAAAGTAACGTTAAAAAAAAAACGATTTTATTTATTTCATTTTCTGTCAATAACCTGATCCAAGGTTTAACAATTGAAGATCTGTTAAAAGTGACTAATATACATCTGTTAAAAGTGACTAATATACATCGCATTTTAGTTTGTTTAAGAAGATTTTAAACACCTATCTTTCAATTATTAGGAAACACAAATCATAAAGTCTTAGAACTTGTTATTCATAAGAACACAAAGTAATGTAAATAAATTAGTAATAAAATTAAGAAGATTTTAAACACCTATCTTTCAATTATTAGGAAACACAAATCATAAAGTCTTAGAACTTGTTATTCATAAGAACACAAAGTAATGTAAATAAATTAGTAATAAAATTAAACAATGGATTACTATTCTACAGTTTTAGGGCACACCTCACACTTTCCAATAATAATTAATTGGCTTTATTTTTAGTGTCAACTTGTTTTTCAATAAATTTGTTTAATAAAGTAAAAGAGCCCATGTGATAAAATTTAAAAAATAATGTTACTTACCAATAGATACATTTAATAAGATATCTTAAAACTTATTAACTTTAAAAACTAATAAATTACTTTGTCATCATAAAAAAAGTTTTCAACCCTCGCGATGATGTAAAATTATATAATGATGTAAAATAATATAACTTTTTTCATAGCTCTTGTAGTAGCTGTTTCACCATATTAAAATTTACAAATATTTATATACTCATTTCTTCTAAAATTATTTTTGTTAAAAAATAAAAAACAGCATACTGAAACTAAAAATAAAAATCTTTTATGTTCTCAATATTAATGTTAACATGTAATACTTTACAAAAAGTACTTTTTTAAAATATCCAAGTTCACTTCTAAATAAAGATGAATTCAAAAGAAATGGTATGATAATGCAATCTTATAAATAGTATAATTATAAGATTGTTCATATTCATTGACACACCAAAGAATGTTATTAAAAACTGGTTGAAATTTAATTGTGAATATTTAATTCCATTCAAGTGACGTAACAAAAATGTAAGCTAAGTTTTATATAAAAACCTAATAGTTTAATCCTTTCTTAGTCATCTATAAATACAATATATTTTAAAATTTAAAAACCTTGTAGTTTTAATACGTTTAATATAGTTATTTCGTTATTTATTACTTACTTTTACATTTTAGTAAAAGTAAGTAATAAATAACGAAATTAAAAACAATAGTTCGAGGAAAAATAAAATCTAAAAATGTATATATAAAATAAAAATAAAAAAAAATGATAATTTAAAAATTAAAAAAAAAAAACTTTGAGTCAGAAGCTGTTAAAACAGTTTGAACAGTTACGACTTTTTTATAGCAGCCTCATTTAAAAAGCACCGAGGGTAAAAACACCAGGGTAAAAGCACCGAGGGTAAAAACACCAGGGTAAAAGCACCGAGGGTAAAAACACCATGGTAAAAGCAGCGAGGGTAAAAACACCGGGGTTAAGTTTTATTGATTGGAAACAATTAACGTTTGAATTTTAAATGACTATGTTATAAAATAAACGGATCGTTTAGATATTGAAAAAACTAAAAGTTATGTACATAAAAAGATGCGGATAATAATATGTAATAACTAAAAAGAAATCATTAACTCTTAACTGTATGGTCTATGAATATCAAACAATTTTTTTTTGTGATGAATATCAAACAATCAATTTTTATGTTGAACATTTAACAGTATATAAATTGTAAAACTCAAGAAAAAAACATGAAGTGTCAACATATTGACTAGTGTTGCAACGACTTTTTACTACAAGACAACATTTACATGTCTCTATTTGCATGTCTATATTTAATAAAGGCCACTTAAAGGTTCAAAGATACTACCGTTTCTTTTAGTTTTAAAAATACTTGCATAACTGATGTCAGTCGGAAAAAAATGAAATAAAGAATAAAAGTATAAAATAAAACAAGCCTAACATAATAAAACAAAACTATTTTATCAAAGTAATGTGTACTTTTAAATTATGATGGTAATTATTTTTAATATTGTAGTACACACCCGTTTCTTGATTACAAAACTAATAAGTTAGCTGATGTAATCAGTCAATATTTTCGATAAAAGATCTTACAATCGAGGTTATTTACAAATAGCTTAAAACTAGTCTTAGGTAAATACCATAAAAGAGTATTAATTATACAAATAATGATGTTAATGATATTGATGATAAATTAACAATTATAAGAATAATAAAAAAATTATATAATAACAAACCAATATCAATTTTAAAACAATGATTGAATATTATGCACACACAGAAAAGTTACGAACATTTATATACTGATAAAACAACCATGTAACTAAAACAATTACTGTGAAAAAAATAACAATGATTTAATCAATATAATAATCTTAATATCAATAATCATAATAAAAACAATAGAATCAAAATGATTGTTTGCGAAAGTTTAACTGCTATTAGTTTATTGAAATTACTGACAATGAACTAATAATTGAATGCTTAATGGAGTTTAATATAAGTAAATGCAGTGTCACAAACATTCAAAAATAAATGTAGTAAGCTTATACTATGAAACATGAGAATGATAGTTTTCCTTTAAAACTAGTAATAACAATAAAAAAGGAGTGAGACTCAGATGAAGTAGTGTTGTTCAAAAAAAATCATCAGGTTCATTTAGATAGATGTTGAACACAAATTCTTTATGCA
Organism: Hydra vulgaris; assembly: GCF_038396675.1. Classification (NCBI taxonomy): domain Eukaryota; kingdom Metazoa; phylum Cnidaria; class Hydrozoa; order Anthoathecata; family Hydridae; genus Hydra; species Hydra vulgaris. The sequence continues at coordinate 26,384,297 of NC_088920.1, forward strand.
AAACTATAAAATTGTACATTTACACCACCCACTAATCTACCATAAGAATAAATATATATACATTCGATTCAAAGATTGTTATAAGTTAAGGAAATCTAATAGTTCAAAGATCAAAGGACGTTAATTTTTCTGGCCTCATCAATGTACGTAGGTAGATTTTAATTAACTTTACATTGCTGAAACTATGTTTACAGCTAGCCATTGTTCCTGGAATTATCAGCAATATACGTAGTGTTATCCACAAAGTAGTATAAAGGTTTTCTCTGTCGGTGTTTTTGATTATATATTTAGTGAAAAAGGAATGAGCCCATTGGATGAACTGCAGAACTATGCGGGAAGACTGAAATGGTTGGAGAAACAGAAAATATATATTTTCACAAAGACCACTGAAAACAAAATGTCAACAATATTTAGCATCTGACCTAAACATTCAGGTTATGCTAAAATATTGACAAAGATAGGTCTTACAACAATGGAATTATTAAGTTTTACAAAATAATGACTGGCATTGACAAGAGGTTACATTGATAACTGGCATTGATAAGAGATACATTGTGATGTAAAGAGCTTCATACGAGTTCTACTTTATGTGAAAGAGTTCATTTACGGAAGTTTGAAAGAGAGTTCACAAAAACATTGGAATGGATTACCATATTAATGGGTTAAGAGAAGATGTATCAAAAGAAGTTATACAATGACAGTAAACTCTTTTCAAAGTAGGCTACATATACATTTACTAATGGCTGTTTAAGTATAAATTTTAAACTTTGAGTTCCGCGAAATTTAATATTTTATCATAACGGCAGTTTGTATTACTATTACTGTTGCTAATAATCAGGACCGTACCGTGCCAACTTTGCGCCTCGGGCAAGCAAAGAAAATTGCGCCTCTTCCCTCCTTCAAAAAAAAATTTAATTAAAAAAAGACTTATTGATTACAATTTTATCCCAAAAAGTGTATAGTACAGTTTTTCGTGAATGTTACTAAAATTTACTTCAAGACCAGTTTTCTGGCCTTTTTGGAAGCAAATTTACTATTGATACCATTAAAATCAAAGGTGTCGGCCACTTCATGTTCAATTGAAACTATAGCCAGACAAGAGAAATGTTCTTTGTCCAGAGTTGAACGCATTTAGTTTATTATCAGCTTATGTTTACAGAAACTTCTTTCACACGTAGCAACTGTGGCTGGAATGGTAAGGAAGATGCAAACAGCGATTGCCGTGTTAGGGTAAACATCATTTACTAAATATTTATAAATAAGCTGCAAAATGTCAATTGGGCAAATTTTTCAAGGTTTCAATCATTGTAGCAGCTTGATATTTGAAATCTGGCATTTCTGACAAAAATCAGAAGAATATAAATCTGCCTTTTATATCTGATATACATTTTTGACTTATTCTTAAGTTCATTTACTGAACTTTTAGAGGGTAATCCCACATAGGAAGTCAAAATCCGAGGATAAAGAATACATAGCCTCAAACAGCCATTCAATTTGTGTAATAATACTGTCAAGTTCAAGGATTCACTGAAATCAGAATTCTGCTTTTGCTGCGAGTTGGTGAAAGTTGTCTTCAGCTTCATAAAGTGCCATCCTTTTTACTTAGCGCTTCCACTTGATTGGAAAACCACTTTCAATTTTATTCTTGCTGGCTGTTTCTGCAAAATCTTTGATGATGGTGTCCACCCCAACGTCTCTTAAATTTTGAATGGAATCCTTCAATTCTTTCATTTTTTTTGCTGCAATTTTAATTCAAATGTTTTTAAACTAAATCAGATTGTTTTCCCAGTCAATTAAAGAAAGGATTTGCACCAGAAATCCAACAAACACAAAAAACTGATACTATTTTGAATAAGATATTTTGCACTGCAAACTGTAACATTATTTGTCATAGGGTTTTGAAAAATGGATTCCAAACCTTGAAGAACTTCCTTGATTTATCTGTATAATGTTGTGATTGCTTCTTTTTTGGCAGACCACTTAATGTGACTGTTTTTTTTAGTGAGAGAGTTTTTATCAGATTTTTCAATTTTGATATATGACTTGAAAAAATGTAAAGAAAGCTTAAGTATTTGGACAAAATGTAACCATGAGTGGGGAAACCTTAGCTGCATAGATGCCAACGAGATTTAAAGTGTGAGCTACATACGGAATAAATCTTGCTGACTCACAGAGAGAATGGATGTGAGCCTGGACACTATTGTATTTTCTGGACATATTGGCTCCATTGTCGTAACCTTCGCCACGGCAATTAGAAATCTTTACACCATCTTTCTCTAATTTTTTAGTGATCTCTTTTGCAAGACCTTCTTCAAATATTTGGTGAGACTCAATAAAGTCCACAAAACTTTTCTCAATTGTACAGTTTTCATTATAAATGTGGACATACCTATTTTTTTGGGTTATCTGCTCCTTGTGGAAGGCATCTGTAGTGCGTCAGACAGAGCAAAGCAGTATTTTGCTTCCTTGATGTTTGATAATACTTCATTTCTAACTTTCTCTTTCAGTAACTATTCAGCACAATTTAATTTTAAGGAGAAAAATTGGACATTATGTTTTTCTTTGCTTTAACAGATGCAATATGTTAAGTCACTATATGGAAGTAATGGCTTATCAACTCAATCAAGCTCAAAAAAACTCAAGTGTTTTATTGACCAATGACCTCTATTGTGCCACAAAGGGCAAAATTGCTTACGGCACAGAACAAAAATTGCAACAACAATCAGTTTTAAGATGTCACTCTACTTTTTCATCTCTATATTGATATTGATCTCTCTGCAGATCAGAGTCCATGGTTTTTCGTTCTTCAAGGTTTTTTTCGAGATTTTTCCAATCAGAATAGCATCTTTGGTGTTCATTGCTGTTTTCATTTTCAGGACTTCTTGGGTTAAGGTTTTTCCTCTAAAAAAATTCTTTTAAATGTTCTGAGAAATTGTTGGTTATTGATGTTGAAAAAACAAACAGCAAAAAAAATAAACAATGAAACTTTTTTATTGGTGTACAGCAACCAATTTACAGAACAAAATTTTTACTATTGGGATAAACATTTTCATACCATTTTGTGCTGAAATCTCATTCTGCTGTCAAAGTTACAATGCGTGTTTTGAAAAATTTCTCTTCTTTCTTGATTTGTACCATACGGAACCAAAAAGCAATTTATTTTGTCCGTTAATTCAGGCCATATTCTGGATCCCTGTGCTAAAAGTTTTCACCTGAGGTCGGTGGAGTATCTGACATTTCTGAATGAAGTTTTCATCCACTTTAGCTTGGTCAGAAAGCTAGAAGTTTCCATTTTTCCTTGCTGTTTGTGAATCAATTTTGCAATTTTTTTAAAATTTGACTGATGAAAATCTCCTTTTCAATTTATTTCAAATGATGATTTGAACTTAAGTCATTAATTTGAGCTGTTTAAAAAACTTCATTGGTTGGATTGTCATTAACTTCGATACAAATATCTTTTAAAAAGATTTGTTTTTCCACTGCAGAGTTTGTTACCAACAACTTCTTGAAACAATTTTATAGTTTCTCGTCACTTTTTAGATGCTGTTTTTTTTTCTTTTTAAATTGAGCGACAGAATTTTTTAGAGCGATTCATTGAAGAACCTTAATGTTCAGAAGTTAACAACTACGTTTTAACTAAATTTTGGAAAAAAATGATGCGTTTTTTATCAAATATAAAATATTATGCTTATTCAGTGTGTTTTTCCCTTGTTTTTATTTTCTTTTTAACGGTCTCCTGTTTCTAACCATTTTGAAATAATATTTTAACGTTTTTGCCCGATAATGGGACTGCCCATATATTCTTAAAATATAAAAAAAATAAATAAAAATAGTATTCAATGTTCTCCATAATAATTAGATAGTTTTAAAAAACATATCAACTATGTTAGTGTTAAAGGACGCACCTCTGTTCGGTAAATGAGTTTCTATAAGTTCGAATTTATGTAAGGAGGCGCAAGTTTAGTTAATTTTCTTATCAACATCAACGAGACGCCATAAATATTAATTTCCTAGAGATGATTATTTTTTCAATTTATTTTTATTGGGAAATTTGCGCCCTCCAGAATTTGCGCCTCCGGCAGCGGCCCGGCTACCCAAATAAAAAAAAAGAGTTTAAGAACAAAAAAGTTTTTATTATTGTTTGTTTTGGTTACGAAAGTATCAATATGATTTAAATGTTGACAACATTTGTACGTAAATAAGAGAATATGTTTTATTTATTCGAAAACATAAAGTAATACGACTAAAACAATGAGTTTTTTTTTAAAATTTGCACTGCATTATGGTCACTATCATTATCAGCTGGTAAAGTTGTTTTAATTTCTGAACTTTAAAAAAAATATATAAGTAAGTTTTTAAACTTAGTTTTTTCAAAAAAATATCTCAAACCTTGTAATTCAAACACTTTACACATGTTTTGACCAAATCTTTATAACACCATTTACTTTCTCTTAATTCATTTCTCCCGAGCAATTTTTTTTTAAAAAGGCTTTTTCAAACGAGGCCATTGCATAATGTCTTTTCATGTTTAAATTTTTTATGAGTTTTAGTTAAAATTTGAAAACTTGTTTTCCCAATGTAATTTTTTGAGCAACAGCATTCAATGTATTAAGTTGCAGAGTAGCCGTTGTAAAACAAAATTAGATTTAATATATCCAACATTCTTATATATGTGACTTTTTTTTGAATATCTTTCCTTTATTTTGGAGATATATATTTTATTTTTTAAATGTGAATTACTGAAAATAAAGTTAAAGTTTGCAAAAAAAAAATACAGTTGTCGTTACTTCAACCTGACGTTTTATTACGCGTAAATAATATATTTTGAAGAGTTAAAAAAATAGTAATTTATGATCTAGCTTTAAAATGTTATCGGTCCAACAAACCTATCTGGACCAAAAAGGCTAACTGAGGTTTAGGGAATATATTTAGATTTGTTTTTGTTTTTTTATGGTAACAAACAATGAAAATGAAGGTAATCAGTCCATAGTATAAAATGGTTAAGAAGATAAGAAAAACGGCCTGCCAAACCTAAATTTAAAAACTTTTGTTTGAAAAATGACCCACCCTAACCGCAATTCTAGGTGTGATTGATGCTAAAAAATGCCTAAATAAATGAAAGATAGAAAAAAAAGTTAAATAACTGGTACTTACAAAGATAAGAGCTCCGTTTTTTTTCATTGTATATACAAACAGCTTTGTATATCTAAGCTCTATTTACTTTATGTGTTTATTGAACGCTATGCTGCTAATTGAAACCATGGAAACCAAGCTAAACAGTCAAGCAATGCAAAATTTTTTTTCTGGTAAAAATTTTTATTTTATATATATTTCTATGCACAAAGTTTTTATTAAAAAAGAATTCAAATAAATTCGTCGTTGTTAGTTTTATAATTGGTCTACTTATCTATTTATATATAAAAATCTGCTTAGGCTACTCTGCTCATTTATTAAATAAGCAACACTTCACAAACTGATTTAGCAAAAAAAAACCAACAAGCAGATAAGCCACGCGGCTTTGTACTTCACATGAAAATTGTGTGATTGCTAAATTTACACAGGTTAGTTTTATTTTCATAATAAGTTTATGTTTTATATTAGAAGGTTTGCCTAACCCTTTATAATGCTTACTATTATTATCGTAGTCTAAGGTTAGCCCTTTGTTCCTAACTTTTTTTTCTTGATTCTACAAACAAAAAATAACTAATCTAAAATCATATATAAATATATATTTATATATATAAATATATATTTATATATATAAATATATATTTATATATATAAATATATATTTGTATATATAAATATATATTTATATATACAAATATATATTTATATATATAAATATATATAAATGTATATTTATATATAAATATATATATATACATATATATATATATATATATATATATATATATATATATATATATATATATATATATATATATATATATATATATATATATATATGTATATATATATATAAATATATATATACATATATATATATATATATATACATATATATATACATATATATATACATATATATATAAATAGTTCAACCTCAATTATTGTTTCTTAACAAATAGAAATAGTTACCAATTCAAAAAAATGATTCACACAGTTTAAAACAAAAGAAAGTTTTAAAATAATAAATAAAAATAGTTAACTAATGAGAAATGATTTACATAGGTTAAATAAAAGACACTTAGAACAAATTTATATTTTTAATATTTATACATAAATAATAAAAGTAATTATACTTATCAATTCTGTAATTTTTTAAACTCTAACATAGACATGATACTATCCTTTACTAAACTTCTGGAAACATACAACAACCCTTGTGAGTTACTACACTTCTGGTGTCATGCTATGCTCTTAGTGACTTACTATATTCCTTTTATTGTACTTCCTAAATTTTATTTTTTACTTTTACTTTAACTCTGGTAAATAAGGTGATTGAAAGGTGCAAAATGACATAACGGTCTGGTATCAGTGAACTGCGGTAGTGCATCTAACTAGAAAGTTTACGTAGATTTTGTTACCAATATTCCAAATTTGACTAGAGCAGGCATTAAATTTTGAACCTCCTAGTTATGAAGCAAGCTTTCTTATCACTGCTTTCAGGTTGCTCTGTTTTTGTACTTTTAAGTGTCGGTATTGACTTTTTGCAATCACAATATTTGTTAGATGTTGTAGCAGGTAAGTTTCAAGGAGATTTCATGTAATTATTTTTTTGTTGTTATAGTTTTATTTTAAATCCATTTTAACCTGTTTAGTTATAACCAAAAAAACTATTAAAAAAATTTTTTCTCAATGACTTAATAAATAAAGATGCTTTAAAAGATAGTCTTTATTATATTTATTAAAGTCATTGTTTTCTATTTCTTTCCAACAATCTTTTGTACTCATCAAGTGTTGAACCTAAAAGAAGGTGTTTTTTAAAACAGTTTCTTCTTATAAGATAAAAGTTTATAAAAATAAAATATGTCTTTTACTTGCTCAAGTAAGTCTTTTAAATGCAAGGTTTGGAAATTTTTCGCAGCAACTAAACTACAGTGGAGAAAATTGAATTAGCCTAACCTTTATTTTTCGTTCTAATTTAATAAAAATGGCAATGAAACAATTCTTATATCTACTCTATTTCTTTTTATCTTCTACTACAATAAAAAGTTTATAAATTGGTATGTTTAATTAATTACAAGTGGAAAAAAAATTAAAAGTATTTAATTTGTGATGAAAATAGAATTAGCCTCATTACGTTATTATACAAGAAAATGCTAAAAATAATTTGTTTTACATTCATTTAATATTTGGTAATGCTTCCTGATTTTTCAATGACTTCAAATATGCGACTTGACATACTAGTCACAAGATTTTGGATAGTTTCTATAGATATTTCATTCCAACCTTCTCTGCTCCGAGTTTTCAGCTCCAATGCGGATTCATATTGCTCACCATTTTCATAAGCCTTTCTAGAAAGCATTCCCCATAGGTTTTCAATTGGTTTAAGACCTGGACTGCATGCGGGCCATTCCATTACGTGAATATTTTTCTCTCTAACGAGCTTTTGTAAGCTTTGAGTAGCATGGATAGCAGCATTGTCTTGTAAAAAGTGAAATTTTCACCCATTAATTCTTCACCATGTTTAAGCAAACTAATTTCTAATAAGTCAATGTAGCCCTGTGAATTCATTTTTGTTGAAATCAATGCCAGTGGTTGTTTCCCGGCTAAGGAAAAAGCCCCCCAAGCCATAAAAGTTCCACCACCAAAGTTACGACTCATCCGAATTTCATTTTCTTTTCGAAGATCGTGCCAGTAATATTGATAGCCATCAGGACCATTTAGACTGAACATTTTTTTCATCACTAAAGAGAACTTGATGCCACACTTTCTGCCAATACATGTGTTCTTTTGCAAATTGTAACCTAACTTCTTTATGACAAGCAGTAAGTTTTGGTCTTGGTTTACGCTTTTCCAAACTGTGTTTGGATCTTCATGCAAGATTTGTCTCACACGTTAAACAGGTACAGGTAATTGTAAATTACTACGAATTTGAGATGTAGTAATTTGCTGAGCAGCAGCACGACGTACAACAACTCATTTAGTACGATTATCAATTTTACGTTTGCCACCACTTTCCTTATAAACTCCATAATTAACGCCAATTGAAGTAATTATTAACCACTTTTGCAGATTTTTTAATTTTCTTTGTAATTTCTCAATTAGATAAGTCTGTATCTTTACTTGCTTTGATTTCTGCTAATACTTCATTTGTTAAACGTTTTCCACGTCCCATTTCAAATTCAGGTATTAAAAATCAAATGTTAAAATTTTTATGAGCCATGGTTTCACAGTCTTTGTTTAACTTACAAGTAACAATAAAAGTCAGAAATGTGTATAACCAGATCAAAATATACAAGTAAACTGAAAACAATTATTGATGAGGTTTAATCTATTTGCTACCGCAAATGTTAAGTAGGGACCGGGGCTCGTTGGCTCAGTTTTTATACTATGAGCTTTGTAGCCCCAACAAAAAAGTATTAGTTAGGGTAACTTATAAAATTTGCATTCATTAAAAAAAATAAATTCTTGAGACCTTTCCGGGCCCTCAAAAAAAAAAAAGTTTGCACCAACTTACCCCACAACGGGGTAAGTTGGCGCAAACTATAAAAATGATTATTAATGCACTATTAAGTGCAAAATTAATAGAAATTTTTTACTATTAATTTTGCAACAGTTTTATTCCAAAATTTAATATTGCTTTAAGCTGGTACCAAATATTAGTCCGTATAAAAGCCAAAACAGTAGCCCACTTTTTATCTGTGAAAAAAAAAAACGGAAAAAATTTTTTTTTCAATTATTTTTGTAAGAATAAATTTTTTCAATATTGTTAAAAGTTAAAAAAAAATAAAAATAATAGTTTTATAAAAATATAAATTTTTTTCCATAGTAAATGCTATGAGCCAACTTACCCTGTGAAAATTTTGCCAACATACCCCGAAAACTCTTTTTTCAATAAACAGTCTATAGATACTGAATAACGGCAACTTTGAAAAAAAAGTCTGACTGGATATAGTAAACCAACTGTGACTGGAACTTTTACAATAACTTTTTTTTATGCGGCTAACTATTTTCTTTGTAAAGTAAAAAAAAGGCGATGTTCTAAAAGTTACGTTTTTGTCCAAAAAACGCATAAATCTCAATATTTCCCATACACATGCGCGAATCCTGACAATAGGGGAGATCGGGGCTAGTATTATACATTTTATGGTTTTATCAAATGTACCGCAATTTAACTATGCTATATTATAATGTAAAATGTTGTTGTTTGTAACAATAATTACATAAGTGTGGATACAAAAGATGCACCGCACAAATTTGCTTAGAGATTTACAAAATTTTGGATCAGTTAATGGTGAGGCTAATTCTATTTTCTCCACTGTATGCTTAGTGAGGTAATGTGAACAAATAATATCTAGGGATTATCGTTTTTTATAACAGAAGAAACACCTTTTTATTCACCCTTTTGCATTCAATAAAGCATAAATAGTTTTTCTCATTATCATTTTTCAAGTCAACGTAACATACGACAATGAAAAGTTGTTCTAAAGTTGCGCAGTCTAATTCTTTATCTGTCATAATAAGATCATTTTTTACTTTCTTTAATAACATTATATGCGGAGTTTTTTAAGGCTTTAAAAAGATGCTCCTTTAAAATTAAACCACTTGCGTCAACTCGAAAATTTATAAGTATAATAAAGTTGCCCAATACAGTAGATTTTAAAGAACTTAATTTTTTTGTGTGTGTTTTAACCTGTTCGGAAAAAATGAAATCATTTGTTTGGAACTCAGGCTTATTAATTAGAAATAATTTTTTTTGTAAGTTTGTAAGTAAGTGTTGCAAAATGGTTTAGACTCTATAAAATAATTTTATTTTTTGTTATATTTAAATTGAACTAAAATTAAATTAAAAGAGTTATCAAGCAGTTTATGTTTTGGATACGTGGCTTAATAGCTGTGTTTAAAAGTCAATGATACTTTTGAAAACATATCTCACGATTTAATAGGTTACATTATTATACTAAATATTAGCAATTAAAAGATGAAAACTTTTTATTAAAATAATTTATTTATTTCTGAAGTTTTTGAAATCTTATTAAAATCGCATGAAAAGAATTTCTGAAACTATATTATCAAGATTTGTCATAAAGCCGTCAAAGCATTCAAACAACGCAGTAATAAAAGATAAATTAGAGAATATTTAGATTTTAAAGATTACCAAAGGTTTTATATTATACGTTGATTATGTTTATTATGTTGATTTTGTTGATTAAGTAACTTAAAAAATATTGTAAACATGGCTAGAACTGTTTTCAAAAAGTTGACATTAGTATACTTAGAATTTTAAATCATAGTTATTTTCGTTTCAAATTAAAGAGACCGAGCAGGTAAGACCATTTTTAATAGCTCTGATATAAAAAGCTCAATATATATAAAAATCATATTGTAAATCTTAATAATAGTTTAGTTATCATGATTACCATAGCTAATTATTATGATTAGCAATAGAAAAAATAGTGTATAAAGTAACTTAGGGTAATTATCAAATAGAAACTTTTTTTTTTTAATATTTTTATTTTCAGTATTTAGGTTGCTTTATAAATTGTTTCACAAAGAGTAAATTAAAATGTTTCCTAAAATAACAATCAAATAGTTTCAATAAAAAGTTATTGTCAAAATGGGCCCTTAAAAGAAAATAATAAACAGAAAAGGGTATAAACCACCGTTTTTGACCATCCAAAAATTGAGTCTAATTTACAATACTATATAAGTTAAAATTAAAGTTCAAATTAAAATACGTTATTTATATTAAGTCAATGTTCAGTTTCTATTGCACAAGCTATAATTATTTAGTTAAAATATTTTCATATTGTGGTATTTTATTTAAAACAAATCAAATTGCAAATATCGCGTTATAATTGTTTCAAATGCAGAAACTGAGATTAAGAATTTCCTGAATCTCATTAATCTAAAATTGTTTACGATAATTAATTTAAAATTGACAGAATACATTTTTAAAACGGACGCGTTAAAACCAACTTTAATGTCGATTTTTTATCACGCTTGAATGTAATATAGATAAAGCTTAGTGACCATGTACAGTTTTCAGTAATTTAGCTAAATAATTAGTGCAGTTTTTATGAAAAAGTAGTTATTAATAATAATAATAATAATCAGTATTCTTTTACCATTATCAAAATGATATAGAATAGATATTACAAGAATCAGATTTTTTTTCATGGTAAATTTTGACATATACTAGTTAAAACCACGTGCTTGTTTATACTCGTACCACGAGCTTATTTTTGTATAGATGACGCAATAGATAATATATAAAAATAATCCTGATTGACAACAATTTACAACCACGCAGAGTTGTTATTAAGGCTATAAATAGCAAGGCCAATGCCTCATGTTACAAGGTCAAGATCAAGAATAAGAGTTTCAAGGCCAAGGCCTAGGGAAACATTTTCAAGAAAAAGACTTAAATTTTTGCCTTACCTTAATAAAGTAATTATGTAAAATAAAAAAAGATTAGTTACGTAATTAATTACGTAAAATAAAGAACAAAAACTTTTAATTCTTTAACATTATGTATTTTTTTATGAAGGCCAAGGCCAAAACAATCAAGGTTAAGGCTAAAAATTTCAAGACCAAGACCAAGGTCAAGATCAAGGCCTTAATTTTTGGCCTTAAGGCAAAGCTAAGGCCAAGGACTAACAACTCTGCAACCACATATATCTTTTATTGCAAAGTAGAATTCAATTTATTATTGGAAAATGCAACATTAAAAAATTTAACACAACGTGTTAAATATTTTAGATGATCCTTTGCTAAGTCCAAATCTTATATATATATATGGGCTGTATATACTATATATAATTCCTCTACCATTTTGAACAGAATAGTTTTAGTTAGAATCGAAATTCAAATATAGAAGAGGTTTTGAGGAGGAGATTTGGGATTGAAAAATAGTATTATTTTTATATGTAAAAAAATAGTGTTTCAGAAAATTGCTTGCTTCAACGAATCGCCTTCCAAATGAAATATTAGTTTAAAATGCTAACGCGACGTGCTGGTAAATGATCAGTTGATTTCTTCAAAGTAATCAATAGACCAACTCTTTATATTCTTGATCAAGTTATAATAACAACTTTATTTAATGAATGAATTATATATATTAGGGTTATGACCATTTTTCAATCCCATGCTCCTGTACTGTAGTTTAATGAACTTTAACCTAAAAAGCACAAAATAAACTATTATTTGCATATCCTTTGAAAAAATTTCACCCCACCATTGAAAAATCGATATTATGTCAAAATTAATTTTTCAAAAGATATGCAAATAATAGTTCATTTTGCGCTTTTTAGGTAAAAGTTCATCAAACTACAGTTCAGGAGCATGGGGTTGAAAAAAAATCATACCCCTAATATATATATATATATATATATATATATATATATATATATATATATATATATATATATATATATATATATATATATATATATATATATATATATATATATATATATATATATATATATATATATATATATATATACATATATATATATATATATATATATATATATATATATATATATATATATATATATATATATATATATATATATATATATATATATATATATATATATATATATATATATATGTATGTGTGTGTAAATTATGTTAGTGTATTTTTTGCAAATAGAGTGTTTAATGTTCTTAAAGAACAGAGCAATAATAAATTAGTAAAAAACACTTATCTCACTTTTTTCTTCAACTTGAAGTTTTACCATTGCTGGATCATCAGGAAGAGTCTTCAGGAAGACTCTAAACACTCTATTTGCAAAAAATACACTAACATAATTTACACACACATACATATATATATATATATATATATATATATATATATATATATATATATATATATATATATATATATATATATATATATATATATATGTATATATGTATATATATATATATATATAATATATATATATACAGAGGCGTAGAACGAATTTTTTGGTGTTCGAGATAGGTAACTTCCAGACATGGAGCAAACTCCAAACATTTATATGTTTATACTTATGTCAAATAATAATGGTTTGCAAAAAATTGCGATGATTGGAGGCTGGGAACAAAAAAGCCCCAAAATTTTCGCCCCCCTGCCCCAAACGTGAGAGCAACAAGTTGATGAAGTATTTTTTGTACTATTCTTAACTAGACTTATATTCATCGATAAATTTTATGTTTCATAGTATTATCTATTAGCGTTTAATTATTACTATATAAAATGTGCAACCCCCTCAAATTGAGGGGGGTTTAAACTTTATATGGTCATAATTTTTGAACGCTAAAATATTTTTAAATGAAATCTAAAATTTAACGATGAATATAAGTCTAGTTAAGAATAGTACAAATAATACTTCATCAACTTGTTGCTCTCACGTTTGGGGCAGGGGGGGGCAAAAATTTTGGGGCATTTTTGTTCCCAGCCTCCAATCATCGCAATTTTTTGCAAACACTCATTATTTGACATAAGTATAAACATATAAATGTTTGGAGTTTGCTCCATGTCTGGAAGTTACCTATCTCGAACACCAAAAAATTCGTTCTATGCCTCTGTATATATATATATAAAAGTGACATCTTTAATAGTATGTAATAATATTACATAATATTATTAATAATATACTCAATAATATTATATTAGTATGTAATAATATTACACGCATTTAAACATTATATACGATATCATATTATTTATTTCTTTTTTTAAGTAATATTTCTATAATATACTATTTATTTATATTTTTTATGTAGTAAATAGTATGATACCGTGTATGATGTTTTAATGCTTATAATATTTTTACACGTACTATAAAAGATGTCAATTAAATTTTATATAACTTCTTCCTACTTCTTCCTAATTCGTAAATTTAATTTTCTTAACAATTCTAAAAAGAACAATAGTATAAAAAAATCCTTTGAATATTGTTTCAATACCACCTACTAACCTTGTAAAAAAACCAATATTAAATCTTTCGAATATATCAGTCTTACGCGAACAAGAAAATTTATTAAGTCTTGGTTCGCAAATTATTACAACACAAAATAAAATACCATTTATTGATATAATAACATCAACTGAGGAATGCGATTAAAATATAGAAAAAATTATTAACGTAGAAAGAGCAGAATTTTTAAGACAGAATGTCAGCAAAACATTAACCAACTATTTAAGATTGGAAATTGAGAGTAATATTTCTAAAAATCAACGTCTAGCTACCAATGAACTCAAAAATTTAACAAACATAAAATTTTATCCGTTTGATACAGGTAATGGGTTTGCCATTTTAAATTCGGAATCAGCAATAGAAAAAAATAAAAGAACAACTTGGCAATTGCGCGAAATCTCAATTTGATCCAAACCAAAAGTTCCTAAATCTTATTCAACATACCCTTTAAAAATAAATAAAAGATAAAAAATTAGATAAAAAAGCATATGGTAAAATACGCCCTTCAGATGCAATTCAGCCCCGTTCGTACGGTTGTATTAGAGCACATAAAGGTGAAAAAGGTTATCCAATGAGAATAATAGTTTCGCCAATCAGCACACCACCTTATAAACTTTCGTAACATCTTGTTAAGATCATACAACCAACTTTAAATAAAAATGAATGCCGTGTTAAAAATTCATCTTCGTTTGTATCAAAAACATAAGAATGGTTTATTAATGACAAAGTTCAAGTATCATTTGATGTTATTAATTTAAACCGATCAGTGCCACTTGATAAAGCAACTGCTACAATTGTTGATATGCTAAACAAAGATACAGATGATCTGATACAACGAACTAAATGATCTTTAGTAGACATTCATGAACTAATTGATCTCTGTGTTAGTAAGTGTTATTTTTTATATGAAGACAAAATATATATTTAAAAAAACTCTGGTCCAATAGGTCTATCTATAATGGTCGTCATGTCAGAAGCATATCTACAACATATTGAATCTAATACTATTCAACAGGCTTTAAACTTCAAGATTGCACCAAAAACTTATAAATGTTACGTTAATGGTAGCCATCCTCGATATACTAATATCGAAGACGCAAATTCTTTTTAATACTTTTAAATTCGCAAGATAAACCTATCCAATATACATGCGAATACGAAAATGGTTAACAACAACTAAATTTTTGAGATATTTATATTTTAACCAATCACTCTCTTCACAAATATGAATTTTCCATACACCGTAAAGATGCAATTACAAACGTAATTATATAATTGAAATCATCTAATTCACTGAATATCGCAGCTGGTATCTTTAAAGGTTTTTTAGCTCGAGCATACAAAATTTGTTCAGAACCTAACATTCAAGATGAAATTAATTTTCTTATTAAAATTTTTACTGAAAATGGACATTCCTATAAACAGTTTTCAGATATTGCTAAAAATTATGAATACTCCATAAATCCAACTTGTTTTCAAAAAATTGATACCAAAAATCTTTTTATTTTACCATTTTACCATTTCTCCAAAAACTATACCTTGTTCTTAAAAGAAAATTTCGTAAAGTTGGTGTTAAAACAGTCTTCCGTTTTGGTAATCCTTTGATTAATATACTTTGCTGCAACAAGTCTAAACTGCCTCCGAATAGTCATCCAGGAGTGTACCAACTTAGTTGCACATGCAGTGCATGTAATATTGTTGAAACAAGAAAAAAGATTTCCACACGAATTTAAGAACATAAAAATATTGTTACAAAAGCCAACTAGGAAACATCTGGAACAGTAGAACATTCACAACATTGTGATGGTAAAATAAACTGGGAGAACCCTAAAAGGCTTTCTGTTATTTCAAACAACTACACAAGAAAAATTCGTGCGGCCATTAAAATAAACGTGTACAATGTTCAAAATCTAAAGAAAAAGTTTTAAATTGTGACATTTTGACAGCAATTTGGTGACAATAGCAAATTGTGACAATTGAAAATTAAAAAATGTTGAATATCTGACGTTGCAGTGACATCATTTGGTTACGTTCATTATTTTTTTTTAAACGGTTTTTTTAATTTGATAACGGCTCTCACTACATGAGCCGAAAGATTACTTAAAAAAAATAAATAAATAGTATGATACTGCATATGATGTTTTAATGCTTATTATATATATATATATATAAATATATATATATATATATATATATATATATATATATATATATATATATATATATATATAAAAGTTGTAAGAATTAATTATACTAAAATCTGTGAGAAGGAAACGTTGGTTTTGTTGGAAATTTACCACACATTAATTTAAAGTAGAAAAACACTTATACCCAATTAATAGAAATAATTTTATGAGTTATTAGCTTATGTGACTCTAGGTGACGTGACTTTAGCTGAGACAAGATACGCGAGGCAAGTATTCTATTAAGTTTTAGATTTTAAAATCTTTTCAGGATGTATAATTCTTGAAAAAATAATAAGTAGTAACTAATTTGATAAACAAAATAATAAATTGATGACTACTAGCTAGTTTTAAAGCGAGTTTCAATTTTTTTATCTACCACTTTTTAACATTCTATTTTAAATTTTTAAATAGATTTAACAGTCTTGTCATTTAGCAATACGGAATAGCATTTAACTAGGTATTTAACTAAGTTCACGCCTCCTTCCTTATCAATTACTCAAAATATGTTTAAAGACAGCTTCAGGGACGGGTTTCGTATTGTTGAGACACGATCTAAAGTTTAGTATGGGGCACTTTATCTTTCAGGATAAATCATAATTTTTTACCTAATCTAGCGACTTGATTAATAACATAATTTTGTTACCCATAAAATCAAATAAATAAATGGTACAAAAAATAGTGTGCATTTAGCAATAGTGCCACTTTTTTTAAATGAATAGTATAAGTTTATAAAATTTGAGTAGTGTGACTTTTAATGTAACAGGAATAAATTAAAAATGTGTTTTCCTAGCTTTTCGCTTAGATAAGTCATGTATGATATCATCAATTTTCATTTCCCTTATGATGTCAACTTCAATACTTATAAGAGTCAGTTTAGTAATTCGTTCTTGATGCATTATGGAACGCAGCCTTTTTTTGATTAATTTCATTTTACAGAACAATTTTTCCGCCGATAAGCTTGTTATTATCAGGTAAGAACGAAGCGCAATCTCAACGTTAAGGAACTCACTCAACATTAGGAAACCTTTTTATGTGTATGTCTCCATGCTCACATACATTCGATCTTAATCAAGAAAGGCTTTCAAAAAAATTTTAAATTGCAGAAACTTATTTAAAAAGGAGGATGAATCCAAGTCGTTCTTATAATTTAAAGCAAGCTTGTTGGCTGACTTGACACTCCTAGATTAGAGTTCTGCAAACTTAGCGAAGGAGCAAAAGAAAGATTATATATGCCCATAGACACACACAAGCAGACACATAGTGATCAATCATAGGAATGAAGCTCTTAACACAAAATTTATGAGCAGATGTATTTTGCGTCAACAGTTTGAGGAAGTTAGGCGCACATTTTAAATGCTTGAATAGGCTATCAAATATTTTTGTGCGCCAACTTTAACTGTTTCACTTGCTCATATTCTTCAAAACATTCACGCTTTGACATGACAAATTTCTTCATTGAGTGAATGCTGGTCAACTTTGATCTTTCTAAAATCAATACAATATTATACGCCAAATATCAATACATGTATTTCACGAATATCCTAATTGCATATAATTAATTATATCATTTACACCGACAATAAAACAATGTTTTAAAAAAAGTATTCAAGGTATGTTTTATACTCTATCATTTATTATTTATGTTTTTATTATCAAATTTATAACCGGTTTAAATTCAAAGCAGAAAGCGCAAAGACCCATTTAAATAAATCAACGTCACCATGTTGATTATATAAGACACAATTTATGTAAATGCAGGTTGGAATGAATGGGGTAAAAGATAGACCAAAATAAAATTACTGTTAATCTGTTGTTTTTTTTTTCATAATTACAGTACACAGCATCATAAGTTCACATATTGAATAAAGTTGATAATTTTTTGTTTTCTAGTTAATTATAATATTGCCGTTGCAAATCTGTTGGTAATAAAAAATTCTGACGCGTTGTTCAATTTATAAGGGACCCAAAAGGGAACTCATAAAAAATCTTTTTTCCAAAAAAACGTATTACTTGTAAAAATTTTTATTTATTTTTATTTTATTTTATTTTCTATTTGTTCTTTAGGCGTTGCGTTAAAAGAAAAAAGAAAAAAAAAACTATGTACTTTTTGAATAATTATAATAAAAAGTAATTTTGGAGCAATGGCTCATCTCATGTCTATCCAGGACTGCTAGATATTTATGAAAAATTTCAAAATAACTTTAAAATGACTGCAATGGTACTAACAAAAAAGTTATAAAACAATTTCTACATAAAAAATATATATATTTCTTATTTTACGGCCAAAAACTTGTAAAATGGAATATGTAAAAAAAAATTATGACTAAACTTTTTAAAATTTTATTTTTGTTTTCTTATTTATAAAAATTACTTTACCAAAGTATTATTTTAAATTTTTATACATTTTTAGAAGAAATTAAAGAAAAAGTAACTATTTGTAATATTTTTCCTCGTGGCTACCAGGGACCGAAATAAATTTCCAAAAATATCTAAGATAGGTTTAAAATGAGGGTATTTGTGCGTGTAAAAAATATATGAAGCAATTTTTTAACGAAGTTTTATAGTTTTTATTTTAAAAACATTTTAGTATCATTAAAAAAAAAAAAGTCTGTAGCTTAATTAAATTTCGATAGACATTTGTTGGACTTGGAAGGGATAATTTTTGGAAACTTTTTGAACTGGACATTAGAGTGTTGTTGGAAAATGGACTCTTGTTGCCGAAATTAAAATACAAAACTTTTATTTTAGCTGTTTTAACAATTTAAAAAAATAAAATATATTAGTATTCATAAAATTATTGGAAAAAAAATCAAAAAAGGGGCTATCCATAAATGACGGTAAAAAAATGGGGGAGGGGGTCTGAATTTTTTTGACATTTGTTGACAGTTGGAAGAGGGAGAGGTATAGACAAGTAGACGTTAAAAATATTACTTTTTTTAATATGTTTAGTTACTTAAAAAAGGAAAATTAGGCAGCGCTTGCAGTCCTGTGTTACATACTCGCTACGCCTTGAGTTTTTTAATAAAGGTATTTATGTTCCTACTTTTTAAAAACCGTGTTGTGTTTTAAATAGATTTGACGCGTACGGAACTAAATAAGCACACACAAGATGTTAACTCATAACGCTATTATATTTTCAAAGTTTTTGTTGATAAGTCTGCAATGCATACAAAAAAGATTTATGTAACTACTTGGTCTGCATTATATTATTTAAACGTTTATACCAAGGGTCGGCAACCTGCGTTGATGCGACTCGGTAGCTCCATGCACAAATATTAATATAATATTGAAATAATAATTTGGTAGATGATTTGTAAAGATTTGAAATGAAGATGCTGGTAACTCTTATAAAAATATTTGTGCATGGAGCTAATGAGGCGCATCTTGACATCGAAAGAACCCCACGAGGCTTGCAAACCGCAGTTTGCCGAACCCTGGTAATAACGTTTAAATAATATTATGTAGACCACGTACTTAAATAAATCTTTTTTGTTTGCACAGTAGACTAAAACTTTGTAAATTACAACTTTTGACTCTTCTGTCTCATAAGGTTGTTGACCCTTGGTTTATACAATTTGGAAAATGCATTTATTGTTTTGCTAAACTCAATTAGAACTAATTGGCTTTTACTATAAAATTGAACTTGTAATAAAGTTAAAGTAAGGAAGGATCATTGAAGTGTTGCTTTAATTTGAAATATGTTCTAATTTAAACATGCAAGGTGTAAACACTACAATCTCTATATTTTTGTTCGGAGTAAGTTTTTGTAGTCATAAACTGAAAATATGTTCTTAAGTTAAAAGTTTAATAACTTTGACCCCAAAGTTTATCGTTGACATCACTTTTTTCGTAATTTTTATTTGACTTAAGCAGTCTTTGTTCTATCAACACTCCATTATTTCTTTGATCATTGATTTTTCTAACAAATTTTTCAGATGAGCCCAAATCATTTCTATTTTGTTGAGCTCACAATAAAATTTAGGAATATGGACTATATTTACATCCATCTTATACCTTTTATTGTGCTCTTGAATCAACTCATCTAACTTTGATCTTTTTGTCTAAGCTAAATGAGACGATGCTTTTATTCTTAAGCCAGCAAGAAGCGCATCTGAAATTTTCATGTGTTAGTCAATAATTTCTAACTCTTTGCATATCAAAAACAAGTCTTTAGAAACATCATTGGAGTTAATACCTTTAACTGCCTTTTCGACGCCTCCATCGAATCATTTTAGTTGCTTTACTGGACAAGTTATACCAGGTAATTTTTTAAACATACTTACATTTATTAATGCTTTTGTGTGTGTGCATTGTTGACGAGAATATCAATTCGAAATTTACTGACTTCATTATTACGCTATATCTCAATAGAGTTAGAAGCCGAGTGTACTAAGAATTGCTTCATTGTCGAAAAAGCAGTCTTTTCCGGGCGTAATGATTCTTGTTGCTGTACGAGGAAAAAAATCAACTCAGTTTTTTTTATTAGTTGCGGTTTCTAACTAACAGCTTTTTTGTTACACTTGTTATAATGCAAATTGCATTTTGCATTAAAACAAGTGTTTATTTAAATGTGTCGTCAACCTTTTTCTTCAACTTTAATAGCGTATTTGTACTTTTATTTGGAAGTTGTACCGGCTTTGTTAAAAGTCGTTAGCTTTTAGGACGTAACGGGAACATTATAATTAATTAAGAAAAACAAAAAACTATCTATTTTGTTCAATATATGAATATATGATGCTGTGCACACTACCAATTAACTTTTATGTTTTTGTTTTTTTTTAAAGTTTGTATTATTGTTTAATAAAAAAAGTTTCTTGAACAATTGATATTTAAAATCTAGGTTTTAAATATTAATTATTTACGAATATAAGATCAAAACTTTTTTCCAGGGCCTTTTAAAATACGGGGCCCCTGGCCGTGGCCCAAAAAGCCCTACGGTAAATTTGGCGCTGAATAGCTCTGAACCCTGAATCTCATTAACTTTTGATTTTAGGTGCGCACCAATTTTAGGTATAGATATTTTTTTATCTGTAGTAAATTGGCAATATCTTTCTAGTATACGATAATAATTTCATAACTTTTAGTAAACTTTTTAATTTTGTGTGCGTTTTAATTTTTTAACAGGGGTTGTTATGTGCGATATAGTTTGTTAACGGGGCATCTTGTCCTTCTTAACAAACTATATAAAAAAAGAGTAGCTCTTTTCATTAGAATATACTCTTATCAATATAAAGCAGAAATATATAAGTAATAGAGAAACCAGTATAAATGTTTGTGGAACTCGACAAGTTATATTTAGAAAATTCGGTAAAGAAGAATCTTCAACAGGGACAAATTGAATGTGACGGCTCAAAAGCATTTAAATAACATTAAAACTTTGCCGATAACGCCATTGTTTTCAAGTTTTGAAGAAAAAATATCATGACCAATTGTGTCAAATGAATCCTTGACACATTTCATTCATAAGTATCATTATTATGTTAGAGATATTACAGGTTACTGAATAAGGAAATAATAAGTTATTAAATAATACAATAAAAACATAGTAAGATAATTTAATCTCATCTATTTTACATTTCAAGATTTAGGCTTAATACTTTAATAATACAACTAAACATAACTATATAATAACTATTAGATTACAAGAAAAGATGCGTCCAATGAACTTATTGTATAATTGTAACTTAAATGTAAAAATAAATTAAAAAAACAAGTTCAAACTTTTTTTTTTTAAATTTAAAAAAATATCTACACACAAAGTTTTGAAAAACAAGACAGCCCACAGGAAAATTAAGTGGGTGTTTTAATCTCTTAATTGAAGTCTTTCTAGATTCGCTAAATTAAATGTTATTGCTATATCAATCAGAATGACAAAAAATTGTTTCCGCATTTTCTTGAAGACGACACTTAAAAATATTAATAGACAAGACATACAAATATTAATCGGTGTATATAAAATTGTTACGGTTAGTATGTGTCTTTTGTACATAATAAACGTTTTTTGGGTACTTTAATGACTGTAAGTCCCATTAGTTACAATAAAGGGATAGCTGTTAAATGTCTGCACTGAGTAGTAGATTATGCACTTATTCAAGTAAAAAACATTTATAAAATAATTGATTTGCTGATGTATTTTTTGTAAAAAGAATTCGTTAAATTATTAACGGAGAGAATTAGTTGTTTTAAGAGAAATCACATTAATTAGCTGTCACAAAAAATAAAATTTCTTTTTAATTTAAAATTATGTTATCTTTTGCCCAAGTTAATTTTTTTATTTATTAATATGACACTGTTTTTTATTGTATTATTTGCACCCATTACCAATTCATAAAATCTGATAAATTTTTATAATATTTTTATTTCTGATAATTAATTATAAAATTTTTTAATAATAAATAAACGATAGTTTAACACCCGCTTTTAGTTATACATATTTATTATAAATATTTTTATAATAAATATGTATAACTAAAATCATTTGACGATAAAAAGCTTTCTCTATTTTATAAACTTTTGTTTGCTGGTAATCAAAAACATTTAAACTCAAATAAGTTTTTAGTGAAACGACTCTTATCACTAAAATTACCCAGACGTCTAATTATAAGTTACCAAGACATTTGTATAGCTTCAGCTATAGCAATTTTTAGTATTATTTCTTCAAAATAAACTTTTCTGTAAAAATAGATTTTATGAGGTTCGACCAAGACAACAGCAATAAGCGTGATGATGTTAATTTTGATTGTGTCAAGCACGTCTAAATTAAAAGAAGAGAATCTGTAAATCAAAATAACTTTTTATAAAAAAACTGCATGAAACGCTCAATTACACGTTAAGTTTATTAAAATCATTTACACTAATTATTTTAATTAACTTTCATGTCCTTTTACTGCTTTATTTCTTGCTTATTCTTAAACAACCAAAAAAAAAATTTTTATGATATTTAAACACTGGTTAAAGTTAATTAAACATTTAAAAAACTAAAACCGACCATCAAGTTATTTTGTCATACTATTATAGGCAGCTGCAATTTAGTGTCAAACTAATAAATTTTAATTCCCGATTAAGGCTATCTTTACGACAGGTCCAGAAATTGCGCAACAGGTCTTGAAATTGCGCAAAAAAGACTGGAGGCCGAGTAAAAAACACTATTTTTCCAACAACAAAAAAATTATGAAATGAATATTTCGTATTAAGTTCCTTTTCAAGTCAAAAAAGTTACATTTTTTCTTTATTCTAATTGCAGTTCTAATTGGTTTAATATACAATTCTTAAATTCAATTCTAATTGCTTCAAAACTTTTTGTGCAGATTGTTTCTTAGAATACGGAGTAGCCTGTTTTGTGTAGTCATTTATAAGTATATTAGGTAAGATTCTACTACAAATGTATATTTTTGGAAGAGCATGATAAAAATAAATTTGATTAATCAAATCAAAATATTCAGAAACGTAACTTTGCAAGTTTAAACTTTTTTTTTCGCGACAGATTAGTTACAAAAAAAATATTAACTAATTAAAACAAATCTATTTTACAATTAAAATAAACGATAATATTTACCAGTTTAAAAAAAAAAAGTAACGTAACGAAAAACAAAACAAAAAAGTACCTTTAAAATTTAAAATAACTAACGGATCGGTTAAGCAATCTGAGGTACTTATTACCTTTAAAAGTATCGGAACCTATCGGAAGTAACATAACGTAAAACATTTAAGAATTAAAACGTTTTAATTCTTAAATGCATTTAATTGACGTGTTTTGATTACGTTAACGCAAATAAAATTCGTCACAAATATAAAGTTTTTTACGTTACATTATGTCTTTTTTATTTTTAAGTGTAACAACGTAGCATAACGTTAAAAAAATCTATGCTTTAGATATATTTTAGTTACGTCTCAAATCTAGATCCTAGTTACGTCACTTTAAGTCTCAGTTGGTTACACTTTATAAAGTTAAAAAATCAAACATTTGAGACGTAACGTTAGGTATTGAGACTTTACATTTTTTTCGTGACAAAGTAACCAATTGTGACGAAGCTATTTTACAATAAAAATAAAATATTAGACAGTATTTAGCAATACGGTAACGATTAACAAACATATACTGCATTATCAAGTTTATTTATTTAATATTTAATTAAAAGTTAGAAAATGTAACCTTGTTACCAATTTTAACCGATTAAGACGTAACGTAGCTTTAAAATGTTATAGGGGAGGGGATACTTAGTTACTGGTGTCTACGACACAAAACTTGTTAAATAATACTTCAAGTGTAAATTTTAAATGCTAAATCAACACGATTTAATTCCAATAATAAAGAGTTCAACTAGAATAGCTATAACATATTATTTACAAATATAATGTTAAATGGAATTTTAACAATTGTCTTCTAGAATCTGACATAATCAAAGTTGACATAACAGATCAATACCAATATTCTTATTTAATACAAGCATAGCTCTTAATCATGCTTAGCCAAAATTTATTATTTCAATACAAAACATCAATAAAAACTTTAGTTTATTTCAAAATATTATATTACTATATATATTAGGGTGATTCATATTTGACGAACTTTTGAAAATCAAGTTGGTCCTACCTGGAATGGTTGACCAATAATATAAAAATAATTTTAAGCCCAAAAATTTTAATGTCACGTGACTTTAGAGGTCCCCGCCAGTCAAATTTGTGTATAAAAACATATCCAACTTCAGGGGTCTGGCGGGCACCTTTAAAATCAACACGGAAAGCCAACTTTTATTCTATATGGTATATTTTAGACTACTTATTTATAATAGGGTAGGATCAAAAAGAAATACAGTGGTATTTATTCCACATGATGCGGAGAAAGTGGCGAAAAAACGGTTTTTTTACATAAAATGACGCATTACTATGTATAACTGACGCTGGTTTATTCATCATATTTAGGCCAAATTTTGAAAATTAATAATAGATCTAAGCATTAATAATGTTTATATAGAAGGGGCGTATCAATAGCTACCCGCCCCCCTCACCCTATTATTGGAGATTTATACCCCCTCTATCCCTTCTTTGTTAGAAGGGGGGGGGCGGAGTTATTTAAATTTTATTATAAATCATAATATTTAAAATTACTTTATTTTCTTTAGCAAAAAAAAACATAATTTGGCAATATAAATATTAAAATCATGGCATGTAAATATAATATAATATATTGCAATGCATAAATATAGTATATAAATCATGTTATTTTTTTCTCTGCTTTTCTATTGCTTCATACGCTAGCTTCAACTGTTCCTTAGTTTCTGACCTACGGAAGTGATCTGGTCTTTGCTGCACAGCTAGTATAAGTTGTTGACGATCATCCTCATTGTGAACATTGTTCACAAACTCTGATACAAGTTTTACAGCCCTTTCAGAACAATCGTTCACTACTTCAAGTTTACTTACAAAATTGGAGAATGTTTTGAACTGGTCAACATAGCACCACATAGGAGCAGGACAGTTTAACCAAAGTTTGTCCTCCATTCGTGTCAGGTTTAATAAACTGAAGATAAACCAAGAGTTCTCTCAAATTAATGGAGCATGTCCTGATGGCACTTCTTGTTTAAATTTTAACTCGTTTATCAACTTTGACTTCACTGAATGCTGAAAATAATCAGGAACTGGTTTGGAGAGTAATGTTTTTGCGATGTTTTCTTTCTACACATTAGGAAGGGTAGGGTCTAGGAGAGCAAGTGGAACCAAAGTTTCATCTATGTACCAGGTGTGTCTCTTCATTGACATCATTGTACTTTCAATTCCGTTTAGAACTCTCTTGGAATCAGTGTCGTGTTTCTCTTGTTTTAAGTCTTGTCGATCTTGGCATCTTAGTTTCTAAACAGTAATTTGATTTATAAAAACAATTGATATTCATTCTTTGTTTAAGTCACATGTATTTTACAATAATAATTTTGTATATAATCGCAGATAGTATACCTTTTATTTTCTGTGTGTTATAGATAAATGTGTGTGTACACAAAATGTAAAATTACGACAATATGTCTTCCGCAAATACGACAATATGATACGAATACGAATATGAATAAATATTCCAAAATAAGAATCAAAATGTAATCATAATTTAATGTTTGTATTGTCTTTTTTTGCTAAAGAAAATAAAGTAATTTTAAATATTATGATTTATAATAAAATTTAAATTACTTGGCCCCCCCTCCCCCTTCTAACAAAGAAGGGATAGAGGGGGTATAAATCTCCAATAATAGGGTGAGGGGGGCGGGTAGCTATTGATACGCCCCTTCTATATAAACATTATTAATGGTTAGATCTAATAATAATTTTCAAAATTTGGCCTAAATATGATGAATAAATCAGCGTCAGTTATACATAGTAATGCGTCATTTTATGTAAAAAAACCGTTTTTTCGCCACTTTCTCCGCATCATGTGGAATAAATACCACTGTATTTCTTTTTGATCCTACCCTATTATAAATAAGTAGTCTAAAATATACCATATAGAATAAAAGTTGGCTTTCCGTGTTGATTTTAAAGGTGCCCGCCAGACCCCTGAAGTTGGATATGTTTTTTTACACAAATTTGACTGGCGGGGACCTCTAAAGTCACGTGACATTAAAATTTTTGGGCTTAAAATTATTTTTATATTATTGGTCAACCATTCCAGGTAGGACCAACTTGATTTTCAAAAGTTCGTCAAATATGAATCACCCTAATATATATGTAATGTTAGAGTTTAAAAAAATAGTGCATAATATAAGTAAAATAAAGTATATAAATATATGTAATGACAAAAACTATTAGTATTTAGTACAAATATTTGTAAAGAAATGTCACGCGATGACGACATTTTTCGCGGTATTTTTAATGGATTTTTCTAATGGAAATTATCTTGGTATCTAGGGAATACTTAAGTGTAACTAATACTTAAGTATTTTAGTTAGTACTAAATACTTACGTTTACCAACCAAGGTTTGAAAAAGCGCCGCCTCAAGGCGGTGAGGCGTGCGCTTTTTTCAAGGATTTTAAAACATGATAAAAGTCAAGGTTTAAAAAAGTACTCGCCTTACCGCCTTGAGGCAGCGCTTTTTTTAACCTTGAAGTATTCTTAAGTATTTTATTTAAGTATACTTAAGAATACTTAAGTATTATGTCTATTAAGATTTCTTATTGAAAAAAAAAATTTCAAATTTTAACTCACTTTTGAACTCTAAGATGACAAAAGGTACTTAAATCTTCACAAAGAATACAAAAACCTTTTTAGAAATAATTAAGACATATAACCAAAAAGTAAAATAAACTACAAAAGTTAAAAAAATTTAAATAAAAATATAAGAAGCGCTCTAATAAACTTTACAAAAAAAAAAAAATATCTTTTTCTTACTCACACTATCTCTGTTTAAAATCTTTTTCTAATATTATGGCTTCTTTTCTGATTTTTTAAATCCATCTAGTCGTCATCTTTTTTTATTCCATCATCAGCAAAATAATACAATACGATACATCGTAATATTTTTCACGTGCAGCGTGGAATTTCCAGGAAATTTTGTGTGATTCACCTTTTGTTTATAGAAGAGATCATTTTCAGAACTTATCCTGGACAAAAATTAAATGTAGGTTTTTGCGCTTCTTCTGCTTCAATATCTGTTCAAGTTGTATAGGTTGTTGCGAGATTTCCTCTACTATTTTATATTATTTACTACTATTTACTATTTATACCAATTTTTGGTTTGATTTTTTATGATTAGATTAGATATCACTTTTTTAACCAAAAATTTTAAACATAATTTGTGCATCACTACAACTTCTTTAACCTAGTGCTAACAAACTATACATGCAATAGAGCTCTCTAATGCTGGTGATAATTCTTTCTACAGTCTTTGTTACGATTTATTATCAATTTTATATCTCAATATAAACCACATTCTAATTTATCCCTGTCTCCTTTTTTTTGGTCCGGGAACCCGTTTTTTCGGGATCCCGTGGGTAAAAGTGGGATTTTCCCAAAATATATACTTCATTTTTTTTAACTCATGGTTTTATAACAAGTATTTTTTTTCAAAATTTAAAAAAAATCTATTTAAGAAAATGTCTTATTTTTTCTTGTTATTTTAAAATAGAGTAAAAAAACATTACTTGATTTTAAACGACAAAACCAAGTGTTTTGCTGGGTTTTTATAATTTCAAATAGTTGTAAAATTCGTGTGTATTACTTTTTATTTAAGGAAAACTTTTTGGAAAAAATTTGTATATGTGTATATGCGTATGTAATTATGTATGTATGTATGTATGTATGTATGTATGTATGTATGTATGTATGTATGTATGTATGTATGTATGTATGTATGTATGTATGTATGTATGTATGTATGTATGTATGTATGTATGTATGTATGTATGTATGTATGTATGTATGTATGTATGTATGTATGTATGTATGTATGTATGTATGTATGTATGTATGTATGTATGTATGTATGTATGTATGTATGTATGTATGTATGTATGTATGTATGTATGTATGTATGTATGTATGTATGTATGTATGTATGTATGTATGTATGTATGTATGTTCTGTAATAAAATAATTGTAATCAAGGGTGTACAAACTTATACTATATTTTATCATTTTTTTAAGTATGTTCTTTTTTATTGATAGTGTGTTGTATGTAGTTTATTATTCATTTAGTTATTTTAAGAATTCATATTATCTATACCCTGTTGATAGTGAGTGGATTGAAAGCGTGGCAATATTTTTGTAAAGAATTATCTTGCGAATCTGCCACCTGCAAAAAGTGCTGTGTAAAAATAATGTGCAAAGGGTTTTCTGCAAGTGGGTTTCTCCGTCATTTAAATAAAATATGCTGTCATAAAAGCACTAGATTGGATTTTTGTAAATATTCAAAAAAGTCAACGTTTTCATCACAACGTTTGCTAAACAGCAGGCTGTTGAGGAAATTGTGTCAAAGCTAGCAACGGTGGATAGCTTCTCCATAAATGTCATTACAAAAGTGAATTCATTAGAAAACCATTGTCAAAAAAGACATGGTATTACCCAATAATCCATCGCATATTGATAAAAAAAATTATAATTTAGCGAAACAAAGTTTGATTTTGGAAATAACAAAGAAATATAGCGGGTCACGGTTTTCTTTATTGTTTGATAAATATACGTCTTTAAGAAATCAACGTTATTTTAAAATTAATTTTTTAATCTGCGAAGTTTTGGAACCTGGGAATGACTCTATTATCTTGATTACTTCCTGAAGATAAAATTATGGATCTAGTAGAGAAGAAACTGTTAGATTTTAATTTAATAATGAAAAAGCACACCATTGCAAGTGTCACCGACGAATCATCCGTAATGAAAAAGTTTGGAAAAGTCAAAACATTCAGAGGCACACATTATTAAAGGTGACTCACAGTTTCAAGGTTCTGACACATTTTTAGTGATTGTAATGACTACAATGATATAATTACATTTCGTCAGCCGAGGACCAAGAGATTGTATGTCCACACATTAAGGATGCAAGCAATAATGGAATAGTCGACGAGAGTCGTCGCAATGAAAGCGGAATTTCTCAATATCTCAACCATTTTATGCTATATTATTAGATAAAAGTCATTGACACATGAAAAAAAGTTGGATGCTACTATTCGTAATGTCAAATAAGTAGAAACAGGAGGTCTTGAAAATCATTGCAGTTTAAAAAAACCTCATATAAGAAATTAATTTTTTTCAGACGATCGGAAAGCGTTACGATAGTTTAGACAATCTATACTCAGCATTATGACCATCAAGCCAACATCAAATAAATCAGAAAAGTTCAATAGATGTCGGCTTAATGCAAAATTTACGTGAAATGAAAAACCCTACTCTAAGCATTGCATTTTTTTATGTTCTCTATATCATGAGTTTCATCGAATAAAACCTGTTTT
Organism: Hydra vulgaris; assembly: GCF_038396675.1. Lineage (NCBI taxonomy): Eukaryota > Metazoa > Cnidaria > Hydrozoa > Anthoathecata > Hydridae > Hydra > Hydra vulgaris. The sequence continues at coordinate 26,414,514 of NC_088920.1, forward strand.
CCCGACTGACCTTTGCATTTAGCTTGTTTTATCATGGTTTTAGATAGGCAATTAAAAAATTTTTTTTTTTCCTCAAACATATAAGTTTTATAAATTTTCTTTTTTTCTTTTAAAACTTTTTTTATCTATACCTATTTGCATTACAACCACAATGAAAAAATTATGAGATACAATCAGGTCAATCATTTCATCGCTTAATTGTATTTGATTTTCTGAACATAGAAACCGTTAATGTTCTTTCGGACTCCATACTTGTTGACTGTATACACAGTAAATAAAAAACCCGTTATATTTTTAAAAAACATAACGGGAGTTTTCCTCGCACATAACGGTTAATTGCCGTTATGTTTAATACTTAATATGTATGAAAATAACATAACGGTTTTAGCGTTATGTTTTTTCATAGCAAAATTACCTTGAACATAACGGTTACATAACGCTAATTAGCCGTTATGTGAGAGGAAAACTCGCGTTATATAACGCGTATTTTACCGTTATGTTTAAAACCTGATATAACGGGTATTTATCCGTTATGTTACCCGTTATGTCAAATTATAATTATTTATTTTAAAGTAGGTTTTTTGAAACGCATGATTAATAGCAGAAACTGCTAAATAAACAAACAAACTAACCTTGAACATTTTTTATGTTTATAAAAGTTAAATTAAAAAATAAAACAAATTTATGCAGTTTAATTTCCTTATATATTCATTTTAAATTATGTTTCATTATCGTGAAAATTATTTACAAAATAATTGAAGAAATTAACTTATTAACATTTATTAATTCAAAAATACTTCACATTGCTGTGAAAAGATTGCAAAAGAAAAATGCATTTTTTAGATGTATCTTGAAAAAAACCTAGAAGCTGCCCAAAACAAGATGGATATGTCAAATCTAGCAAATAATAAACGGCCATCAAAACAACCACCAATTCACATGTACTGATTAAGGGCTAAACATCCATCTCGACACCTCTACGACTCCTTACTCCATATTCCGTTTTATTATAGATAACTTGTGGACCATACAAGCTTGGCACTCTTAAGTATTCATGTATTGAATCACACTAAAATATTATAAATACAAAATAAGTATTGCAACCATTAAAAAAAAACTATTATTAATACATTAAATGGATTTGAATCAATGTTAAGTTTATATTTTATAGAATTGGCTTAATACCAAATAAAAAAAATTAATAAAACTTACATCAACTTTCATAAACAACTTATCAGTTGTCTTCTTAGAAATAAGTGATTTCTGGAGCAGCATTAAACTTTCAGTATGGGTTTGCGAATCAGGAGAAATCCAAACCAACATCTTTTGAATCTTAAGAGACGAGTCTTTAAAAATAGGGTACAAACGAAGCGCTTCTTCCAGCATCAATTCAGGAGCATATGTAACTCTTATTGTAAATACACTATACGTCTCGTTATTAAAAAGATGTCTGTTTAGAATAGACAGTGTTGAAAGTGATGGCTTTTTCTTATTAAATTCATTCTAGGTGAAAGAAAAAGTTATTTAGATTCTTTATTTTATAGCTATTTAATAAAATAAAGTAACGAGTTGACACTTAATATTAATTATAATATTTTTAAATTTTTTGCATCTAAGTTTACTTAATTAGACTATAATTTCTGATATTAGAATTAGAAATCATTTTTATACAAAAATTTATAAACACAGAAAAAATCTTACTACAACATCTTGTAATAGCTGTTCTTTATCTACAATTATTCGGACAAAATTAGATTTACTGCTCGGCTGCTATTATTGATGGAACTATTTACAACAGAAAAATGAGGAAATCACTTTTCCTTTAAACTGTGACATTTACTAAATTGTCTTTGGTCGATAATTATTAGGCAACTTTTTGAACAAGAAATCCTAACAGAAAATTAGAAAATTAAATAAATTGAATCAAACAATTTATGTATGCAGCAACAAATTTGAAAATCTGAAGTAAAATATAAAAACAATGGAAAAGGAAGGAGATCAAAAAAGTATATTAAAGTAATAAATATTACAAATTTTAATAAAAAAAATAATTATAGTATCAAAGACGTGATTCTTACCCATTTATGGCTTTAAGAAGGATATAAAGAAATGCAAGTAGACTTTAACTTATTTAAAAAATATTTTTCATAACAATATTCTATTTTTGATATTACTATGATTAGGTACATGCGAACAACAAAAAGCTAATAAACAAGACATTAGCTCTCTAGATATCACCTTATCTTCGATAGAAAATTTGCTGCTCAGAAATAGTTTTATGTGAGGTGGAAAAAAATCAATGAGAGTTTGTTTAATTTCACCATCAAAAGGGATTCTTTTAATCTAAAAATTTATTATCAATGTCAATATTAAAAACATAAAAGGAATAATAAAAAACATTTAGTTTCATCTTGTGAAAATTGACAAAATAAAACATTTACAACTACTAAAGTCAGTGGTGTACACTGGATTTTTAGATGTTTGAGTCTTGACACTTACAGGCATTGTGTGAACTCCAAACTTTTGTATGTTTATTCTTTTATCAAAAAAGAATGTTTTGCAAAGAATTGGGGTGATTGAAGCTTGGGAACAAAAAAACTTTAATTTTTGGGTCCACCTAGCCCTTAATATGGGAGCAACAAGTTTATAAAATATCATAGTAGTAAAGAACATTGTTAAGCAACATACAAATACAGCGAACTCCCAATTACTTGAGCCTCCAAGGGACCAAGAAAATAGTTGAATTAGCAGCATTATTATATATATTTAATAATTGAAATGTAATATCTATATATCTTAAACACTTTTAAATTTTGAAAAACAGTTTTCACATACAACTAAACCTTCATGACCATGTAATTTAAGATGTGATATCATTACATATTGTTTACTTGTTTGAAAACTACAATTACCCGCCTTAAAATGATTTAAGGGACCCTTAAGGGTCCCTTAAAGGTTAAGGGTATCTTAAGGGCTAATTTTAAAATTCGGAAAAAATAATATTTTACGGAATAATTCTGTAAAATTGCTATTGTAAAAGCATGGTTTTCCAAAACTTCTTCGGTAATGAATTCGCTTATAAGTGATCAAAATCAAGTCAAATATTTGTAGCTATAATATTATTACAGTTTCATTATATCTATTAACGAGTTTAAATAATCCTATTAATTTTTCATATATTATGATAACAATAACAATTTTTTCAGTTTTTAAATTATTTGCTTTATTATGGCTTCACGAAATGAAAGAAGAAAACGTGAAAATGAAATGGATACTTTTATATCGAGATTGAAAGGTAATACAATCCAAATATGCAGAATATTGTTAATCTTGATAATCATATAAAGGAAATCTTTTCAGTTGTGATCTATATTAAAAGACTATATGTATATATTTATTTTTATTTATTTATTTATGCTCCTTGAGATTCAACGCCATGTTGAATCTATTATGAGCACATGCTAATTACAGTTTCATAATAATCATAGAGATCAGAGTTTCATAATATCCATATGTTTATCAAGCTTGTTTTTGAAGATTTCCATACTTTTTACGGAAAAATCTAATTCTATATTAAATGAACAAGTTTGAATTATTTTATTTTTTACATATTTGTTTTAGGAGAAACTGGCAATAATTTAACACAGTTTGAAACTTCAGCAGATAAAGAAAATGTTGCAATTGGCGAAGATTACTTTTATGAAAATGTATCTTCTATTTTTGATGAGGTGACTGGAATATGTGATTCAACTGAGGAGGAAAACAATGAAAGTAATTTTTAATTTTTTTATTTTTAATAAATGAAGTTCTTTATTTCTTGATTAATATATGCAGCTTATGAGCGTCAAAATAACATTAAACCAATATAAAGATTGTTTTTTCTATCTAAATCATTATTTATTTATTGTCAATCTATTTTTAATTAAAAATTGATCACTCTCATATATATATATATATATATATATATATATATATATATATATATATATATATATATATATATATATATATATATATATATATATATATATATATATATATATATATATATATATATATATGTATGTATATATATATATATGTATATATATATATATATATATATATATATATATATATATATATATATATATATATATATATATATATATATATATATATATATATATATTTCAGGGTGTTAGCAAGTTCAAAAATTTATACGTGGCTAAGGTATTCCTGGTGTGTGTGTGTGTGTGTATATATATATATATATATATATATATATATATATATATATATATATATATATATATATATATATATATATATATATATATTTCAGGGTGTTAGCAAGTTCAAAAATTTATTCGTGGCTAAGGTATTCCTGGTGTGTGTGTGTGTGTGTATATATATATATATATATATATATATATATATATATATATATATACAATTTAAATACAATTTTTAAATATTTAGAATAGTTATTTAAATGTCATCTACATTAGACTATGCGTGTCAAAAATACGTTTTAACTTATGGTTTACATGACAAATCAATTTCAATTGTTCATGTTGATGATGTCATTGGCTGGACTCAAGAGGAGTTTGAGAAACTCAAAATTTGTAAAAGAGTAGAGTTAATGGTGAACAATGATGATAGTCTGAATAAGGTAAAATTATCATTTTTTGTTTAATTGATTAATTACAATTCATAGCTTTTTTATGTAAATCTATTGTATTATTAGGTTTTAGTTCTGCAATGTGCATCAAGTTATGAAGGGCTCAAAGAAACTTTAAAGTTTGTTTTTGAAATGAAAAGAAAAAAGCAAACAATAAGTTTTATACAAACTCATTTCAATCCGGTCCGTGGCCTAAACAGACAAAGACTGCCTCCAGTTTATGTAAGTATTAAATATAAAAATTTAAATAGGTTAATATATGTTTTATTATATTTTTTGATTTTATACTTAAGCCATCTACCTTTTGAAAGAGTTTATTATTTAAATTTTTTTTATTTAGCCTCTTCACACAGCTTCTGAAGGCTCCAATTTTGATACTGATCATTCAGATTCCATCGTAATATTTTATTTAATGTAGATTTTTATACAGAACATTTATTTAATACTCTTTTATCTATAGAAATATTTTGATATTTTAGGCACCATATAGTCAGAATACTGCTGCTGAAGCAGTTGTTTTAATGCCTCTGCCACCACTTAAAATTAAAAAATTTCTAGGTGCACACAAGGTAATTTTATATAGCTTCTTCACGTAGCTTCTGTAAATAAAAAACTATTGGATACAGACTCTTCTGAGTCAATCAAAATATTTTAAATTACAGATTTGACAATTTGTTTAATACCCTTTTATCTATAGAAATATATTAATTTTTTAGGCACCACATAATCAAGATACTGCTGCTGAAGCAGTTGTTTTAAAGCCTCTGCCACCTCTTAAATCTCAAAAATTTCCTGCTACACACAAGGTAATTTTTGTTCGTATTTAGCTTTTTCACGCAGCTGAATCAAATTTTTAGAGATTCTTCATAGCCAATCAGAATATTTTGTATATTAGACAATTTATTTAATACTCTTTTATCTATATTTTTTTATTTTATTTTGGTTGCTATAACATATTTGGCTGCTTTTAAACTTTATAGCCACTACTAAAAACTCAAAATCCTGTTTCAAAAAAGATAGTTTTTAATTTTGCAAATTACATGTGTTATTCTACATATCAGATTTCTTTTTGAACACTTACAACAAGTTTCTACATTTTTAGAGTTAAAATGAAAATAATTTTCAAACATCATTAAATCTATATAAAGTAATTTATTATCATAAAGTACTTCTATAATTGATTGATTTTTAAAAGCATGCTTCATGTATTTTGAAGTTTTTAATTATTTACTTTATTGTTTTTGTCTTGATAAATTCATTTTATGAATTTAATTGAATTTATCAAGCACTTCTTATTTAATATGATGTATAATAAAATTTCTAATTTTATTTATATCATAATTTATGATTTATTTGTATTGATATTTTATTTATGGAAGGTTCCAAGCGTACAACTACATTTATCTACCCAACCAATTGTAAGTTTTTAAAATTTTGGATCTAGTTGTATTTAGATAAAAAAAAATTAATTATGTAAATTTCTTGTAATTTCTTATAGGTTTCAAATGTTTCACAAACAGATATTCAGTCAATTGTATGCAGTTAACTATTTATTTTTCATATATAAGGATTATTTTGATATATATATATATATATATATATATATGTATGTATGTATGTATGTATGTATAAGTATTAACTTTAGTCAAGTCCTCATGATTTCTCTGATACAAGTTTATTGCGGATGAACGATAGTATGCTAGGTGTTTGTAGCCGTCTTAACATTGAACCATTTAGTGCACAAGGTTTAATATTTGTAATTTTTAATTTTTTAAATATATGGCAGAAATATTATGTATTTTTATTGTGGTTGTCTTAACAGGACAGTTTCTTATGAATGCGTACATTTTACGTGAATTAACATCAATTCAGTCTAAATTAAATAATTTGGAACAGCGGCAGGGAAGATTGGAGGCACGTGTTTGCAGTGTTTCTATTGACCAGAATTCCTCAAATACCCAATTTCCTGTTTTTACATCTCTGCTGCAATATTCTGAAGTTGCTAAGCACCCCAAGGATATGGTAAATTTTTTTAATTCATTTATCATTATGCCAGTATATCTATGTTGTGTTTGATTGCCAAGAAGAATATCTCTTATGAAAGATTTTAATATTAATGAGATTATTAATTTATGTTGTTACCTGATCATTTTTAGTTGTCATGGATGAAGCTTGAAGAAGGATTGACAGCCAATGAGCATATTTCTCGTGTCTTGAATAAGTTGCTGGCACTTGAACTGCAGCAAAATATTAACAGGACTGGGAGTAATGGCAAGCATAAGTTTTTAGATAACCTGGAAAATCTGGTCAAAAGTGAGTTTAATTCAGATCTACTGTTAACATTTTTGTATAAATAGGAGTTTGTCTGTGAGTCAACATTTTTGACTCATAGTGTTTCATTTAAAATCAATAACAAAAAGTTTGATTTAAAGAGTCTAGATTTTAAAATTCTTAAAATACTTCTATAGATGTTAAAAATTGATTAATTATTGTGATAATAAGATTTACTTATTATAACAATTAATTTACTTGTATATTAATTTATATAATAACTATTTATATAATAAGAACAGTTATATTATATTTATAATAAATTATATGGAATCATGGAGAATCTTATTTGATTCATGCATATCGAATCATGGAGAATCTTATATGATTCTATAAAACGTTCTGTTATACGTGTGAATCCATATTAACTATATTGTTTGAACATTTATTATTGTATTATTTAAATTAAATCATATTAAGTGATTGTTTTGTTATATTTTTAGCGTCAACTATTCTCTTTTTTCCCGGTACAACAACAAAAGAAATTGAATTAAAAGTGGCTCGATTTTTTAATAACGCCAGAGATCGCTGTGGTGGTCGACTACAGAGAGGTCTGAAAAAGAGAGACGTTTTAATCGAGCAAGACATAGATTGCGCTAGTAACGAGGGTAGTGAGGTGGACAGTTACAACGATCCTCAACCAAAAAAACGGAAGACTTTTTTAAATAAATATTAGTATTGTGTTTTTAATAAATCTTTGTATGGATACTTTTATTATAAGTTGTAATGCTTTAAATAAATAATAATAAAACTATCAAAATCCATAAAAAGAAGAATCGCTTATAAAAAAAATCTTTGGAAGATTTATAATAATTTAACTATATAAATTATGTTAGTGTTTTTAATAATTTATTTAAAAAATAATAATTTAAAAAACAACCACGTTTCACTACTCACATTTTGAGTAGTGAACCGTGGTTTTTTTTTTGGTCGTTTAAGGGCTAGCCCTTAAGGGACCCTTAAATTCCGCGCGGACATTTTCGGAAGGGTCCCTTAAGGGCTAGCCCTTAAGGGACCCTTAAGTTTTTTTTAAGGCGGGTAGAACAAGATAAAAAACAGAATCAGAGTGACTATCTACATCAGAAAAAACAGCTTTACCAGAAGAAAATCTCTTTCAACTTTGAACAAAAATGCTGAGCTCATTATTTTTTGCTAAGGATACAACTTCCACTTCCAGATTTTGTTCATTTAAAATGGCAACAATTGTTTCAGAATCAACTTCACATCCATTCCACATGATGCCACTTATATCACTGTCACCAAACTTCTTAGAAGCTAAATAAGTATAATTTTAAATTAAATAGCTCAATCATTGTTTTTAGCATATGTAATATTTTGAATATTATGAAGACAAAAATGAACTGTGAAGAACTTGAAGATTGATTTAAAAAAAATGAAGGTTGAATAAACAAGAATGTGCATTAAAAAATAAGCTTACCATTATTTAAAAAGTGTGCAATATTGCTATTACTAGCAAGAACAGTTTTTCTTTCACCAAGATACCTGACAACAATAGCCTTTATCATTTTGAACTATTAATTATTGTAGAAATCAGTAATGCAGTTATTATTACTTAGAAAACTTAAATTATACAAATGGTATATTTAATATTAATTAACACTTGCAATATAAAATAAAATAAATTTTAAGAACAGTAATATGTAAAAAATAGTAAGTATTAAATAAATAGTAGTAAAGAACATTGTTAAGCAACATACAAATACAGTGAACTCCCAATATCTTGAGCCTCCAAGGGACCAAGGAAATAGTTGAATCAGCAGCATTATTATATATATTTAATAAATCAAATGTAATATCTATATATATACATATATATATATATATATATATATATATATATATATATATATATATATATATATATATATATATATATATATATATATATATATATAATATATATATATATATGTATATATATATATATGTATATATATATATACATATATATATATATACATATATATATATATATGTATATATATATATATATATATATATATATGTATATATATATGTATATATATATATATATATATATATATTATTATTATTATTATTATTATTATTATTATTATTATTGTTATTATTGTTATTATTATTATTATTATTATTATTATTATCACTAATTACTAAATAATAATAATAATACAAATAAATATAAATACTAATCATTAACAATCCAAATGTCGTTTAAATGCTTGAGAAAATAAAATAAGAAAACTAAAATAGTAAAGACCTTTAAACAAAAATTGCAAAGATTCGCGCTATTTTTTATTGATAAAATAATCTAACATAACGGTTAAACATAACGGTTAAACATAAATTTTCAAATATATATTACCATACTAATGATTTAGACGTTATAACACTTTCAACATAATTTCAAGTTAACATAACGGTTAACATAACGCCAAAATTTTCGTTTACCGTTATGTAACCGTTATTTTAGCGCTATGTTTCTTGCTGTGTAGATAACATATAATCATATTTTTTTTAAAGGTGATAACATCTTAAACTACTATTTTCAAATAACAGTATTTCTTTTTGAATTTTAAAAGTTATTTTTTACCTATATAGTTTGTGTTCGTATTGCTGCCAATCTTTTTTCCATCACTATAATTTAATTTCTTCATTTTAGGTGTTTTGACGGTATACTACTCAAGTCTGCTGCTGTTATTATATGTGCCGAGTTTAAATACTTTATCAGGTTTATCATAGTTTTTTTCTATTTTGGGTAGTTGTATTTGGTAGAAAAACTTCTGGATTGTTTAAAAATTTTTAAGTAACGAAACTGGTCACGAAGATATACTAAGCTTCTTAACGGTGTTTTCCACTCTTAAACTCGATGACTCAAAGCCTCATACAATTGTTTTCCGATTTCAATTTGCTGTTCTTTTATTTTTGTCAACATAAATTTTTATGCATTGTCAAACTAAATTTGAGTCTTGTCGACAAGTTGCTACCACAGTTGTTTTATTGGGAGTAAAGTACTACTAAATCAGATATCATTCTACATTCTTTCTCGTTCGTCTTAATTGAAATATCGATGTCGGAATACAATTCTAAATTTAGAAGTGCCATTTTAACACAATTACTTTTTTAATTTTAACTTCACTAATCGGTCTAACATAAGCAACAAGCTGCTCAATCGGGTTTTGCCACCCACGATTAAATGGATGATCTTTCCAAACTCAGTTTTCACGTACATTTGTAAATAATTTTCATTATTGTTTGAGGACCTTTTAAACATTTTTACTATTTTCCTGACGTTTTGTTAAAACCAACAGTTTGATGACTAATTTTAACTTCAGATGTTTCAATAATTATCTATAAATCATTTGAATCTCAAATATAATCTTCCTCGTCAAAAACAATTTTTACTTAAAATAACGACAACTAAAGTTTATTTAAAAAACCTTACGTATTTTGATAACTTCATTAATTAAACCGATGTTAAAAAAAACTTTTATAAATCATGCACACATTTGTAATAAAAATTTTTATGTTAATCATGCTACCAATTAAATCACATTTGTAATAAATTTTTTTTTTTGTAAATCATGCTATCAATTAAATCACATTTGTAATAAATTTTTTTTTTGTAAACCATGCTATCAATTAAATCACATTTGTAATAAAATCGAGTGGACATAAAAATTAAACTAAAATCACGCATTGGGATTGAACTCCTTTTTTAAATTTTTTTTTAATTAATTCTTATTCCAATGTTTGGCTTTAGCCAAACATTGGAATAAGAATGAATTTAAAAAAGTCAAAATAAAAAGATATTTCTTCTATTGAAAATGTTTGATTTTCCAATTAGCAAGTGCTAAAGTTCTATTTATTTTTAATAACGAGTTGTTTTAATATAATACTATATATACATTTTTTATATGTTCAATTGTGCAAAATATGTACGATTAAACATATAAAAAATATATAAGTAGTATAATATTACAGATAAAAAATGTATAAGTAGTATAATATTACAGATAAGCAATAATGTTTTTAGTATGCATTTTCGATAAAACACAGAAAGAGGGAGAATAAACAGAAAACATTGCAAAGAGGATACAAACAGCTACGAAACCAAGCAGCTATAATTCCAAAGCCTATATTTACATTTTAGGATGTACAAATGTTTTAATTACAAATTAAGCCTAAACTTCTTGTACTTTTTTATGACAATCCCAAAATCGCGAGTAATTTCGGAGACTAATCCCGGGATTTTAGGACGAATAATTTGTATGGAATCCAGGTATCCCGGGATCTGAGAATCGCCATCCTTCTATCTAAAAACAATAAATTTACAAAATTGAATAACCTGAATTATCTTAAAACAATAATGAAAAATCTCATCTTAATAGCAGATAATTTTTGCACTTTTATTAATTAAAAAAAAAAAAAAAAGTAAAACCTTTATAAGTTTGACCTTTAAAAAAAAAACTTTAAAAGTCTTAAATAATATTTATAAATACAAAAAAGAAGAACAGACCGGAAAATTCTGCTAAAAATTATTAAGTTTATCTATACGTATATGAACTATATACCGAATAGAGTCATGTACCAACATTTATGTGTATTTAAGTAAAATGTTTGTTTAAGATGAGCAATTATTTTTGCTTTTTTTTTACTCTTCTTGAATTCTTTTTTCATTTTTATGCTATCCAAAATGACAATAAACTAAGAAGATTATTTAGTTTATAAATATGATTTTACTGATAGTATAAGATAGTATACATCAAAAAATGTATTAATGTAGAGCGGTTTCTTGATGACAAGACCATCGGTCTTCTTCAAGTTTCCCGCCTGACGAATTGATACTGATTAAAGAACAAAATGATGACAAATTGATATTGATTAAAGAACAAAAAAAAAAAATTCTATATGCTCTATGTATGGTTGATATGACCACACCTAACTTTTCACATAGTTAATAAAAAATTATATTAAATTAAGTATTATAGTTATGCTGAACGCATAATGTATTTCACATAAGTTCCACATGGATTCTCATTTTATTTACTGATCATCCACTGGGTATTAGTTTTACATTTTTACTTTAACAATATGACCACATATATTTTTGGCCGTGTTATTTATAAGTAAAATAAAAGCATGAAGTTATAATCTAGCAGATGATAGGCATATAAGATGATGATCCGTGTAGTACACATGTGAAACACATTACGCGTTCCACATAACTATACAACTTTATGTAGGATAATCTTTTATTAAATATATGAAAACGCTAGATGTGGCTATCATATAAACTAATAAGCAATAAGAAAGCTATAAATACATACACCTTTCTTGTCGCATAATGACTGCTTTTTAGTTGTTATTTTTTTTCTAATTTTTATTACTTATAACTTAATAACTTATTCCGTATTATTTAATTCTTAATCCTTATTGCTCTTAAATTATTTCTCTTTTATAATTACTTTTATTTATTAATGATTCCTTAAATTACTTATTGCTTATTGACGGGAGGTTAAATTGTTTAACTAATTTATTGGTTAACAAAACGCAAAATGACTTAAACATTTCAATCAGAAAAACCAAAGACAATACCAAATCTAACAAAGTTTTGCTCACAAAAACAATGCAATCAAGACTATTCTAACTTAAATATGTTCCAAACCTGATGGAAAAAGAATTAATTTTGCTTTTGACCTTGATAGTAAAAGTTATGGACTTCTCAGTAATGAAAGAAGGTCTTGGCTTAGATGATTTGCAAAGACCATGATTAAAAAAAGAACATTTACACTCAGTTAATAACCAAGCTTATAAATACAATTAAATATTATAAATTTATTTTTTATTTTTTAGGTGCCCCAAGAAATTCTTACGGTCTTTGTCACAGAACACCGAGGAAGTCCATTTAACCAGGAAGTTCACGCCTCCTTCCTTACCGTGACGCGAAAATTTGTCCAGAGCTCGTTTTGAACCTGGATCTCCTGCTTACAAAGCAAGAGCTCTAACCACTGCGCCACGGCCGCACAAATAAATGACAACAACACCCTAATTTTTCTTCTTAAATATATTTTTAATGTATTTTTTGATAAAAAAATTTAAAAATGGTACTATATTATTTAGATAGAAATACTTTTCAAGTAATTTTTTCTGTTGCATTTATTTTAACACTATAAAACTTATTGTTTTCATTTTAAAAGTATAAAATATTTTGCTCTATTTTAGCCACATTATCCTGCTCTTAAAGCTAACTTTCTGACATTACTTTTTTTGAATGGGTTACAAGGTAAGAAATGGGTTGCAAGGTAAGGAATGGGTTACAAGGTAAGGAATGTGCACAAGATAGTTTTAGAATTAACAATCTCTAGTGGTTGTTGATTAGAAAAATGAAAACAAGTATATAAATACATTTTACTAATTTTTTTTTTTCGTTAAATTACCATAACTCAATGATAAAAAACATTAAAAGTAGGAACACTGTAAAAAGGCTTACTAATGATTCAGTGCGGAAAAGTTCTAAGTATTTGCTTTTATTAATTACTTTTATTTATTTTTATTCAACACTAAAAATTATAATATTTAAGCGCAATATATCTTGATTCAAGTACATATATTTGTTGTTTTTAAGTATTTTTAATTAAGGTATTGGATGTTTATTGATGTTTTAAATAACTCTAAAAACATTCTATTGGTTTTACCTCAGGACAGTTGGAAAGATTATCTTTCTTAATAACACAATTGTTATCACTTTCACAGCTCAGTAAAGTAGTGACAATTCTGGCCTAACGAGTCAAAAGTTGGGCAAAAGACGTAATTGTTATCAGGATATTGTTCACGTATGAACAGAATCTAAATATTTTCAATGCAATCATTTTCGTACGTACTTTTGTTTACTGAATAGCCATATTGTTTAAATACTGGTCTAGGTCAAACTTTTTTAACTTTTTTCGAATCGTGCTACCAATACTTTGCTTTCAAAAATAACTTTTTGCACTACCTGAGGTCTAAAGAAAAACTTATGTATTTCCTCATTGGCATATTTAAAATTTAATCAAAATAAGCTTTTTTTTATATACTTATAAAGGTTACTTATAATCTTATATATCTTTTATATACCTTATATATATACCTTTTATATACCTTATATATAACCTTATATAACCTTTTATATACTTATAAAGGTTACATAACCGTATAAAGGTTATGTATAAAAATATACTTATAAAAATTATATAAAAACCTTATAAAGTTATTTTAATATTTTGGTTTTGCTTTTGAACGCCTTCATTTCTTTAAATTTTATTCCGCTCAAAATAACGTTTCAATTCACAATAATTTGTATATGACAATCATAGGATTAAACTTAAGTTTAATCTACCTTTGGTAAAAAATCTTTTTTCTTTCTTTGACCTTGATAAAGTTTTTTTGCAGAAGTGGGATTGTTGGGATTTTATTTTATTTGCAAAAATGTCCTCATGGTCATTTTTAAGGGAGGCATCAAACAATAGTATTGAAATTATTTTAGCGGAATCTGCAACATAAAAACTTTAAGTTTTTAATTTTTAAAGTTCGTTAAAAACAGTAAAAAATTGCTTGACGTAGTTTGTGGACGACCACTTGAATGTTCTCCAGATCATCAATTGTTTTTATAAGTGTTTTTGTGATGACAGCCTTTTTTTTTTTGTGAGGTCAAATAGTAAGTTCGTATGTGCCTTTGTTCCAAGCTGGCTGCGGCCGCCAAATTTGAGGCGAAAATATTTGTCTCCTGCCGGCGAGTGCAATGAAAAATAATTGCACGTATGTCTTTAAGCTAACGACCAATTAAAAACTTATTGAGAACAAATGTTAAATAATCAACATCAGAGTTTTGTTTCATATAATTTATTAACTATTTAAATAATTATTTGAAAAAATATAACTTTGTCAGAGTGTTATTTTTTAAGGAGTATCAAATAAATTAGTAATTTCATGTTCAAAACAAATGTTAAAAAGTATAGAGTCAATTTAAAGTTTATATATTTATTTTGTTGTTGTTGTAATTTAGCAAATTTATTAGCGTAATACAGCGTGGTCGCAAGTTTATAATAAACAGCAGACATGTTTTAAATAGCTACAACATCCAATTATTAAAAATATGTATTTAATGTTATGGTAAGAAATGAAATAAATAATATGAATTAAATGAAATAAAAATTTTACCATACCGACTTGTATTTAAGTTTATTAAAACTTTAAACAAAATCGATTAATTTAGTTACTTATTATAATTTTTTTTTTTGTCAAAAAAATTTATTTGCCAGTGTCATAGAAGCAAAGGATCCATTTGGAACTCCGTCTCGTCGGATTTTCCTTGGTTTATCGGAGTTTCGGAGTTCGAGAAAAATCGAAAAACTTCGACAAATTTTTCGGAAAATAACATTTTTTTACAGGTAAAATTACTAAATTTTTTTTCTACGTTGCTTTTACAATAATTCTATGCTCTTGTTTTGAAATTGAACGCTCTAAAGATATATTTCTTTCAATAACAACCAAATGTGACGTCACAATTGGCTAAGAACTTTATAATATTAAAAATTTAATTTTAAAAACAAACAAAAATAAAAAATAAAAATATTAAGTTAATTTTTGTAATAGGTAAAGTGTATTTACATTAGCTAATTCAAAGTTTTTTAATTGAATTGAATTATAAAACAAATATCCGAGGATTAACAGGTGGCAATAGATTTAGAAGATACTATAAGAGGGAATTACGATTATATCAATAGATGTAGAAGATACTATAATTTAAATGTTCACCACGACTTCACGTATTGCTTAAAAAGGTGAAATTGCCATCATGGAAATACTTTTCTTAAACAATACGAAATTTGCTCTGCTGAAACATATGAAAATTTTTTATTATGGAAAAGTTAAAAGAACTTGGCTTAGATAGTGAAGATATTGCAATTAAAACTACGGATGGCTGTAGGTGGATGCTGAAATTGGGTACCTTAATTATATTTCCGCATCAGATCTGTCAAAATTATTTAACTCGTTTCGGTTTTTTTTTAATTTGATAAATGTTAAAAAAGATTGCCACAAAATTGTGGGCCGCAAAGAAGCTGAATTGGACATTGAAGCAGAAGCGCCAAATGATGGAGAGACTGATGGAGAATTGCTTATTAATTATTCGGATGAAAAGATTGAATATGAAGATATTAAGATTGAATATGAAGATATTATTTCTTTAAAAATTAAAAAAATTTTAAAAAAACTTGGAATACTAATTAAGTTCTTAAAATGTTCATTGTTTTGATATGAAGTTCTAAAAGAAGCATACACGAAATTTACAGATCTTTGTATGACAAAGGACTGCTGCTCCGCAACCACACCAGACGGATCAGTGTTTTTGAGACGATATAAAGATTTTTGAATGTATTTTTTTTTACAGCTTAGAAGGTGTAAAAAAAGACACCCGAGAAACTAAACTGCCTTAACATGTTAAATGACATTGACTTGGATTAGTTGAAATTGCTGTCTGATTTATGGAAAGTCATTGCTGCATTTCGCTTGGAAAAACAAAATACAACAGTTTTCGAGTGTGACATTGTTATGGAAACGTTAGTTAGCAAATTAAAGATTGTAGAAACTGACATCAGTTCTAAGTTTGCGGAGGCGTTAATCTCCAGTTACAAAAATTGTAAAAAACATATGTTGGTATCCGATTTAAAAAAAAATAAAAGCCCTACAGTTTTTTACACTTTGAAAAAAGATATCAAGTTTCTGCTGCAAAACTATTCGATAAAAACATTTGCAACAAAATAAAATAGTCACCGAGCAAAATTAGATGATTGCGCTAAAGGCAAACAAGAAGAAGCCAAAAAAATTGCTAAATTTAAAATTTCAAACTTTCAATTTTTGTTTTGAATAATGAAACTACTAATTTATTCTACTTAATTTATTATTTAAAAAAAAATTAGAATTTTTTAAAATACTCAAAACTATTGCAAACAATCATATAAAATTGATGTTAAATATTTAACACTTGAACTTGATGTTAACTTGAAATGATGATGTTCAACATTTGATTCAAGCTAATATTTAATAGCTCGTTAAAAATTAAAAGCAAACGTAAAATTATTTTTCATTGCATCCTCGGACGAGAGGCAAATATTTCCGCCTCCAATTTGTTGGCCGCAACCAGTTGGGAGGCAGAAGCCATCGGAGGTGGCCTCCAATTGATTCTACTTCTGCAATTTTTTCTGGAGGCGGCCACCAATGGCTTCCGTCTCCCTAATGGTGTCGGCCTCCAAAACATTTTGCCTCCAAAAAATAACTCTGGCTGCGGCCGCTAATAGAAGAGCAGAAGGTACTGGAGGCGGAAAAAGAGAACATTTTATCGTTAAAAATTGATCGAGAGGCCGTTTCCGTCTCCGTAAAAAGTCAGCCTTTAGGTAGGGAGTTACTTTGCCCGGCGGCATTATCAACTCTGCTTATTTTGATTTAAAAACGCCAATTACTTTTAAGCGCAAATTACTTTACATAATTCATATAAAAATATGTAATTTACTTGCATTTCAAAGTGATTCGTTTTTTTTACATAAATTATATAACATGTAAAACTTAATTACTTAAGTTAAGTTTTTTAAATGAGTAACTGTTACTTGAAAAAATAATTTACTTTTACAAGTAAAAGTTCTTTGCATTTTTACTTTTACTTGTAAATGTAACTTACTTCTAATGGTAAGTTGAATAAAGTAATTAATTTTGAAAAGTAATTTTAGTTATAGTTATGTAAAAAATTTACATCTAAATGTAACTTACTTTTTATATGTAAAAAAAATTATTTATGAAGCAAACTTACGTAAATGTAACTTTTAAAAAACATAACTCTTACTTTGCAAAGTAAAATAAAACTACATCATAACAACAAATTACTTTTACGTGTAAAAGTAACTAATTAGCAAAAACAGCCTGCATTAAAATAATTTGAAAAAAATTGTTATTTACAATTACAAATTAAAGTAAATTTTTCTTTAAAATTTTATACTTTAATTTGTAAGTAAGCAAAGTATAAGTTATATTGTGTTCTTTCTCAAAGAACAGTCATTTCATGTTGATTTAACATAAGTTTTGAGGTAGCGTATTTAAATCCGTTGCCTGTTTGAGGACACTTCTGGGTAATACTTCAGGCAATACTCTATATGTATGTATGCATGTGGGCAGTGTTTATGGTGGAATTTGTGTATCTGGAAAGGATTTTTTTCACGTATATCATAAAAGGTAGTTCTATTACAATTAGGGACAAATTTAGTCAACATGCGGGTATACCAGTAGTCTAGAGACGGGTTCCATGCCGCATAAGTGCTAATAGGAGCTGCTAAATAATCATTGATTTTTTATTTCTTTTTTTGGTTTTTTTGACTTTCCGGATCATCTGTTATGTTCATAAGTTATGAAAACAACTGATAATCTGGAAAGTCGCTGCAAACTCAAATTTTATTTTTCACTTTTACACACAGCGATTTCCAAAATAAAAAGGTTTTGAACGCACACGGAATTTTACTGTTGAAAAAAAAAAAAAAAAAAATCAAATATAGCCATTTAAAAAATTAAAACTTAAGTTTTTAATTTTTAAAATTCGTCAGAAACGAATAAAAATTGCATGACGTAATTTGTTGACGACCCCTTGTATAAAAAACCCAAAGTGAGAATGCGCGTTCAGGTTAAAAAACTCAAAGTGAGAATGCGCGTTCCGGTTACCTTTTACGTCTGTACTACCTTAACAAATATAAACAAGAAGAAAAGACGTTTAGAGAGGACCAGAATATTGGGTATGAAGTTTACTTGGTTTATTGTGATATTCGAAAGCTATACTTTTAAAAAGTAATATTCGAAAGGCGATATAAGTAAGAGTGATGAAAAAAAGCAACAACTACTACAAACTAATTAGTTATATGTACACATGAAAATACTTTAAAATCTGTCTTAGTAACTACACCACCTAGTTTAATGGTAAGCGAAAGATACTATGACTCAAAATGAGGATTTGATTTTTCAAAAAACAAAGACCAGATATAATACTGATTTTTGGGGAAATCTTGTAGAGTGCTGCTACATCGACTAGTTTGTGGATAACATGCAAGGGAATGCTGCAACATCGACTGAGGGTTTGGGTTGGAGCAGGTATAGATCAAATGGATCTATACCTGCCCCAAGGCATTGGTCATCAATCGATGTAGCAGCACTCTCCTACACTTCTCAGTAATATATCTGGTCTTCGTTTTTTTGAAAAATCAAAATCTCATTTTGAGTCATAGTATCTCTCACTTATCCTAGTAAATCACTCAATGTATGACTTTTTTACAATCAAAAAAAAAAAAAAAAACTCAAAATTTTTTTATCGAATTGTTGAAAACAAGTTTTTTATTTTATTACTTTATATAGTAGACCTCACAAGCTTTTAACTAAACAAAAAATCATTTTTTTAGCCTAATTTTTTTTTAAGAAAAAGTGTCAAATTTACTTAACCACCAATTTTTATTTAACTTTTTGCTTGATCACCGTTTCACAAGTGCGACAAAACAGCTACCACAACCCTCAGAAAAAATCTTTATTTTATCTTATTTACAAAGTATAAAATCTACGCTACAAGAATTTCTACCAATCGTTTTTTTGTTTTTTGTTTGGGCTTTCCTGAAAAGTTTTTGCAAGCAAATTAACTTGGTAAAAGATGTAATAATAAAAAGATAAAATTTAAAAATGCAAATCAATAAAATCTAATGCTTAAGCAGTTCTCAGTATACAAACTATTACCTTTTTAGAAATACGTCAACTGTTCAGCCAACTAAGATACAAAATAGCATTAACATGATAATAATCATAAAAAACTGTTTAATAGTGTACCAGAAAACAAAGTTATTTTTACATCAATGGTGTTGAGTTCAATTTTATTACCTAAACTGTTGTCTAATGATCAAAAAAGTAAGTTTTAATGAAAGTATGGTAAATTAAACATAAATAATGAGGTAGGGCAGAACCTTAAAGTAGAAAATAAAAAATAAAAAAAAGAATATAATGTAATAATTTTTTTTTTTATCTTGCATGAAATATAAATTTTTTTTAATGAAAATATAAAAGATTTAGTACCAGTTTATGTAGATCACAAGTAAAAACAAAAATAGAATAATATTAAAAATTTATATGCTTAAATTTAGAAAAATAATATGAATTAATAAAACATAGCAATATAATTTAGGCTGAAATGATTCATATCATTTTCACTGAACACCATCATTACTAAAAGTAACTAACAGTTCAGAAACTTATAAAAGTATTTGTAAAGTATTTTCATGTAAATTTATATAGTTAGTTAGTTTATAGTTGTATAATTTTTATCGCTAACACTCAATACCATTATCAAATGATCTTGTATTGAATGACTAAATATGGGGGAAGAAGATAATTCAGATGCAAGTTTAGTGATTTACTTGAGGAGAGGTGATAATGCAGACTGATATTTGTAAATTATTTTTACATAATTATATAACTTAGTTAGTATGTATAGAAGTTACGCAACTATGAACTAATTAATTTATAGTTGTATAATTTCTAATAGTCATAATTATCTTATAGTTCGATAATTCAGGTGGTGGTAATTAGCTACTACAGAGACCAAAATAAAATTTTTTACAAATTAAAATGTCTGATTCTTCTAAAAAAAAAAGGAACATCAAAGGGTTAGACTATAACAATAAAATTAAAAACGTATTACAGAAACAAATATATATACAAGTGTATTAACTGCTCTCGATTGTTTCTTTTAACATGACCTCCATAATAATTTTTCAAATGCTACAGTATAGCATAAGTAATATTTTTGACCATGTTTGTAACTGCAGCCTTTCGAGAAAGATCTTTCTCTAAATAAAAGTTAATTAAAAATTATTTCTATGGTCAATTATGTCCCAGGAAAGACTTTATAATTTAAGCATAACAAGTATTGAAAGTTGATGAGTTAAATATTTCTAATAGCGCAGATCAATTTGTTGTAAAAAGATCAATATTTATTTAACGTAAAAGAAAAAACTCCCATTATTTTTTGAACAATCAAATCATTTTTTATTAGGTATTAGTTTTACTGCTTATTTAAAAGCAGAGATATTTACATTTAGGTATTTTTTTAATTTTAATACTTATGTAGATGAAACTGTTTTTAAAACTGTCAAAAATGGAAACTGTTTTATGAAACTGTTTTTAAAACTGTTTTATGAAACTGTTTTTAAAACTGTTTTTAGGGCTGTTTTTAAAACTGTTTTTGAGAATATGGAGAAAAAAAAAAACACTTTAAAAAACAAATATGTAAAATTTTTAAGAAGGAGCAAAGCTTTAGTTGATGTTTCTGTGTATTTATTAGTTTTCTTTATTAAATTTTAACTTTTTAATTAAAGGATTAAAAAGGCCTTAAGGAGATGATGATATTTGGAAACTTCAAAAGCAGAATACCGCTTTATATGTCAGCCAAAGGTTTCAAGTTTGTTAGAATGAAGAAATAGAAAAGTGTAAGAATCAATATCACCCTCATCATCATAATTCCCCTCTGTGTAATTGTCACAACCACCACCACCACCACCACCACCACCACCACCACCACCACCACCATCATCATCATCATCATCATCATCATCATCATCATCATCATCATCATCATCATCATTACTATCATCATAATCATCCTCATAATATTATCATCATCATCATAAGCATGATAATAATATTTGAGTTATCACAAAAATATTTTTTTTTTTTTCCTATATTTTTAAGGAACTACTATAAAAATGGTTAATTACAGAAATTTTTAACTAAAAATCGAATATAAATGTTTTTTATTTTTAATAAACTTTTTCGATGAGTTGAGCTATATATGAAAAAATTATTTATATTAATTTTATTAGTTTTTTTGTTTATTTATTAGTATTTTAACTTTTTTCTTTATTTAGCTACATTAGCAATATATATTGAAAGTAAAACACTTATTCATGATCACTTATTCAAGTAAAACACTTATTCATATCAGTTACACACAAAAAAAAACAAGTTTTTTTGTTTCCAGAATCTTCTTTTTCAGGTGAATTATGATTTAATTAAATTTATTTTAAGATTTACATAAAAAAACTCCTCTTTTTATATTATTAATTCGCATTGAATTTCGCACACTTTTAGTTTAAACAGTTTTTTAACTTGAATTTGGAAAAAATAAATTTTTATGTCTTTTTTTTATTAATTTTATGATAGACTTTAAATTGAAATTTTACTTGATCGTAACTAAATTCAAATTTTTTTATGTTTTATTTGGTTGTACTAATTTTTATTTCCTTCCCCCCCCCCCCTACCTCCTAAAAACATCAAATGTTTAAAAATATTTTTTTGTTAAAAGTTATTATTTGTATTACTTTTTTAAACTAATTTTTTTAAGTAGAAAAATATTTTCTATTTAGGAGTCCATTGAAAGGTAAAGTTTTAAAAGGTGTAAAATTTCAATAAATGATCGAAAATCTGAAAAAGAACCCATTAAAATCTCATGGCGCAAAATTAGCCTTCAATTTAAAAAGCTTTAATAAAAGCACGTGGTAAAAATTATTTAATTGCAACCCCTTTCCTAAAGTTAATTTGTGATTCTTTATTGCTTGTACAGCCACAGCTGTTAGGTTAAATAGGGGAGAGCGGGGAGAAGTGGGACACGAATTTTTTTTTTCAGGGTAATTGCAATATCTTTTTTATTTGATGTATAAAGGAGTTTTCGGGGCACCGAATCCACCCCCTAAGATTGGCAGAATGTTTTAATAAAGTATATATTTCTTGGTTTAAAATGAGTCCTGCTATTGGGGTAAAGTGGGACAAGAGTGGGAGAAGTGGGACAAGTGTGCGGGAGAAGCGGGACATTTGGGGGAGATGTGGGACTATATAAAAACAACTCCAAATCTAGTTAAATATTAATTTGAGCAAACTTTGATTTTAAAGTTAAGTTTAGTTTAAATAAAACGCGGCAGAGGAGTAATGGTAGAGCGCTTGGCTTGTAAGAGAGAGGTTTGACTTCCACCACGTCCGGGGTGGCCACATAAAATTTTTATAAGAAAAAGAGAATATTAGAGAATTTTAGAGGAGATTTTGCATTTAATTTAGAGGACTTTCTCGCAAAACTACAAAATTTTGAATAAAAATAGAGGATTTTTTATACAGGTTAAACGTCCATGTTTCCACATAACTGGGGTTTGGACATGGGTCAACAATGTCATTTTTTATGTTAGATGACACGGATTCGCTAAAAATAATTTTTTACGACCCAATCCTTATTTCAGATGTTACCCAGTTTTGCAGACCATAAATTTTGAACATTATACTATCATCAAGAAATAAAAAAATAAAAAAGAGGAGTTAAAGAGGAGATTTGATCACATTTTTAACTTCTTAGAGGATAATAAAGGAATTTAGAGGAGGTTTTTGAAAAAAAAGGACATTAGAAGATTTTAGAGGAGCTGTGGCCACCCTGACGTCTCTGGAAGTACCACGCTCAACTTGGTTTCTTTGCGCAGCTGGCCTTGTTCGTAAAGGTTCGTGTTTCTGAGTTAAAGGGTTGAGAGAGGGTTGTAACCACAATAAAAAAAATATTTAAAAATGCGTAGCCTCCTCGACTGAAGTGGCCCCCTTGGAGAGATGAAAAATAGAAAAAAAAAATGAAATTATCAATGCTTTTTTCAATCAAATTAAGATTACATTTTAAGAATTAAAATTTCTTTGTTAAAAAAAGAAAAAAGTTATTTTACATTTAAGATGCCAAAGTTTACTTGGAAAATGATTTCAGCTTTTGTTCTTGATGTTGTTCCAGCAAGAGGTTGAGGCAGGAGTGCTTTTATATCATCAATATTCACACTACAAATGTCAATGATTCTAGAATTGACAAATTTAGAAGTTTTTTTATTCTGGCATTTCAGGAAGCTGACCTCAACATCAAAATTTGAGTCTATTTCTTTCTGCACTATGCCTACATAATAAGAAATGGTGTTTTTACTACAAACCTTGCAAAGAACATAATCACTGACACTCACATTTTGAATAACGCTAAAAGAGACTGTTTCCAATTCTTCTTCAAACTCTAGTGAGTAACAATTAGCAGAAACATCATTTGTTATTTTGTTGAAGTCTACACCAAGGTCACTGTTCGATTTCTGTAATATGTTTTTTGCTCACATTTGATTTTAGAGGCATCAGCACGCATCCATATTTATTCTTAAAATCTAGTGTCATTGTGGCTATCATAAACTTTCCCTTTTTACGTCCACGTCTTAAAATCTTACAAGAAGGTGCCTGCAAAATATATATTATAGTATTATATAATTATAGATATTAAAGAAAACCTAAACTAAGAATATTTAGTTTAAATTACCTTTGGATAACCTCGTACAATCTCAGGAGAAAATACAGTTAGGTTTTCTTTTACTGCTTCATATTGCACACCCAAACCTGATTTATCTGAAAGAGTAGCACTTGTATTATATTTCTCGCACGAACCTTCGTTGCATGGTTCTTGAGGCACATCTCTATCTGTAACAACTGCTTATGTTGCACATCCAAACCTGAGATATCTGAAGGAGTATCAGTTGTAATCAATTTCTCACACAAGCCTTCACTGCATGGTTCTTGAGGCACATCTCTATCTGTTACAACTGATGGTAAAAAAATATCATCCCCATATACATGTCTATCATAAGGCCAAATTCCTGTCACGCGAAATCCTGACATAATATTTGTTGGTGTTGAAGATTTTTCCCATGCTTGTTGAATGAGACTGGCCATCTCATAAATTGTAATGGCTTGCCCTGGATTGCTAAGCATCCAGCTATTGGCAGCTGCATTAAAATATGTTTTCATTGGACCAAAAACAGACCTATCTAAAGGTTGTGTCTTATATGAAGTATGTGGTGGCAAAGTCATCATACAAACATGGTTCTCTTTTGCATATTCAAGTGACTGTAGTGAAAGGTGGCTTTCATGATTATCTATAATCAATAAAACTTTGTGATCGGCTGTTGGGCGAGCAAACTTAACAAAATGTTTTAAAACATCTATAAATATTTCAGCATTCATCCATTCAGATTGATTGGCTAATCCAATAGAACCTTCTGGTGCTCCTCTCATTAGTGAGTTTCTAAATAATTTTCTTGGAAAAACAATAACAGGGGGTATTGCTACACCAGCTGCGAAGACAATGCAACACACTGTTACTAACTCACCTCTTTCTCTAGATGTTATTTGCCCAACTTGCTTTGATCCCTTTAATGCAATGACACAAGGAGTTTTTTGCACAGTAGTAAAACCTGTCTCATCAAGATTAAAAATTTTAAATGATGTTGCTTTAGACTCTGATATACCTTCTTGTAATTTGTTAAAGAATATATCAATAGTATACCGATTAAATGCCAATGCTCTTGCAATTGAAGTTGCCTCTGGTTTTCTAACAGATAGTTTTGGGTTTCTTTTTAAAAAATTCTGTTAACCAATCTCGACCAGCCTTTTTTTGCTCTATCCAACGCATTTAATTTTGTTTGCTTGAGCCATTTCAAAAGCTAGAGCTCTTACTTGAACTGGTGTAAGGCCATATAACATATCAGAACATGACTTTAGATAAGTGCTCAGTGTTTCTTCTTGTGCAACAGAGAAAATCATAGAATGTTTATAATTTGGTTGAAGATTAGCAGCTGGGTATTGACACTTTTTTTTTATACACCTATGAAGTGCAGACTTTGAAATGCCAGCCAAATACGCTGCTTCTGTAAGGCATTTCCCATTTTCCATTTCGGCTACAGTAACTTTCAAAATGTCTTCTGAAACATGTGGAGATTCACTTTTTCTGTTATAAACTCTAGGCATGACCTGAAATTTAAAATAAATTAGGTTTTATAAAAAATATTTATTTTTTATGGTATTAAGGTCACTGTTATTACTATATCTTATATCAGACTATTTTTATTGATTAAAAAAACTTTTATGCATGCCTTTTGCTTTCCAAATGCTTTCAAACTGTTGATGTAAAAAGAATTCTAAATTTGCTCCAAACAATAATGATGAATCAAATCAAATTTATCTTTAATGAAGATCTCTCTTTCCAAATTTTGTTTTAAATCAACTGAATAAGAACTAAAACTAAAATTAAATATTTCAATAAAGCGTCTCATTATTTTTATTTTGAAAACTATAAAAAATCGTAGCTAAAATATTCTAGAATTTTCCGCAATAAAATAACGCATAACTGTATAGGAGGAGTGGGACAGCGGCTTTTTCTTGTCCCACTTCACCCCTATGTAGGGAAGACGAAATAAAACTAAAATTACAGCCACACAGTTAAAGCTGAAATACAAATTTAATTATTAAATGTTACATGATAAGTGCATTTCCCTGTAAAGTAGAAAAAAAGTGCAACAACAGTCAAAAATAAATACATACATGAGTTACTAGACTGTCAGGAAAAGTACTTTTTTGGGGTACTTTCAAAAAAAAGGGTTTTCACTGCGCGCAGAGAGGGGAAATGATGTCTACTAAAATGAGCACATGAAATCTATACGTTTACATTAAATAACAGTAATTCGGCGCTGCTGCGAAATAAAATTATAGGGGTGTCCCACCTCTCCCGCGTCCCACTTCTCCCCACTCTCCCCTATACAATAACTGCATAGTTATTTTAATTAAATATGTGTGTGTGTTTGTGTGTGTGTGTATATATATATATATATATATATATATATATATATATATATATATATATATATATATATATATATATATATATTTGTGAAAGGGCAGGCAGATTGATTTTATCTTTCTCAAGATATTGATATACAAATACAATACAAATGCAAAATATAAATCACATTGCTTACCCTCAGAATTTGGAAAAACATGGTCAGTAAAAGGTTGCTGACTTTAAACTATTTTAGGTTGACATCAGGTCAGCAAAAAAACTCAAAAGCATGATGCAAAAAATCAACATAGGTGCAAACATTTATTATAAAACTGGCAGAAAAACAAATGCATAAAAAAAAAAAAAAATGAAGTTTATTGACTTTTCTTTCAAATGTCAAATTTTACTTCAACATTTGTAAAAAAGCAGAAATTTATACCGTTCTATTAGAAATTTAAAAAAACATTTTGTTTTGATAGTTCAATTATTTTATTTAGAATTTTAATAAAACATTGCTTTGTTGTTTTTGGCTTAATTATTTTTAGTTTAATTAAAATGTTTTTTTTTTAATTTAGAATTTAATTAAAAGTTTGTTCGTCTGGTGTGTGTTTTTAATTTGTTTTGAATTGAAATAAAAAATATTGGTTTTGCTATTTTTATTTTCATTATTTTATTTAGAATTTAAATAAAATATTCTTTATTTTGTTTTTATTTTAACTATAGCATCTAGAATCTAAATAAAATGTCCATTCTGTTGTTTTTATTTTAATTATAATATTTAAATATTAAATAAAGTATTTGTTTTGCTGTGTTTAACTTCTTTGCAAATAAAGTTATATTTTTGTATATATTGGCAAAAAATTCCCAACCTCAAGCCTCAATTGTCAACTTCAATGTCAAGTCAGCAGTTAGGTTGGCATTGCCGAATGCTGTCCTTAATTCTAGATTATATATATATATATTATATATATATATATATATATATATATATATATATATATATATATATATATATATATATATATATATATACATATTTATATATATATATATATATATAAATATATGTACATATAAATATATATATATATAGATATATTATACACATATAAATAGGTATATATATATGTACATAAATATATATATATATATATATATATATATATATATATATATATATATACATAAATATATATATATATATATATATATATATATATATATATATATGTATATGTATATATATATATATATATATATATATATATACATATATATATATACATATATACATGTATATATATATCTAAAATATATATGTAAATATGTATATATATATATATATATATATATATATATATATATATATATATATATATATATATATATATATTTATGTATGTATAGATTTATATACATATATATATACATATATATACATACGTATATATATATATATATATATATATATATATATATATATATATATATATATATATATATATATATTATGGATAAATAATGGATTATACAATCATTAAAAGTTTTAAAATCAGACTGCCCTATTATCCTTCAAGCGTTACAATTTAAAAACAGTGTTAAAGTTTGAAATATTTTTAAAGGAAATTATTTAAAGTTATCTATATGCATCTATGCTAATAAGGATATCTATATGCATCTATGCTTTTTGTGTCTGGTTTACTAGATTCTATTATTTTGCATCAATATATACAAATTGTACGTGTGACAAGTTTGCGAGCCTAATCATATTTATTGGCAGCTATTTATAAAAAGGTTTTTTTTACTAATATTTTTACATTTATTTTTTGAAAATTTCTTTTAATATCCTTTAAAAATTGTCTTTTTGTGCATAAGTGCAATAAAATATTATTATGATAAATGAGCTCACCACAAAACACTTGAATATTTAAATAGTTATGCTTAATGCTTACACAGTAAATTAGTGTCAATATTACAAAGTTAAACTGTGTTAATATTCCATAACCAATATCATTATTAATAATATCATAATCAATTTAACGGCAGAGCTTTGTAAGCAAGAGATAAGGAGTTCAAACTTACTGTATCCCTGCAAAAGCATTAGGCAACTTGTTTCTTTGAACAGTAGTTTGTCTTGTGTTTGGTTTGTCTGTTTCAGAATCAAGATTTAAGAGAGATAACAGATATAAGAGATATAACAGGTCATACGAGAGATAACAGATATATAAATAAATTTAAAAAAAAAGTGATTACTTTCCTTGACTACAGTGGTCTTTTCTAATTTCAATCTATATTTTCTCTTGCACTTTCTTTGAGGAATTTTTAAATTAACTTATACGACAACTTTTTATACCATAAACATACTTAAAGACATTATTAGTGTATTCAATTTTAGTATTATTTTTACATATCTTAGCGTGGATGAGCTTTAGATATTTCTAAAAATTAATAGAAAATGTAATAGTCAAAGAAAAATGCAAGCGGAGAGTAGCTAATTTATTTATATTAGTTCAGTAGGAAACTTAGATTTTGAAAAAAATTGGAGTTTGATTTACATTGATATATTTAAACTGTTTTTGTTTGCTAGGTATTTATAAGTTTAAAAAAAAAATGATAGTTTTACATTTATAAATATTTAAATTGTTTTTGTTTACTAGATATTTGTTCTGTGTAACTCTAACAGAAATAATATTTTGCTTGTGAAATAATCCATTTAATTATAATTAAATACCAAATGATTATCATCTTCCTTTTTAACCTGTGATTTTAGTTCTTTTTCAAATTATTGTAGCATCAATTTATCTTTATCTTCTTATGGGATGGTCTGTACTGACAGGCTTAGGCATTTTGATTTTGTTTGTCCCTGTGATCTGTTAATTATCAGTTTTTGAAAAGAAGTTTCAAGCAAAACAAATGGTATTTAAAGATAGCAGATACAAGCTGATCAATGAAACTGTTGCAGGAATTATTATTTTAAAACTATACTCATGGGAAAACAGTTTTATTGCAAAATTAATGAACTTTAGGAATGATGAAGTGAAAATAATTAAGAAAGCTATGTTCTTGCAAGCAACTCACAGTTTTGTTCTGACACTCGCTCCCATCCTGGTTTCTTCATCAACATTTACAGTTTATGTTTTTATTGGGGAATAACCTTGATGCTGAAAAAGCTTTTGTCGCAATATCTCTTTTTAATATTATGAAGTTTCCTTCGTTGATTTTTCCAATAGTTATTGCTAATATGGCTCAATACAATATTTTAACAAAAAAATTGTCACATTGAGTTAGCGGTGATGTATTTCTTAAAGGCAGTGTTTCATATGTCTCTCAACAGCCATGAGTACGAAACAAAACTTTACATGACAATATTGTATTTGTGAGTAACTACAAAGCATTAAAATAAAATAAAATTATTAATGCATAAGGTTTAAAAGCTAGCATCAGCACATAAGCTGATGGAGATAAAATTGAGATTGGTGAAAATGGTATTATTTTAAGTGGTGGATAGAAGCAGTGCATCTCAATTACTAGAGCTGTTTATCATAATTCAGACTAATACATTATGAACAACCCCATGTCTGCAGTTGATGCTCATGTTGGAAAATGTATCTTTGGTCAGGTTGTTGGGCAAAATGGATTATTAAATAACAAGGTAATTTTTAATATAAGTCAAGCATTAAGGAGTATTTT
Organism: Hydra vulgaris; assembly: GCF_038396675.1. Classification (NCBI taxonomy): domain Eukaryota; kingdom Metazoa; phylum Cnidaria; class Hydrozoa; order Anthoathecata; family Hydridae; genus Hydra; species Hydra vulgaris. The sequence continues at coordinate 26,444,912 of NC_088920.1, forward strand.
TTTAATTTATTGGAATGGTAATCAAAGGTAAAATAAGTTTTCCTTTGATCACCAGTAAAGCTTAAAATTACAAACACCAAGAATAGTGATTTTGACCAACACAGAATACCAAATATTTGGCTTGACTCTCTGCCGAATAGCTGAATATTCGGCGGCCAAATATTCTGCAACACTTAATAAATTTCACGGGTGACGGTTTCCAACCTGCATTATTAAAGTGAATAACATTATCACCCTGCAGGGAATTACTCGATTTTTTTTGTTTGCGTGTTTGATCATGTTATTTGTTGACTATTTGTTTTATCAAACTTTGTTTCTTAAAGGTTGTATTTCTTACAACCCGTTACCTAAGATATATACACAATATGCATAATTCTATAGTGAAACATTTAGAACATTTAGTAACAATTGCGTTGTTTGCGGTTTATATTATTTGTTGGTTTATTTATAATATAAATTATCACTAGAATTTTGTAAATAAATGAATTGAATTTACTAAATGCAGTTCCTTTATTTACAATAATTTATTCTAAATTACAGACCTAAAATAATGTCATTAAAAGCCATATAATTATATTAACAAATAATCATCCTTTAAAAACTATTTAAATTAAAAAGTCAATTTAGCAAATATAAAAGACTTTGTATTCGATTGCTGTTTTGCTTAAGAAAAACTGTAAAAAAGCAGCAAAATTTGTGTTATTTCAAATTTTTGTTTGCAAAACGCTTCAAAAATTATACTTTTTAATAAAAAAGCACCTATTTGGAAATATTTTGAAATTTATAAGAAAGACAATAAACTAGCAGTTTGTTTACTGTGAAAAAGCTTAATCTCGCGTAGTGGTGAATGAAGGAAAGCAAGTAAAACTATTATGTATATTATAACTAATTAAATATAATTTAATAAAACAAATTATATGCACAGTTTAACTTATTAAATCAAAGTTTCATAAGTTTTACTGCGCATCAGATATCTTTAGATTTTATTCTTGAACATGCTGTTTTAATGATGAAGTTGTTTTTGGTTCACATACTGGTACAAATATTGCAAAAGAACTCAATACTATTGCAGAAAGATGGAACATTTCACATAGCAAGATCTTTTTTTTTTGACAGTGGAGTCAATATGATAAAAGGTGTACAAGATGCAGAATATGATTCTGTCAAGTGTTTTATTCATTAACTACAACTGGCTGTCAATGTATCACTAAATTCTCAAATAAAAACAACACCGATAGTAGCAGTTGCAAAACGAATTGTCACCCATTCCTTCCACTAACCATCACTAACCACTTCTTTCACTAACCATCCCTAACCATCCTTAACTTCCACAAACCATCCCTAAACATCCCTAACCACTTTAGAACAGCACAAGAAAAACTAAAATGCATTTGTCAAGAACTCAAACTGCCAGACCACCAAATAATACAAGACGTAAGCACATGCTGAAATTCAACATGTTATTTATTGGAGTTATTATTAGAGCAAAAGCTGTTTTGCTGTAACTGATCATAGTTCTTTAAACAACTTAACACCTGCTCAATGAGTTAATGGAACAATTCATCAAATTTCCTAAAATATTTGAAGAAATTACAAAAATAACCAGCTCGGGTATTTTTAGCATTTCTGAGGTAATTCCACATGTTAGCGTTTCTGAGGTAATTCCACATGTTGGCATTTCTGAGGTAATTCCACTTGTTAAAATATCTGGAAAATGGAGAGACAGCGCAGAGAGCACCAAATTTATCAGCAATGAGATCTTGGCTTCAATCTGAACTTGAAGTGCGATTCAACTTTAAAGAAAATGACAAATATCTGGTTGCACTTTTCTTTACCCACGCTTTAAAACTAACTTCTTGTATTTAGTAGAAACATGAAGAGCAAAACAAAAAATTATTTTAAAAGCTTTAAAAAAAAGTTTAGAAGCATCTAGTAGCACCAATGATGACTCATTGTGCATTTTCATTGACACATTTTAAGTTATCATTAGCACTATGATGACTCAAAATATGTCAATGAGAATGATAAAATAATAAAAATACACAAATGTTACTACAACTATTTTGAGGAAGTCGCTACAGAAACATGCACACAGATGAAGATGTTCAACAGAAAAGTTCAACAGCAAATGAAATTTATTTATTTATGAATTTTTCGCCCTAATCTTAAGGCATATTCTTACAAGTGGTGGTCAGCTAAGGCAAAACAAAATACAAGCCTAGCAAAATTTGCTGAAATATATTATAATAAAAGCAGGTAAAATTTAAAAGGAAAGCATAATTGTTTGCTATCAACAAATGCCAAAAAAATTGTTTTTATTCATTATAGTTAACCACTGATAGATTTTAAGAATTAAACTTGCTTTAAAAAAAAATTGTTATTAATAGAACTTATATATATAATATACTTATTATTTGATAATTCTGTTTCTTTCATTATTTATATTATAAATAATGAAAAAAAAAAAGAATACGTCCATTACCAAATAGTTGCCAAACGCTGATTACCGAATAGTTACTTGCAAACGCAATAAAAATACATAGATGTTGAAAATGTTAAAAAAAAATTGTTTTTATATGTTGTATAAGTCGCAATTCTCAATGATTTAAAGTTTAATTACATAAAACGTTGGGTAAATATAAAAACCAAGACGTTTTAGAAAACGCGAAAGAAATCTGGACAAATTGATCAGTAAAAATAAACAAAACTTGTCCAGCTTGTTCACTCCTATCCGTTTTTCACATTTTAGTGGTCCCAAGAGCACTCCGTGAGGCCTTTCACACAACTTAACTGAGTGAAAATCTTTATTTTATGAGCAAGCACCTAGAGAATCAAGCTCAATCAAAATGAACACCATTCACACACAAGTTTTTCCGTATTGGTTGGTCTTTCCTAGCCTCAACAGCAACTCTGAGGGCAAAACTAAGTCTTTCGCTACCCTGTGAACATGTTAGAGATTGTTTTTCAAACCTTTTAGCATAAAATGCTAGTGCCAATCACTATCTCGACGAATTAAACTGGCTGGTCTTTCCTAGCCTCAACAGCAACTCTATGGGCAAAAGTAGGTCTTTCGCTACCCGTTGAGCATGCTAGAAAATTTTTTTCAAAGCTTTTCGCATAAAATGCGAGTGCCAATCACTATCTCGACGAATTGAACAGAAAATAGGAACGAAATGTGACCAGCTTGGACACTCATATCCGTTTTTCACATTTTGGCGGTCTCCAGAGCACTTCGCGAGGCCTTTCACACAACTTAACTGAGTGAAAATCAATCTAGATGGAGTGAGAACGGTCCCCACATGTATTTTTTAATGAGCAAGAACCAAGAAATCGAATGCAAAAAAAATAAACATCATTCACACACAAGTTTTTCCGTATTGGTTGGTCTTTCCTAGCCTCAACAGCAACTCTGAGGGCAAAACTAAGTCTTTCGCTACCCTGTGAACATGTTAGAGATTGTTTTTCAAACCTTTTAGCATAAAATGCTAGTGCCAATCACTATCTCGACGAGTTGAACAGAAAAAAGGAACAATACTTGACCAGCTTGTTAACTCTTATTCGTTTTTCACATTTTTGTGGTCTCCAGAGCACTCTGCGAGGCCTTTCACACAACTTAACTGAGTGAAAATCAATCTAGATATAGTAAGAAAGTTCCCTAGATGTTTTTTTTTATGAGCAAGCACCTAGGGAATCGAGAGCAAAAAAAATGAACACCATTCACACACAAGTTTTTCCGTATTGGTTGGTCTTTCCTAGCCTCAACAGCAACTCTGAGGGCAAAACTAAGTCTTTCGCTACCCTGTGAACATGTTAGAGATTGTTTTTCAAACCTTTTAGCATAAAATGCTAGTGCCAATCACTATCTCGACGAGTTGAACAGAAAAAAGGAACGAAACTTGACCTGCTTGTTCACTCTTATCCGTTTTTCACATTTTGGTGGTCTCCAGAGCACTCCGCGAGGCCTTTCACACAACTTAACTGAGTGAATATCAATCTAGATGGAGTGAGATAGGTCCCCACATGTTTTTTTTTACGAGCAAGCTCCTAGGGAATCGAGAGCAAAAAAAATGAACACCATTCACACACAAGTTTTTCCGTATTGGTTGGTCTTTCCTAGCCTCAACAGCAACTCTGAGGGCAAAACTTAGTCTTTTGCTACCCTATGAACATGTTAGAGAATGTTTTTCAAAATTTTTCGCATAAAATGCTAGTGCCAAACACTATCTCGACGAATTGAACAGAAAATAGGAACGAAATGTGACCAGCTTGTACACTCTTATCCGTTTTTCACATTTTGGTGGTCTCCAGAGCACTCCGCGAGGCCTTTCACACAACTTAACTGAGTGAAAATCAATCTAGATGGAGTGAAAAAGGTCCCCACATGTTTTTCAAAGCTTTTCGCATAAAATGCGAGTGCCAATCACTATCTCGACGAATTGAACAGAAAATAGGAACGAAATGTGACCAGCTTGGACACTCTTATCCGTTTTTCACTTTTTGGCGGTCTCCAGAGCACTTCGCGAGGCCTTTCACACAACTTAACTGAGTGAAAATCAATCTAGATGGAGTGAGAACGGTCCCCACATGTTTTTTTTTTTGAGCAAGCACCAAGGAACTCGAGTGCAAAAAAAATAAACACCATTCACACACAAGTTTTTCCGTATTGGCTGTTTTATCCAAGCCTCAACAGCAACTCTTAGGGCAAAACTAGGTCTTTGGCTAGAATACATGAGCATGGAATAATGGAATAGGACTTTGGTTCTATTTTGTTGGTTTCTAGGACCGAAGTAATGATTAAGAGGGACAAACGGGGGCATCTGTATTTCGTTGTCAGAGGTGAAATTCTTGGATTTGCGAAAGACAAACAACTGCGAAAGCACTTGCCAAGAGTGTTTTCATTAATCAAGAACGAAAGTTAGAGGATCGAAGACGATCAGATACCGTCCTAGTTCTAACCATAAACCATGTCGACTAGGGATCGGGGACGCATAGATGGTGGAAAGTTAATAACCAGGATGTTGAAATCCCATCTATGACATACGAAAGTGTTGGAAAATATCTTGGGGTAAGGATTGACCCAGCTGGTAAGATTGCTCTTCCGATTGAGGAATGGAAGCTTTGGCTAACTAGGTTAAGGGAGTGTAAGCTCAAACCTGATCAAAAAGTGAAGGTGCTGAAAGAGGTTCTCCGGATGTCCGGGTGCGGAATCTGTGAGCTCCGTAAGTGGTCACGATTTGTGAGGGGATGGGTGAAATCCATCATTCACTTCCCCGCATGGTGCAATAGTGAATGGATGCATTCGAGCAAAGGCTTAGGAATTCCTGATGTAGTGTCAGGAATTGTCATACAACGTATGAGAGCTGCGGAAAAAATGGCTAAGTCGACGGACGGAGTAGTCCGAGTTGTCGGGGCCCGCATTGTGCAGACAAATAGAGTTTTGTGGAAAAGGGCCGGATTAGCAGGCATAGAACTGGATGCCGCCAGGAAATACTGTGAGGTCAAGAGGGTGAACAAAATTGGTAATCAGACCAATGGAGGCGCCCTTAAGACTATAGCAGAGTCCTCGGTGAACCGGCATTGGTTAATGGAAAAGAATATAAGACCTGGTAACAAAATTCTAGTTTGGAAGGCAATGGCAGGTGTGATTCCAACAAAGATCAATCTGTCAAGAGGCAAAGCCGACCAGACTCTCAAAAAATGTCGGTGCTGTGGTTTAACAGCAGAAACTGATGGTCACATCTTGGCTGGATGTCCTACCAGCCGGGATGCATACTCAAAGCGTCACAACTTGCTTTGTGATAAACTCGCCAAAGAGCTAAGACTCAATGGTGGGCCAAGCAGGCGGGTGTGGCGCGAGAGGATGTGTCTCTCTGGGAACGGCAGGCGTTACAAGCCCGATATCGTTGTAAAAGATGGCGGTGTGATTACTGTCATCGATATGGCATGTCCGTACGAGAAATCGGAAAGACACCTAAGTCAATGCGAAGATGCAAAAATCGCTAAATACGAGCCACTCAAGCTTGATAGGAGTTGGACTCAAGAACTTGAGGGGAACAATGGCAGAGGTACTGAGGAGGTTACGGTTATTGGTATTGCAGTAGGGGCGATTGGAACAATTACGCGTAAAACCCAGCGGATACTTAGCAAGTTGAAGCTGGCCAAGGTCGGAAGACCATTACAAATAATTGCTTGTAATGAAAGCGCCCAAATAATAAGGCGACATCTTTCGGGATTGAGACTTAGAAATTTGCGGTGAATACCCGAAGAAAGCTGGGATAATGTTGCACAAGCTCGAAGTGCGACTTGCTGCACGTATGACGGTTGAGCAATTAGCCCGATGAGTGCATGTCAAGACGGTAGGGAGTATGATCAGTGGAGCTGTCTTTCCAAAACGACTTACGCGGATTCGCGTGCGGTGGATACAACACCTGGTATAACATGTGAAGGGTTCCATCTAGTACAGGGATTTGCCATCCATGGGAGCGAATTAATTAGTTGGAGGTAATCCGACGCCGCTGTTGAGTCTGATTTTAAACCGCCCGTCAACTCTTGGTTAATCGTCTTCAGCAAGCCTTGGACCGCCTAGTGCCGGCCAACAGTTTGCTGACGACCAACATGATGATTTGCAAGAGAAACCCACGCTTTGTCACTTATGTGAGGATAACATCTCTTGTCCATACGATACTTTGAGGGGGACAGCGCGTAGAGCTTGCTCCGCGTTGGCACCTTTAGTCTTTAATATTTGTTTTTGATGTTAAGGACGAAAAAGGTAGTATGGTTGCAAAGCTGAAACTTAAAGGAATTGACGGAAGGGCACCACCAGGAGTGGAGCCTGCGGCTTAATTTGACTCAACACGGGAAAACTCACCAGGTCCAGACATAGTAAGGATTGACAGGTTGATAGCCCTTTCTTGATTCTATGGGTGGTGGTGCATGGCCGTTCTTTCTTGATTCTATGGGTGCTTTGAGAATGTAAAAACCATCCAATGCATTCTCCAGTCTTACAGAAGAAGCAGGCGGGAACACAATGTCGTATTTGTCGATCTTGCAAAAGCGTTTGATACGATTTTGCATGACTCGATAGAGAAAGCATAGTTAAGGAAAGCAGTGCCGCGAAGCGTGATAAAAGTGGTAGACAGCTTATATGCGGGAGCTGTCACGAGCATTACGGTTGGGAAAACGAAGACTCGACCTATATGTATAAATTCGGGGGTGAAGCAGGGTTGCCCGCTGTCTCCCTTGCTGTTCAATCTAGTAATAGATGAACTAGCTGAGAGATTAGAAGCAACTGGCTGCGGTCTTGAGCTGGAAGGTCACGTCATTTCTTCCATGGCTTTTGCTGATGACTACGTGTTGTTGGCGAAGGACTCGGTTGAAATGAATGTGTTAATGAACGTGTGCAATACATTCTTTGAGGAGAAGGGTTTAGCTGTAAATCCAGCAAAGTGTCAGTCGTTACGCGTTTTGCCTGTAAAAGGCAAACGGTCCATGAAAGTCCTTACGAGGACGCATAGATGGTGGAAAGTTAATAACCAGGATGTTGAAATCCCATCTATGACATACGAAAGTGTTGGAAAATATCTTGGGGT
>NC_088920.1:26457500-26495000 GCF_038396675.1 Hydra vulgaris
TGATTTGTTGTGGGAAAAGCCATGTTTGGAAAGCCTCACCCGAATGAAACAACAAAACACAATCAGTCAGCTAAAAGAACAGTCAGTTGTCGAGAAACGTTGTTCAGCATGCTTTTCACTGATTGAAAGAGGGATTCCACATAATTGTACAAAAGGAATGCTTTGACAGAACTTCTTTGAAGTTGCAGTAAAAGGCAAAAAAGCAGCAGACAGAGTAGCTGCTTCTGTTATAGCTAAAAAGGTTCCTTCACCCCGTGGCGCTGCGCGTCTTAGTCAAGGATTAGGAAGACATCTTCCAGTTAATCTAGGCGAAAAAAAATTTCTTCTGGTCATATGTTCTGAACATTCTTTTGTTTTAGTGACTCTTTTATTACAACAAGAAAACTTTATAATAAGAGAAACTGTGTTATGTTGATGTAAACTCTTTTTTTTCCAGGGTCATCAAGACAAAAAGAACTTTTTCCAGCAGCTACATCCACATTGACTGCTCAACAACTTCTAAAAGTTCATAACCAGACCGGGCTTTCAAGCACTTAACAAAGTAGCTCATCAGCGATTTGTTGAAAAAAACTTTAGGGAAAAATTTCAGTGTCTTATAAAGCATTTTTTTTATCTAACAACAGAAATTGGTTACATTCGAAATATAGTTTATTTTTACCAAAATCGAAAAAACGCAATAACAGACCTCACGCCATCTACATCATTTGAAAAACGTGGAAGACCGTGTATGTCTTATGGAGATTTGTCAGAAACCAGTGAAAAAAGAAAAAGTTCCACATTAGTTTAAGAAATTGGACTCGAGCATTTCTTTAATGCATATCTTCAGGCATTACGTTCAATAGGAGAAGAAACAGAAACAAAGATTGTGGAAGCATTAAGAATTGCCGAAAAAAAAAAGGTCTCGCGTTTTATGGAGAGCACAAACGTTTTACTGACAGATGAAGAAGCACTAAGCGTGTTTGTTAATTTCGATTTAACTAAAGTACAATATTTAGACTTGAAGAAGTTGACAGACGAAAAAAACTGTTCTTTATTCCCACTGTTTTATAAGTTGCAAGAAATTAAACAAACTTGCTATCCACCATATTATGCAATAGAAATTAAAAAAACACATGCAAAATTTATGGAACTGCAAGATTTAGTGGATCATACTGTATATATAATTTTGACTATAGATTCCGTGTACAATAATAAATTTAAATAATTAATTTTGTATAGTAAATGGGGTTGTGATGGCTCTTCTGGCCATAGCGAGCACAAGCAGAGACTTTCGATGGAACCTGAACTTATTTCTGATGTGAATTTATTTATTTGTTCTTTAGTACCGATCAAATAAGTTGAGGAGGTAACTGGCGCAGTTGTTTAGCAAAATTCGGCTTCTTGGTCTGTACGTTTTTGTCGACCTATATGCATAAAATTTTGCAAAGAGACTCTTGAGAAAACTAAAGGTGTTGTAGATAAAATAAAAAGCCCAATATACTCCTTACGGCCATCTATAATTAACAAAAGTTGTAAAGGAATACAAGTGAAGCATGAACTTTTTTTAACAAAGATAGATGGAAAAGTGGCTCAGGTATTAACGGACACGCATTCTGCGTCTACATGTACAATATGTGGAGCTACTCCACGACAGATGAATGATTTGACTAAAGTGTCTGCTAGGCCTGAAAATGAAAGTTCGTATCAATATGGATTGTCGGCACTACATGCCTGGATTCGATGTATGGAAATGACGCAACTTATTTCCTACAACCTGTCTTTCCAAACATGGTCAGCTAAAGGTAAAGAAAAAAAACAACAAAAGAAAAAGAAGAAGACCTTGTTTAATCGTCGTGGTTAATCGTCGACAAAGCAAAACAAGTAAGTGGTAATTCCAATGATGGTAATACTGCTAGAAGATTTTTTCACAATGCAAGCTGCTCTGCTGAAATCACCAGAGTAAATGAAAATTTGATTAAGCAACATTGTATAATTCTACAAGCTCTCTCCTCAAGTGTTATGATAAATGCTGAAAGTTTTGGGACATATGCTACAGTGACTGCCCACATTTATGTGAGTAATTGTAGCTGGTACTTTATGCCGTCTTCTGTGCAAAAAACTTTACTTCATGGAGAAAATATCATAAAACATTTTGCAGTACTGCCTATTGGTCAACTTTCAGAAGATGTGCAAGAATCCCATAAAAGAGATTATAAAAAATTTGGCCTTCATCAAGCCAAGAAATGATCTAGATTAGCTACAAATGAGGATGTAATTCACACTCTTCTGTACACTTACGATCCCTACATCACCAGCATTAGAAAACCGTACATCAAAAATGTCCAAGAACTCAATGAAGATACTTTGCAGCTTTTGTAAGTCGATTTATTTCATAAAAACTCACTGTATAAAAGTTGTTATTGTTAAACTATTCTGAATATTGTTATAATAAGCATTTTATATACTCTTGAAAATATATGTCATATAATCATGTAAATGTTCAAATATATGCAAATTAACTAATTACACGCAACTATTAAAAAATCAAATTAGTAAAGCAATTAAACCTAACATAAGGAAATTGTTTGTATAAAAGTTTAAAAAGTACGTTTGTTTTTTTTTGTCTAGAGATTAGCCAAAAGCTCGTATTAATGTTTTTTTATAATATAAATATAATATTATTATATTTTCCAAATAAATTGGCATTTTTTGTCGTTTCTAATACTTTTAAAGTTTTTAAATAAAATTAAAAAGAACATGTTTAGTTAAAAGTAAGAAAAAAAACGAAAATTGTGAGGTTTTTGACTTTTATTTACGAGTTTTATATCAAAATTTTTTTTATAAAAAATATTTCCTTAGAAGCCTCATATACTACTCTACATTTGTGCAAAATTTCAACACTTTATCTTTAGTAAAAAAAAAGTTATTGATTTTTGATGCAAAACAGACCTTTATTTTCCACTGTGCAGCGAGTTGCACAGTAACTGCTATATAATAATAAAAAAATTGTTAAAACTAAATTACTCTTAATTCATGTGTTCATGTATGTATGTATGTATGTATGTATGTATGTATGTATGTATGTATGTATGTATGTATGTATGTATGTATGTATGTATGTATGTATGTATGTATGTATGTATGTATGTATGTATGTATGTATGTATGTATGTATGTATGTATGTATGTATGTATGTATGTATGTATGTATGTATGTATGTATGTATGTATGTATGTATGTATGTATGTATGTATGTGTGTTTGTATGTATGTATGTATGTATGTATGTATGTATGTATGTATGTATGTATGTATGTATGTATGTATGTATGTATGTATGTATGTATGTATGTATGTATGTATGTATGTATGTATGTATGTATGTATGTATGTATGTATGTATGTATGTATGTATGTATGTATGTATGTATGTATGTATGTATGTATGTATGTGTGTCTGTATGTTGTATGTATGTATGTATGTATGTATGTATGTATGTATGTATGTATGTATGTATGTATGTATGTATGTATGTATGTATGTATGTATGTATGTATGTATGTATGTATGTATGTATGTATGTATGTATGTATGTATGTATGTATGTATGTATGTATGTATGTATGTATGTATGTATGTATGTATGTATGTATGCGATATGTATGTATGTATGTATGTATTAATTTGCTGCAAGCTTTCCAAAGTTCAGGAAAACATTTATTTAAATAAAAGTAAAAAGACTTAAATTAAAATAAAAACTAATAAACTACCAGTAAAGAACATATCTGCTGCATTATGTATCTTTGCATTAAATTTCGGCTTCTTACTAATCGGATGAGAAGTCTAATACTACAATGCTAAAAATATCAGAATCCGTTCTGCACCAACTATAGCCTGCTTATTCAAAATTTGAAATACAAAATTTTACCCAAGAAGAATCCGTTTTATTGTATAGGCATTCTGTTTGAAAATAACACTTCTTTGTCTTAAGGCATTATTTTAGTTATTTTTCTATTTTTTCAATAACCACTAGTTGTTAATAATTTTGACAGTAACAGTTAACAAAATTTATTTTGCATTTCAGAAAATACGTAATTAATAAACTCAGTTGAAATTTACGCAATATTAATAATATTTCTGGAAAAGGTAAAAACATTATAATAAATGTTTGAACTGTTTTAGAAAATAGTTCCAGGATTTCCAGGATTTCTTGCTAAAAGCAGTGTTTTTCCAGGACTTTTCCAGGGCCTATCAAAATTCTGAACATTTCCATGTTTTCAAGGTTTTTAAGAACCGCTGGCTACCCTCGATGAAATTTCAACCATAACCTTTTAACGGAGGGGAGTTTGTAGGCAATAAGTGCAGAAAGATGTTAACTTATTTCAACAACTTGCGGAAAACATACTTATTTTTTTTACATTTCCACTCATTGACACACTTAGAGAGTTCAATGCAGTTGTTCATGCCGTCATTGGAAATATTCCTCAGGACAACTATCGGATTTTTATTGAAGAAAATTCCAACCTCAAGCTTCCAAGCACAAGTGTCACTCCCAAAGCGCATAGTGTCTTTTTTCATGTAATACAGTTTATTGATCGCTGCAATCACTTACTGGGCATCTATTAAGAAGAAGCAACAGAATCACTCCATTATGGCTTCAACCATCACTGGCAACGGTTCAAAAGGCTTAGTAATCATCCGGACTACCCTAAGAATCTTCGAAAATGTTTGATTGATTAAAACAGCAAGCATTCATTTTAACTTATTTTTAGAGAAAACTGTATTATAACATATAATATGTATGCTATTACCTTTCAACATCAATTTATAATAACTATATTTACAATGAGTAATTCTTTTTTGTTTGTTGTTATTTCTAAGTTGTAACGACACTGCTTATTTATAGAATAAAGATGTTCGAACAAGTTTCTAATGTTTCTAGTAGGAAATGTAACTCATTTGTTAGGAGCAAAAAAATCAAAAATCGTTCACGGACAATTATTAAAAATTTCAAAACCAGCTCTAATGTACTCCTACATACTTGTACTATTATACACCTAAACGCTTTTCTCAAGAAAAGAGCTTTGAATTAAAGCTACTTTTGTGACTCAGTGGCTATATATTAAAAAATTGTTACAATCGTATTAAAAATGTGATTGTATAGATGAAATTTAGATTTTAGAGCTTCGCAATTTAGTTTTACCCCAGGGCCCCAAGCCAACTTGGAGCGGCCCTGGAGAGTAAACAAAAAACTAGGTAATAGTTATAAAAGTACATACTATTGTTATTAAATGAACTAATCGATTTTTCAAAGTCGACTAGTTTCGACTTTCGACAAGTCGACTTTCAGTTGATTTAGTCGGAGTCCATAATAACACTACATTTTTCTGGCTTCTACTTTTTTTTTATCTTATACTTTTTTCTGGCTTATACTTTTTCCTATCATATACTTTTTTCTGGGTCATACTTTTTTCTTGCTTATACTTTTTTTATAATTCTTCCTCGCTTTAATTATAAGACAACTTGCCTTTTGGTTTATTAAAAATCTAATATGTTATAGTAAAATATAAAAATAAAGTCTCAAACTGCATATTAAATTATACAACATATTACTAGACTAGTTTTCCTATAAATTTCTATGATCTTCAATGTCTTGAATTTATTCATTTTTTACAGATTTTTGTAAATAAAACTAATAAACATAAATAAAGCCAACAACATCCATTTAACTAACAATAAAAAGCAAGAGAAGAGGAAAATGTTAAATAAACAAAAAACATAACCTTATTTTTGCCCAGCAATTAAAAAACCCGACATTTTAGGTATCAAATTTGGCAATACAAGTTAAAGTTATATATTGGAAATATATATAATATATAATATAATATATATATAGATATTTTTCAAAGCAATTTCATTTTTACGCAGGCAAAAAAATTTTGAATAAGGATAATATGATGTAACTAAATTTTCCAACAAAATCTTATAAATGTTTAGTTTTATTTTCGGTCGTTGACTTGAAAACCAAGAAAAGTTGTATCGAGCAGTAAAGCAAACATATTAAAAAACGTGACGATTAATATTAATGTCTGTGTTTTTATTCAACTAGGATTTACCAAAATACTTTTCACTGAAAAATCTTTTAATTTTTGTCCTAAATGTGTTAGAATTTCTAGACTAAATTATCATAGATAAAGCGTTTAAATATAAAATTTTGATTGAGTTATGAGGATTGATAAATAGAAGTAAAGTGTAGATAAAAGCTAAACAAAGGGGTGTATCAAATAAATAAACGGGTGTACCAAAATAATAGTTAAGAAGGTATGATGGTACTAAATGAAGATCATAAAGAGAATGCATTCACTTCTATATTAATCTCATTTGAAACATTAAAAAAAAAAGAAACATTATAAAATTACATCAAAATACTTCCAAGCCAAATGACGCTAACTGCCAAACTGCTGAAAAAGAAAAAGAAAAAAAAAATCTTTTTTTTTTACTCAAACTTTAGAAAGTGGTTGTAATAAAAAAAAGTTATAAATGAACAACATGAAAGAATCTTTAAATCAAGTAATAAAAGAAGTCTCTAATCAAATATGAATAAGATGAATAAAGAATGAGCTCTTGAACTGAACTGTTGATACATATATCAACAATTCAGAACGGTTAAACTGTTCAAAACTATCAAAATGCATCAATAACTATTTCTGCTAGTTATTTAAGGTACTTAGTTTTTGCATGTTTTCTATTTTTTTTCTATACTGCTGGTTTCTAAAAAAAATTTTTTTTTGAAATAATATATGTAATTCATACATAAGTGCTGTCTATCCAGACACACAGTTGATGACCAGGAGTTGAGGAGTTGATTTACTGAAGTCTTAATTAAAAGATTGTTTTTTATAAAAATAAATTTTATGAAATTTATTTAACTCAAATTTTTTTTATATACGATTTTAATTTCTGACTAATTGTAAATTATTATAAATAAAATAAAGAGTAGTGTAGGTTGTGATAACGCATATATTCCATATTTATGTTTCGCTATTTAACACGCGATGGCATCTATATTACTATTATTATTTGTATATAATACATATAAAAATACAGACACATATTAATTTATATATTTTAATGTAAATAGTTTAAGAATTATTTACAACACATCACAGTTTACCAAAATGCTTACTAAAACACACAAAATAACACTAACATGAAATACTTACAAACAAATTCATACAATAAACACAGCATACCTATCATAATCCAGAATTGTGTTTAGTCGGTGAGCAATGCACAATACTGTACTGGACTTGAACTCTTTTCGAATAACTTCTTGAATGAATGAGTCTGTCTCATGATCAACTGATGATGTAGCCTCATCAAGAACAATGACTTTGCTGTTTCTAATAACAGCACGAGCCAGACAAATTAACTGACGTTGTCCAACACTAAACATGATTTATTTCAACAAATCTTTTATTTAACAAAATATTATAAAAATGTGTAACTTTTTAAATAAAATTTCATTTCCTGAAGGCTAAGCGGGCCTTTGGGAGATAAGTTAAAAAAAATTCAGAGTTATATCTCCACCATATCCCTGGTACTACCAGGAACATCTTGCTTACAAAGCAACCGCTCTACCATTACACCACTTCCACATTATATTTAAATTAACTGCATTAACTTGGTTGAAAGTTAAAAGTTACAGAAAAGCTAGAAACCTTACAGGTAAATTAAAAAATAATAAAAATAGTACTTTATAGACTAGGGACGATAAAAATGATAGCAAATACTGTTGAAAATTACAAGAAGGGCATGTTCAATTGAGTCAGATAAGTTTGAGCTATGTCTACAAATCTTTCTTCCCGCATATTTGTTCAACATAACTGTGCAAAAATTTTTTTCATTGATTGCTAAAGTTTTGCATGAACTGACTATTATTTCTATGAAAATGGAGCCAAATAGAATTGAAAGGAAATGGAAAAGAATTAACGTAATTGTTAATTTCGTTTCGTAAATTATTGTTTCAGTATGAAATTAACTCAGGTATTTATCAAATAGCAGTAGTATTGAATATATCAAAGCTTAGATTGTGGTACTTAAGCATGCTAGTCTTCTCAATAAGCTATCTTTGAAAGTTTTTGAGATTGTCAAATCAATTCTTTCTAACCGCTTTATTTAAGTCATTCTTTTTTTTTAAATTATGTATTCGCAGTTTATATAATAAGAAGAAGAATTACAAAGAAATGTTTACATACAAAAAAGGTGGATTTTTCGTAAATTTATCATTAAAGCTTTTTGGAATTAAGCTGTTGTTACATTTATACATAAAAATTAGGTGTTGGTAAATGTGATTTTATATATAGTCATCATTTGAATGTCTTCCATTAATGGTTTTGCATGTTCATATTTTTTTTTCTTATATATAAGTCTGCATGCATGAAAATGTAGAGAAAATATTTTTTTAAGTTTTGTTTGTTGAGTACTAGCCTGTGTAATGTTGGAGTAGTATATGAGACAATGTATTAAGCCAAGATATACTAGTTTCAGACTTTCTGATGTTACATATGGACAAATTCGGTACATCAAACCAATTGCTTAAGTAATTTTCGATTAAATATAATTTATATGGGAAATCCATGATAAATTTTAAAGGAAGTTTTTCATTTTGTGATTTTTTAAAATATCAAGTATATGCTGCTTTGTCTGCATTGAGTGAAAGTTTATTAGTCTTAAACCATTCATCGACATTCTTTAGTTATAAATTCATGTCAGAATACAGTTGATTAATGTCACAATTTAAAAATAAGAGATTTATGTCGTCAACAAACATTATCGAGTTAAGCTAAGCTGATGAATTGTTGAAATTATTTACATTAATCAAGAAAAGTAATGGACCAAGATTTACCCTTGTGTAACTTCACATAAAGTTTTAAGTTGTCCTGATTACTAATAACATTTTGCTTTCTTACAGTGAGGTAGCTTTTCAACCAATCACTCCGTAGTGTTTTTTTTTTCTAAAAGAATGAGTTGATCAACCGTATCAAATGCTTTTGATAGGCCAATAAATATCCTATAGTAAAGTTATTTTTTTCAAATCCTATAATAATTTGGTCTGTTATTTCGTGTTCAGTTGAATTGTTCAGTTGAATATTATTGCGTGTTCAGTTGAATAGTTTTTCTGAAACCAAACTTTTTTGTGTAAAATAAAATATTTTTATTAAGATGTTTACAAATTCTATTAAAAATTACGCGTTCAAATACTTTTGAACGCGTAATTTTTAATAGAATATATAAATATTTTAATGAAAATAATTTATATTAAAATACAGAAAGTACTGATACATGCATATAATTAGAGATTTCAGATACATGTCTATAATTAGAGATTTCAGATACAGGTCTATAATTTGAGATTTCAAATACAGGTCTATAATTAGAGATATCAGATACAGGTCTATAATCAGAGATTTCAGATACAAGTCTATAATTAGAGATTTCAGATACAGGTCTATAATTAGAGATTTCAGATACAAGTCTATAATTAGAGATTTCAGATACAAGTCTATAATTAGAGATTTCAGATACAGGTCTATAATTAGAGATTTCAGATACAGATCTATAATTAGAGATTTCAGATTGTTATTTTTGCCAACTTTAGTGTTTCAGGAAAAATCTTCTCTTTTATTGGAAGTTTTATAATATGGAACAAAGGCCTGGAGATGAAGTTTTCGTTTGAAATCGCTATACTACAAGAAATGTCATTGAAGCGAGGTGATTTATTCTTTTTTAAAAAAGAAAAAGCAATTTCATACTCTGTATGAGAAAAGTCGCGATCTTGCAGTATCACGCCATTTAAAGATTTTAGATATTTTTAAAAAGAATTTGGTGTAGTTATGATTTTTTTAGCAAAGTTTTATTTAACTCTTTCAAAAATTGCCATGAAAAATAAATATCTGTTTTATTGATATATATTTTTTGAGGTAGTATAGCCGTATTTATTTTCTTTGTTCCAATTATATCGTCAATTACATCCCATGTTTTATTCACATCAAATATGTTTTTTGGTAATTTCTTTACTATAATAGTTTTTTTTAGCTTTCTTGAAAAGATTTTCGTAAAATCGTTTATATTTTTTGTAACTTTTTTCATTATCTTCAGCTCTGTTTCTTAAAAATTTATTGTTAAGTTTTTGTTTGTTTTTTGAATATTTTATAAGAGTTTTATCCGTCCAAGGATTTAATATTGTTTTTTTTTTTAGTTGTTTTTAATTCAAGTAGGCACGTTTTGAAATATATATAAAGAAAAGTTTTGGTTTATGCTCCTAATATTTATTTTTAATATTGAAAATGAATTTATGACTTTTTTTTCCTAAAATTCATAAGGATCAAAATACAGCGTTTTCATTAAATTCCTTTAACCTTTATAAAAAATATTTGCATTAGTTATTAAACTGTCTTCAAAATGGTCAAAAACTATATTTTCAAACCCTTGTTGAAAAACATTATATAAAGCCGTTTTAAATAAAAGAAGTATATGATAATTTATCTACCAATATATTTATAAATTTTTTATCCTGGTATAAAATATTCTGTGCTTTCACACATATTTTGTCGAAATTCATGGACAATTAGTTTATTTTAAACAACTTTAACAAAAAAACCATTTTGTCTATGAGTTTTTGGCTTAGCAAATAACCCTTTTCGAATTTTTCGAGTTGTGCTACAATAATCTTCATTTATAAAAATATCGATAACTTTTAATATCGGTGCGTTATTAGTAATCACTATTTTGTCCTCGTAGTCGTGCAGTTTTAAAACAATTTTTCATTTACAATTATAATTCAAATTTTCAACTCTGTGCGCTCGTTCAATTTTGACTTCTCTTTTGATGTTCAGATTTTAAACAAAGAGCTTTTAAATTTTTACTTTGTTTTTTCCCCAATCTTTTTCATCGCTACTCTCTGATAAACCATCAATGCGCTAGTTGTTTCTTCAATTTCGATTTTTTATGTCAACAGATTTTAACTTCAGGTTGTTGATTTCAGTTGAAATTTTCCCTTGTATTATCTTTAGGCTGAATAACTCTTCTTTAACTTTATCAATTTCTTGATTTGCATTTTTGATCTTATTGTTGCAGGCATTACCAATAAATGTTAAGCCAGCTTTGATACCATTAAGATCCTTTTTTACGTCTTGAATGTCTTTTTAAATTGATTCAAATTTTACATTTCTCATCTTATCTGTTTCAGTTAAGAATGGCAAGTTTGTCTCTTTTGGTAGGTTCAGAAGCTTTCTCATTACAAACATTAAAACAACTTTAGCTTTGCTCATTTTAAATTATTTATGATAGATAAAATAAAAACAATAATAATAATAATAATAACAATAATAATAATAATAATACATATATATTTATATATATATATATATATATATATATATATATATATATATATATATATATATATATATATATATATATATATATATGTATATATATATATATATATATATATATATATGTTTATACATATATATATATATATATATATATATATATATATATATATATATATATATATATATATATATATATATACCCATATATATAACACTTTCCCTTTCAAAACTTAAAAACTCAATTTTTCTCTTTTAATTTTTACGCTGCAAAAACATGTCTGTTCATCTGTTCATGAAAAAAGCATGCAGCAAAAAAAAAAAAAAAGAAGAAAAATAAAGAAAAGAAAAAAAGAGCAAAATTCTCGATAATCAACGCTCTTTTTAGTTTCCAGTCACTTCTAGGGTTCATCAAGGTTCTATACTTGGTCCTGTTTTGTTTTTTATCTACATTAATGGTCCTCCTTACAACCTTACATCTAAAGTGGCTTTATTTGCTGACCACTCAACAAAATACTCGTACCTTGACAAAAAGTTTTTCTTTTATATTGCTTAGAACAGGCATTCGATCATGAATCTGATCTCACTTCTGTAATAGACGATGATGACTTGTATAGTGAAATGTGGAAAATAAAGTAATAAAAAATAGTGCAAAACTTGTAATATAAAGAAAATATGTTTTTTGACACAAAAATAACATCAGCAATAACGCAATAATTTTAACAACACAATATTTTGTATAAAATATATAATGTTATATGTTTGAATTTAAACAAAAAAATTAACCTTTTCATAATAGTTTACATTTACTTATAAAGAAATAAACTTTTTTGTATCCCTAAGTTACATTAAATGCGGGAGTAAATGCATAAACTGTTTGTATGTTTATGTAAGTAAATCGATAAATTATTTCAAATTACTACTTGTGTGTGTATGACTTATTATTTTGTAAGGCATATGTAAAACACTTTTTTTTGGGCCGAATATATGGTTGCAACCCCCCTTAAAAAAAGGCAATTAAGTGTCAAATCCAATTATTCCAATTCCGAGTGACTATGGTGATTGGATTTCCAAAACACCATGGTAGTTGAAATTCCAAGTCACCTTGGTGATTGGAGTTCCAAGTTAGATCCATTTTTGAGTCAATAACTGTTTAATCAAACATTTAATAATTTTCAAATTGAAACTAGAGAAAATGGAGATTCTCGTTAGGTCAACTTACGAGCTTAATGAACAGCTCGGCTCTAGCTTGTGCAAAAAACCCTGCAAGAATTATAGCCCAAAAGATTTTAGGTTTTTTAATTTATTAACCAGATAGCTAAAATTCTGATTTATTTTCCAGACAATCTAAATCACTTACTTTAGCTCCTGGAGTCGTGAAGGATTTTGACTTATTTTGCTATTAATTTTTTAACTGAAAATTCCAGACTCATATTGAAATTTAAAAGCTCCATGTAAACTAAAACTCTACCCAATGTCAAGTAAATAATTAGGTTCACACTTGTTTTGTACATTAGTTAAATTTATTTTAAGTTTATTAAAATTGAAAAACAATGATATTAAGTTATATGAGAAATTAAAGTAAAAAGTAAAATATGAAAAATGTAAAATATGTAAATCAGTAAAAGATGAAGAATATAACAATTACCAGGTAAAAAAATAGAAACAGTGTACACAAAGATTCTATTGATTTATCTAGTTTGATTTCATTGATTTGGTTGTATTGTCTTATCTTTGCAGAAGTTTTGCAGTCAAATTTTTTTCAAAATGTAATCTAAGAAATATAAAAAAACATTTTCAAAATTGTTATGTAAGTTAATGCTGTCTTTTTGATTGTAATTTAGCTAATATTATATGATTACTTTTAACATAGGAATAAAATAATTATAGAGCTGTTTTAATTTTATTTAACAGTTATTATTCCTATATTATTATTTTAATAGATCTTGGTGTAATCCTAACAAATCATTTTATATTTATTTGATCATTTTCTTTATTTTGCAATGTTAGATTGTTGGTTTTTTTATTATAAAAGTATTACAAAACTCATCATTTATTTGTAGAATTTGTCCTATGTAATATTATCCAATTAACATTAAAAAATGCTGAGTTTTTTTTATAATCAGTATCAGAATACTTATTTATGCTTCTCTTAAGGTTCTAAATATTTCTCCTTATTTTATGCTAATTTATGTCATGTAAATTTCAATTTTCAATTTTTATAAACACTGCCCAATTTTTCACAATTGTTGGATAGAACAGGTCAGATTAGGTGAATAGTCTTTAAGATCACCCTGCTACTGGTAACATGTAACCCAGTGTAACCTGCTCCATATCCTGCTGCCTTGTGGGAGGTGCCTTAGTTACTGTTTTAGTTCACATGTGATCTACCTTATATGAATATTTGTGTTCTGTTTAAACCTATGACGCAGCGGTCACTGACCTGTTAGTTGCTATCTTTATATTTGTGTTCTGTCTGAACCTCTGGAACAGAGTTCACTCACCCGTAAGCTACTTTATGTGTGTTTGTGTTCCGTTTGAAACTCTGGCGCAGTGTTCATCCACCTGTAAGTTACTCTATGTATGTTTGTGTCATGTCAAAACCTCTGGCATGGTGTTTACCCACCCGTAAGTTACTTTATGTATGTTTGTGTTTTGTTTAAATGTTGAATTATTCTATTTAATTGTTCAAATCTGTTTTAATGCAGAGCGAGCTCATTAAGTAAATGGTTACTCCAACTATTAAACTTTTGGTCACCTTTACCTTTAGTATCTTGTTAGATGTAGTATTTTTCATAATGCATTTCCAAAACATCACGCCTGATATTTTGAGGTACTGTTTGCGAGAAATTTTTTTAGCTACACCAGGTCAGGTCAGGTTCAGGATTATCAAGATCACTCTGCTACTGGTATCATGTAACCCAGTACCACCAGCCCCGTGCCATGCTGCTTTAGGGTGCGTTTTTTAAGACTCAGAGAAGCAAACTCTGACTGAAAATTTTCCTGCCTTGGAGCTTTTTTCAGAGTAAAGGCTAGAGATGTCTCAATAAAAATAATCATTTTGGGCAGATGTTAACTGCACCCAACTACTGAATTGTAGAAGGACTTCTAGGCGAAGACTGTAGGGGTACGCAGAATAATTTAGCTAACCAGCCTAAATCGCCTTCTTCATCTATTAAGCTGATGCAGATGTAAACCTGTAATACATTGTCTCTTGCCTAGGATGACAAATGCCTAATCTTCGTGACTCTACTCATAATTTTTGCTTGTGCGTCCTTAATAGTGGCATGTAACTCTTCTTGTTATCTCCTAATGAGGGTAAAACTTTTAAAATCAGTTTATTTGTTCTGAGGCCGGCTGGTAATAAGGACTCTGAACTCTGTGACAGCTCTTAGAGAGACTGATTCTATCAACAGCTGCAAATTATTAGAGTATTATCAGTGTAATGTTGCGCACGGATGGTGTCTCTGTAAATGCTGTTGATGCACACTGTTAGAGCCACATAAGGAGTCATATGATACAAGTTAGGGTCAATTAAAAGGACTGAGAAGATTGAGCAGCATATTGCTTAAGAGGCCATACTCTATCTATGAGTGATTCAAGTTTTCTTTAAACTTAAATTATGCCAAAGTTACTCAAAATATTAAACATAAAAAACCATACCTATAACTGAACTTTAAATATATCTTTTACAAATATTCGTGATCTACAAAGCAACCTTTCATCAGTTGAATCTTATCTCTTGCAAATTTCACAAGACTTTCTTGATTTTAAAGAGACTAATTTAAATAATGCTATTACTTCCTCAGATCTCATCGTTGATGGGTACTATTCTGTGTTTGCAAAGACTCCAATATCACAACAAATAGGTATAATTAATGCGTATATATGCACCCAAGCTTGGCTTTGACATATACATACGCATCAGTTCACCTATTTGTTGCGAAACGAGATTCGAATCCTTTGAGCGTTTTTTTAATATACATTTCTTTAGCATCTCGTTACTCTATCACCTTTTGTTCTTTATTGTTCTCCTTTTTCCCAAACTGCACTCTTTTATTTGATAGATTTAATTTCTGATCAGATCTCACTGATCAGAATTGCCAACAATGCTGTAAATGGTAATTTTAATACTTATCACACTGAATGATTTGGTGCTGAGTCCACAGACTTTGCAGGCACTAAAGTATATAAAAGTCTGAAAAAAAACTTCTGCATCTGCATCATTTCTCAAACTCTTACCCTTACTCAACTTTATAACTCGTTTTCCTGGCAACCCTAATCATTTATCTTCACTCCTTGATTTTTGTTTTGTCTCTTATACTAGCTTGTGTTCAGTTTCTCCTTTTTTTCCTTTGGTGGTTCTGTCTGTATAATGATCTCTTTAAATCTTTCATCTCATACTTCTTTTTTAGACTTACGCTATTATTGCACTATTTACTACTACCCTAAAACTAATTAGGATTCTTTTCGTGATTTTCTTTATGACGGTCATTGAGCTGATGTCTTTTCTCTCTCAGCTGATAAATGCACCTTCTACGAAACATCCTGGGTTCAGGCAGGAATGGAAGCTTTTATTCCTTTTCGTCGGTTCCTAGTTAAGCCTCATTCTACTCCATGATTTTCACCTTCTTGTGCAGCTGCTATATCTTATCGTTAGCATTTTTTTGATCATTTTCAAAAGAACAAACAGTTCTTCGAAAAAACTTTAAATTTGACTCTTATTATTCTATTCCTTCCATTTTATTAAGCAGGTTAACTCATTGTTAGACATTCAAATCACTCCAGCTTCTGTTGCTTAAGTCATATCTCATTTAAACTCTTCTTTGGCTTGTGGTCCATACAACGTTCCTGGCATAGTCTTACAAAATTGTTTTCCAGAACTCTCTTCAATTCTCTTTAAAATTTTTAATAAGTGGTTGACTGAGTCTTGTTTTCCTGCCTGCTGGAAAAAATGGCATCTTTTTTTTTAAATTTTCAAAAACTTCATTGACAAGATGGGATGTGAGAAACAAATTCTTGACATAGTTTGGCATCCTAGTCTTCTCCATAAGCTTGTTTTATATGGTGTATTTAGGAAAGATTTTGAGATTATCAAATTGTTTCTTTCTAACCGGTTTAATAAAGTAATCTTCAAAGGCCAACACTTTTCTTTATTATTAGTAATTTCTTGGGTACTTTAAGGATTTATCATTGGTCCTGTTTTGCTTCTTATCTAAATTAATAATCTTCCCGACAACATTACATCAAAAGTGGCTCTATTTGCAGAGGACTCAACTTTATACCCCTGTCTTGACAAAAAGTCTTCAAAAGAACAAGCAGCCAACCTTGAACCAGATCTCACTTCTGTAATATAGTAGGGTTCCTAGTGGATTGTAAACTTTAAATCCAAAAAGACTTAGTAATTTACTTACTTATTTACTTATTTATGCAAATAACTATCGCAATACTGTCGACATACCTTTATTAATTAATGGCAAGCCTTTAACTCAGTCTTCTTCTTTACATCTTCTTGGATTATCATTTACTACTGATCTTTTATGGAAAACTATATATACAATCGATTTCTAAATTAGCATTCACTATGGTTGCTTATTTATCGTGCTCTACCCATTCTCCATCTCTACAAATCTCTTATTTATCCCGGTATCAAATACAGTTTCATACTGAGACTGGTTCTTCTAAAGATACTCTTTTTCTTATAGAACGCATTATCTGTTAAACATGAGACACCGTTAAAAAGTTGCATCCTTTTCTCTTTTCTACAAATAGTATCACTAGTTCCATCAACTATTTCAAACTCATTCTATTTTGACTTGTCATTCAGTAAAGTTTAATGTTTTTACTGTAGCTGTACCTGCATGCTCTAAATACTTTTATTTGTCTAGCTTTTTCCCCCACACTTTGGAACTCTCTCCCACCTCATGTTTTCCTGACTCTAATAAACCTAAAAATTTTTAAGTCTTCAGTTAACCATTTTATTGCTTTATGACTTTATTAGTTTTTCTTGAAATTCCCAACTTAATAGCCTTGTTGGGGGTGAATCAGAACTAAAAAAAGTATATATAGAAAGTTAAAATTTTTTTTTTCTAATTTGTATTAGACCCATCCATAGATACTTGAACCAATTTTGATAAATTGAGACTTTATTTTTTTATTCAAGTTAATTAAAATATGTGTTGCAGAAAAGAGGTCGAGAAAAGCTGAATTTAAATGTCACATTACCGATATCACATGTACCACAATTTGCACATAACCTGGTTTTCTGGAGTGTTTCAAAGTCTAATAATGTTATCTATCTGATAGTTTTATGTAATTTTATTCAATCTTTTATCAATAAGACAATACAACTTGGCAAATTTTTGACACTTTCAAATTGCTAACCCACAATCAACCAAATATCCTCCATTTGTTCTACCAAATGCTAGAACCTATTTAATTCAGATCTTGTTTCTTCATTAGAAATAACAACAAGTTCTAAAGTTTTTTGACCTACTGTCAGGGATAGTGTTGGTTTAATAGTAGAATGTTTTACAACAAGATTGAAAAAGTGACTTTTAGATTTAGAAACACAATAACTTGATACTTTTTAACTTCATTATGATTCTCAACTATCGAAAACATGGGAGATGTTTGACAAGTTAAAATTTTACAACTGCTAGATTCAGCAACTTAATTGTTGTCAGTCTTAACTAGCCATTTTTGTAATCTGTGTATTTGAGTCAATCATTTAAAAAGTACTGGATTCATTTTAATAACTGATGTAGTTATAAAAAAAAATTTATTGTTTTTTTAACTATATTACACATATATATAGATAAAATTATGAAAGATTATAAATCTATGTACAATACATTTTTATATAATTTATCAAATCATATATATTTACTCAGTTACCATTTTCTCGTTAAACCCATAATGAAAATCCAAATTAAAATAATTAAACAGCTAAAGTATATAATGTTACTAAGCAAATATAAATTCAAATTTAATATTGAAAACAACCTAACCATATAAATTTAACATCATATTTTTTCAATATTGTAAAAAAAATTACTGATAATATATATTATGAACTTTATCACAACTTAAGTATTGTTAATCATTTAATAAAAAACTATCTTACAAAAACCAAAATAAAATTTTCCCTGATTATCCCTAAATATTGAAAAAAAAAAAACCCTGAGCTTTCCTGGTTTTCTCCGAATTCATATTATTTCTAGGTTTTACTGGTTGAGTAGCAACCCTGTGTATGAGTATAAACAGCAGAAGTTTAGAATCAGTTAAGTACTTTTTAGGTAAATCCATAGTTTATGAATTTGAAATTGAAAATGACATACACAAAGATAAGATTTAGTTAATGTTATATACATACACATGTAGTTATATAACAATAATTAAAACTTGGCTTTATGAATACAATTTTTGATAATTTACCTAAAAAATACTTAGGATTTTTAACATTTTCAAAAGTTTTCAGACAAACTAATGCTTTTAACATTTCCTCCAACAAAATTGCAAACTTTTTTAATTTTTTAAACAAATACTTTGTAAAAATTAATCTATAAACTTTGTTTATAAGTAATTGAATTCATTGGATCTAAGAAATGTATCTCATCTCCAGTGAAAAAATTGATCTTAAGATTAGTTCAAAATGGTAATTTGTTATGTAAAACAGCACAACTTTATAGAGTTAAGTCTGCTAAGTCGGTAAGTCTGCTGGTCGACAAATTATGAAGAGATATAAGCTTACTAGATCTGAATAAAACTCAATCAGGAGGAGCACGCAAAACAATGCATTATCAGGATAAAATGCTTGTGATACTAAGCATAGAAAATCCCTGTTTAACAGCTATCGATCAAAATGTACAAATTAGATTATCGAATGAAGTGTACTATTTCTACTATAAAACGTCGTTTAACCCACGCTAATTTATTTGAAAGATGCCCAGCTAAAAAGCCATCAGTTTCCTTGAAAATGGTTGTGCCCTAAACGAATTTGCATCAGAACATGCAAGGTGGAGTAGTCAACAATGGTCAAAAACTCTTTTTAATAACGAAAACAAGTTTATGTTGTTCGGATCAGGTATGTTCGACATCCGGTAGTTACAAGTACAATCAATAATACCAACTACAAATATTGGCAGTTCTGCAAGAGTGGCAGTTGTATCATTTGACACTCTTTAAGCTATTAAAAATGAATCGAAAACAAAAATGACTTGAAACTTTCCATAAGCGTGAAAAGCATTCATATAATTTAGTATTTAGTACGTTATAGCATTAAAGTCTTGTCCTTTTTAAAAAAATTCTATATAGAGTGATGCTCGTAACAATTACCTTTTACCACTTCTGAACAAAACAACTTTCTCAAACTTAATGCTGCCAACGGCATGGTAAAATAATAAAAAAACATTACGTGTGTGTATTTAGCAATGATATTATTATATGCCTTTTATTTTTTGCTTTTAAGTTTTTACAAGCATTTTTATGCTTTTGTTGTTGTGATCGTTGTAACAGTGACGGTCGTAACAAAAAACCCAATATTAAAAAACAACAAATAAAATGTGGCAATCAGTAACTTAAGAAAAAAGTTATAGATAATAAAAACCACGTAAGTTAATTTAAAAAAAATGCTCTACAACATTGTCAAAGTTCTCAATTATGGTTTTACAATACGATTCAAATACAATTATTGATTAATAATTGAAATCAATAGTATAATAAAATCAATAAAAATCAATAATATATAATAATAGTAGGCACGAAAATAAATATCTCTTAAAAAATTATAAAAACAAATGACCAAATTAAACTATCACCATTCCAAAGAAATTTATTTTATAATTGCTTTCTGTAACTTCCCGTTAACCAAAAAAATTAAGTAATTAAAAAAATTATTTATTTTTAGTTTTATTTATAATAACTTATAGCTTCCTGTAAAATACTTTTTCTATAAATTGAATTTTTTTTTAGATTTAGTAACTCATACTGATGATCCAGCAATGGTGAAACTTAAAGTTGAAGAAAAAAATTAGATAAGTGCTTTTTACTAATTTATTATTGCTCTGTTCTTTAAGAACATTGAGCACTCTATTTGTAAAATACACTAACATAGTTTACATATATATATATATATATATATATTTATATATATATATATATATGTATATATATATATATATATATATATATATATATATATATATATATATATATATATATATATATATATATATATATATATATATATATATATATATATATATATAGTAGAAAATAAAATTACGTGATTTTCACAACTTTAAGTTTGATGCTGTTGCAATCATCATGTAAAATAAAAAACTACCTAAAAAACTATTGCTACAACCGCGTTTATCTGATCTTCAGGTTTGTGGTTGCTTAATAGAAATTTATAATTTTTACGACATTTGGATTTAACTCTATTATAATTTAGTTTTTTTATTAAGTAGCTCATCAGCATTTTTATGAAGTAAAATTATTAGCTTTTCATATAAACAAAGTAAAATTTTTTATTGTATTGTTGTAAGCAGGGGCTTTTTATAAGATAGACCGAGTTAATTCTGGTGTTTTTTTCAGTTTTTCTCTAGTCTCCCATAAATCAGTTGAAGACGATGATAGTCAGCACCTTTTAATTGTAAATAACTCAAAAACTACCACGAAAATTTTTTTAATTTTTTTGCTCACGGGAGCTAATATGTCGCTGTTTGATTGTAATTACTCTCTGATTAAAATGAGTAAAAAATATTAAATGGAAAAAAAGTTTTAGAAAACTTTCTTCAAAATCCTAAATTGTCATAAGTTAACATTTCAAAATCGATCAGTGTTTCTCAATCATCAGTTGGATTTTTTTTGCTGTGATATAAACAGACCCAATCTATTGAAAGAGAAGCTGGAAATGGAAAAAAGAAAGGGTTTAAAGATAAATATAATGCAAAATCAATCATTCGATTCATAAAGGCAAATCCATGTCAGTCGCAGAGAGATCTTGCTAGAAAATTTTAAAAGCCAATCTTTGATAGTAAAAGTACTTAGATCTCAAGAATGTATTGCATTTCATAAAAAGAAAACTCCAAAGTGATCCATTCATGGAGAAATTAAAGCCATTCGTCGTTCAAAAAAGCTATACAAACTTTTAAACCGAGCAAACTAGTGCATAATTGAAGAGGATGAAACCTATTGCAAAGAGAACTTTCAACAATTGCCGGGACAGCGAAAATTTTTTCAGTCGAATGGTAGATATGTTGCTAAAAAATTAAAGTAAATTCAAACTAAAAAAATCTGTCCTGGGGTTTAAAAAGTACACCATACATTACCCGTTTAACTTTGAACGCTGATTTATATATAAAAGAATGCTTAATCTAAAGCCTTTTCCCATTTATTAAAAAGTATAAAATACCCACAATACTCTGGCCTGATTTGGCTTCAATCCGCTACTGCGAGAAGTCTCAAGAATGGTATGAACAAATTGCGTCGAATTTGTTTCTAAGAAGGCAAATCGTCCAAATTGTCCTGAGCAGCAAGTTATTAAAAGTTATTGGTCAATTATAAAAGGAATCTTATTGAAAAGCAAGAAATTAGCTACAAATAAAAAAGATTTTAGGAAAAAATGGATAGCCGCCTCAAAAACAGTACCTCAAAGCGAGATCCAAAGATGTTGATAAGTGCTCGAAAAGATATTCGGTTTCTAGCTAAGCGTCCAATAAAAAATGGTAAAAATTATTGAAATAAATAAATTGTTCAATTAGCTTCAATGTCACAGTTGGCCAGTAACTGGACAAAAGTATTAAAACCAAAGTCAGAAATTTGATGACTAAATGGTTTCAAATCATTATATAGATAATATGAAACATATTAAAACAGTTTATATACACCTAAAGTTTTAATGAATATACTAATGATGTGGTTGAAGTAGACGCGAATGTATATTAGAAAAAAAAATTGTAAAGAGAAAAATGTTGTTTATAAAAGCGATGGAAATAAAAACATTTACATAAAATATTGCGTTTTTCAAAATAATATATTATAACTCTATAAATTATCAGAACTTTAAAAGTCGTTAGACTAAAATTGGTAAGTAATTAACATATTTATAGCAATTTTAAAAATGCCTGATATGTTATATTTTATTGTCTAACTTTTGATTTATTTGACGCAATATTTTTTTTATTACTACATCTTGCTTTTATACTCAGATATTTTAAAGCTTATATATGTTTGCTTTAATAATATTATTAATCTGGCTGCCACTAGGAGCCACTTTGGTTTTCTTTTACGTTTAAGCTTAACTAACAAAAAATCTGTAATTGCGCTCAAAGATTTTTATTTGCACAAAATTTTAAAAATTGCGGAAATCATATAATACGGTCCTCATACTAAACGTATTACTGAACAATAAAATATATATATATATATATATATATATATATATATATATATATATATATATATATATATATATATATATATATATATATATATATATATATATATATATATATATATATATATATATACAGCGGAGAAAATAAAATTAGCCTCACCTTTATTTTTTGTTCTAATTTAACAAAAATTGCAGGTAAACAATTATGAAATCTACTTTATTTCTTGTTACTTCTACTACAACTAAAAAGTTTATAAATTGGTATGCTTAATTAATTCCAAATGGAAAAAAAAATTAAAAATATTCAATTTGTGGAGAAAATAGAATTAGCCTCATTAGCGTTATATACAAAAAATAAAGAAAATATTTTGTTTTTTTGCTCATTTAGTATTTAGTATAGCTTCCTGAATTTTTAATGACTTCAAATATGCGGTTTGACATACTAGTCACAAGATTTTGGATAGTTTCTATAGATATTTCATTCCAAGCTTCTCTGATACGAGTTTTCAGCTCCAAAGTGCATTCAAATTGCTTACCATTTTCATAAACCTTTCTAGAAAGTATTCCCCATAGATTTTCAATTGGGTTAAGGTCTGGACTACGTGCGGGCCATTCCATTACGTGAATATTTTTTTCTCTAAACCAAGCTTTTGTAAGCTTTGAATTATGGATAGTAGCATTATCTTGTTGGAAAGTGAAAGTTTCACCCATCAATTCCTCACCATGTTCAAGTAAACTTATTTCTAATAAGTCAATGTAGTCCTGTGAATTCATTTTTGTTGAAATCCATGCCAGTGGAAGTTTTCCAGCAAAGGAAAAAGCCCCCCAAACCATAACATTTCCACCCCCAAAGTTACGACTCATCCGAGTTTCTTTCTCTTTTCGAAGATCGTGCCAGTAATATTGATAGCCATCAGGACCATCTAGATTGAACTTTTTTTCATCACTGAAGAGAACTTGATGCCACTCTTCTTGCCAAGACATGTGTTCTTTCGCAAATTGTAATCTAACTTTTTTATGACGAGCAGTAAGTTTTGGTTTTGGTTTACGCTTTTTCCAAACTGTGTTTGGATCTTCACGTAAGATTTGTCTCACACGTTGAACAGATACAGGTAATTGTAAATCAGCACGAATTTAAGATGCAGTCATGTGCTGAGCAGCAGCACGACGTACCATAACTCGTTTAGTACGATTATCAATTTTACGTTTGCCACCACTTCCCTTATAGGCTCCATAATTAACGCCAATCTTGAAGTAATTGTTAACCACTTTTGGAGATCTTTTAATTTTCTTTGCAATTTCCCGATTAGATAAACCTGTATCTTTGTATGCTTTGATTACTGCTAATTCTTCATTCGTTAAACGCTTACCACGTCCCATTTCAAATAAAGGTATCAAAAACCAAATGTTAAAAACTTTATGAGCACTGATTTCACAGTCTTTGTTTAACTTACAAATAATAATAAAAAACTAACTCACAAATGCGTATCACCAGATCAAAATATACAAGTAAACTGAAAATAATTATTGATGAGGCTAATTCTATTTGTTACCGCAAATATCAAGTATTATACATTTTATGGTTTTATCAAATGTTCCGCAATTTAATTATGCTATATTATAATCTAAAAAGTTGTTGTTTGTAACAGTAATTATATGTGTGTGGATACAAAAGTTGTACCGCACAAACTTGTTTACAGATTTACAAAATATTGGATCAGCACATGGTGAGGCTAATTCTATTTTCTCCGCTGTATATATATATATATATATATATATATATATATATATATATATATATATATATATATAAATATATATATATATATATATCTATGTACATATATCCTAATTTAAATTTTGTTCTTATTAATTTTGCGCTTGTCAAATTAAATAGATTTAATAACCTACTTAGGTTGGTTTGGTTCTGGTTATTTATTTTAGATGTTGAAATATTTGTTAGGCTTAATGAGTGTCACAAGAAACAAGATTCACTAATTTATTCGACTCAACAGTATGTCAATACATAAAAAAGAAGACAGTATACTTGTATATAATTTTATTAAAGAACAAGGTTTGGAGTTTCAAGGCGGAAAGTTTGAGAGTAAGTTTTACTTATTTATTTTATTTATGGTAAGAGATGGGTTTAAAGTAAACTAACTGGTGCAAAGTTTATTAGGAAGAACTCAGCTTGGCTTGAAAATGATTTTAATACCACATTAATAAAGGATAGCAAAAATAAACAACTCGGCAGACCTACATAATCATTTAAAGAATCACCATTAAAAATAAAAAAAATAAAAGTTGCAACTTTGTCAACTTCAAATTTTTATGAGTTATTGTTTGCTAAGCTTGTACTATTTGCAGCATGCATTGTCAAAGATATTTGGTGATTGTGAATGCATGGGAAAAAAATACAATTTTATACCATACAAATTTTTAAAATTCTCTAGACGCTCATAAAATCTTCTAATAAGAAAACTAATTAATTAAGGTAGAATATAATTTATTTTACAGGAAAACAAGTTTGTCTAGCAACGTGTAACAGCACGTGTAATAAACTAGTTAATCATATTAAACTTAAATAAGTTTTGCTTTCCACAAGCGAGGATCAAAACGAGGATCTCATAATAAGACACATGCAAAATAGTGTACATAGCACAAATAAAACATATGCAACTAATAATTCATAACTTTAATTTTAGTCAATATAGCCTTAATATTAAATTAGTTATAAATTTTGTCCAGTAAAAGTGAATTCCGGCCCACTGTGAATGTGTCAAATATTTACCAAAAACTATTTAGTAGTTTTCGCGTATTTAATAATTAAAGGGTGCTGAGTTTCATTGTGTTTAACCGATATATTTTGAGAAAGTTGCTGCATTTGAAAGTTTGTTTTATTTGTAAATGATTGCTTGTGGTTTACATATCTCTTTTTCCACTCGCCCTCTGAAAAACCAATGCATGTTTTCCTGGGTGTGTTAGGGGAAATTGTTATACATTTGTAATTTATGTTTGTCGCCCTACAATATTTATTCAGTGGGCAGAATTCATTTTGTTTGCAATTTGCAAGGCAGATTTTCTTTCGTGTTTTTTGAATATATTTTATTGTTGTGACTTTTTATGATTTTTGAAATGTTGTTTGAGCAGCTGTAGCTAACTTTTATGGTGTTTTGATTAAATAATTTGTGCAATGGGTTTAAAGATCGAAAATGCTTATTTATTCATTGCAAAAAATTTTGGTCAACATTGGTAGAGACGCTTTTATTGTAGGGTGGGTTAAACCAATATTTATTCCTTTTATTTTGGGGGTGTCTTATCTTTTGGGTTGTACTTTAAGTTAAAATTTTTAAAACTATATTTTTTTAAGTGCTACTTTGTATTTTGTTTATGATGAGTTAAATATTTTTTCATCGGAAGAGTTTTACGATAGTCGATCATTAATGGAGAGAGGGATCTGCTTAAGGACTTGGAGCGGGTGGTTTGATTCAGTGTGGATGTAGAGTACTTAGTCTTTTTTTTTTTTTTAAAGGTTGATAGGAGTTTTTTTGAAGATTAAAAGTTACGTCAAAAAAATTAACGCTGTTTAGATTGGTTTGTATCTCTATTTGGAAGCCGAAGTTTTTAAATATCTCAATTATATTTTTTTTGGCTTTTTCTAACTGTGCGGTAGTTTTTTTGCGCATGACCATCAATCCGTTGCCTTGGTAAAGACCTATATCATGTTTAGTAATGGTTTTGGATGAAGAGTCTAAATGTATAAATCCATCAGTTCTCATACTTCAGCTCCCTCAAGACATCCCATTGTGACGTCAAAACAGTCATTATGCCCCTTTTTTATCCATGTTTCCTTTTTAGAAAATCATAGCGATGTTCTCCAATGATTATGACTCTTTATCATGAACTCTTTATTATGGATCATTGCAGAAAAAAGACTCTTTATTATGAATCATTGCAGAAAATCAAAAAAGTGTTTACTTTGTTTATATGAAAAACCAATAATTTTATTTTATAAAAATACTGAAGAGCTACTTAATAAAAAAACAGAATTAATTTCCAAATGTCGTCACGAAAATAATTTTCTATTAAGCAACCACAAACTTGAAGATTAGATACACGCTGTTGTAACAATAGTTTTTTCCGCATAGGTTTTTCTGAACAGTTTCAATTGTATATAATTTTTTAATGAAAAAACTATATTTGTATTTCACCTAATGATTGAAGGAGCATGAAACTTAAACATGTAAAAATCATGTAGTTTTATTTTCTACTATATTATGGCTCTGACTTGGTTTATCGAGCTCTTTCTTGATAGCGTATGCACAAAACAGAATCACTACATATATATATACATATATACCTATATATACATATGTATATACATATATATACATATATGTATATATATATATATATATATATATATATATATATATATATATATATATATATATATATATATATATATATATATATATATATATATATATATATTTATTCATAAGCTTAACTAGATTAAATAAGATTTTACCTCAAATTTGAGCCCCCTTCCAAAATTTCATATAGCAAACCGCTCTCTAAATTTGAAGCACAAAGTTTTAAATTACATATATCCAATACTCTCAAGATCTCCTCATCATTGAATTGATCAAAAGGATCAATATTGAATCGCAATGTTCCAGAATAAAGAATTGGATTCTAAAAACAACAACAATGACTTTGATTTTTAAAATAAAAATTAACTTTAGTACTAAGTAGTT
The DNA here is from genome assembly GCF_038396675.1 of Hydra vulgaris. Classification (NCBI taxonomy): domain Eukaryota; kingdom Metazoa; phylum Cnidaria; class Hydrozoa; order Anthoathecata; family Hydridae; genus Hydra; species Hydra vulgaris. The sequence goes on from NC_088920.1 coordinate 26,485,041, forward strand.
TAACTTTAGTACTATTTAATTGAAAAATAAAATGTAATCACACTTGTACAAAATTGACGCTATAAATGAAGCTTAGTTTGATAATATTATTATAAATAAAATATTACGCTAGGAATTTAATTTTTAAGCATTTGAAGTTTGGAATTTTTATTGAAGTGTTGCAAGTTTTGATATTGTATTGCATTATAATACTGTAAAACTATATGAATTCCTATGGCAATTGTGCCATCAATAGCAACAACGAAGCAAGTAAGTAAGTTATTTGAAACTCAGCAATAAATCTATCAGGAATAAATAATCTATTGATGATAAATGAGACATCAGCAATGAATTACAATATTCTCAATAGCATCATACAACAGCTCACTCTACAATATTCTAAATAGCAACATTCAATAGCATCACTCAACTTAAATTTTACCAATTTAACTTCCACTGCCATAGAGCAAAAGTTACAGTTTCAATAATATTTAAAAACTGCTAAAATTAAAACAAATTTTAAGGCAAACTAAATTAAGTGGGCATTTAAGTTAGTTAAAAATTTAGCAAATAATAAAAAGAGGACGCATTTTTTGAAGACAGTTCTGCCTTGAAAGATGTAATGTGATTAGGCGCAAGTATAAGAGATAGGTTGTTAGAATTATCTTAGTTAACACCGTTGAAGGCTTTCCAAAAGTTTCCATTACCTTACTTTTAGGATAAAATAAAAGATTTAATTAACTAAAAATATTGGAACTCAGGCGGTTCTTTTTTACATTGACTTCTTGCAAAATAAAGATGTTGTTCAAAAAATAGTTGTTCTCAAGAGAATTGTTCTTGTGAAAAAAGAAAATGATTATCATTAGAAATAGAAGCTGTAAAAGAAGATAGAAAAAATGGAGTAGAATGAGGCTTGACTAGAAACCAAAAATAATGAATAAAACTTTCCATACCTACCTCGGTCCAGAAGATTACATAGAAAGCACATTTATCAGCAGAGATAAAGGTCATCAGTTAAAGGATTTTCACATAGAAGATCATGAACGAATCATATATATATATATATAATATATATATATATATATATATATATATATATATATATATATATATATATATATATATATTTATAAAAGAGAATATAAATATGGAGAAAAAGTATTTAATTAGAGTTGCGTGTAATATGAGTCATAAAGTTAACTAGCTGAGTAAGAAATTAAGAATAAAAAAATTTTGAGCTTTGAAACCAGTAGAGCAAGTGATACTTGAGACTAGCCATTTAGTGTAAGGAGCATTAAAGTCACCAATAGCAGCAATATTGGCTGAGGGATAAAGGAAAGAGGGTGGTCAATTTGATCAGAAACTGCATCTAAAATAGTGCATTCTTAAAATAGTGCATTCTTAAAATAGTGCATTCTTAAAATAGTGCATTCTTAAAATAGTGCATTCTTAAAATAGTGCATTCTTAAAATAGTGCAGTCTCAAAATAGTGCAGCCATGAAAAAAAGAATAGCAATATAGAACAAAGAAAAGATTGAATGAAGAGGTGTTAAATAAAAGTACAAAAAAGAAAAGATATATAACAGAAAGGACTATGTTGAGAACTGTGATTTCAATGGTGACATCAGTTTTATTTATGGGTTAATATGGATACCTAAATAGCAAACCACGCATATACTTTATTAACCATAATAAATGTAAACTGGACAAAAGTAATAACTTTATCAGATTACTCCCATAATTACTAAACTTGTTTTAAGTTGATAGTGACACCTGAAATGCATGGCAACAGTTCATTTTAGAATACTAAAAAGCAGCAGGGCATGAACAATATGTTCTGCATTATGTCTTACAAGTAACTGGGAGATTGCGATGATCCTAAGCCTGAACTGATACTGAAATCAAAGTTAATTAATTTTATTTATTTTAAGGGATTAAATTTAGTTTAACTAAAATGTGTTCTTATTACTTAATATGAATACTAAAAAATAACAAATACTAAAAAAATTTATACTTAAAGGTAAACTAATATTATTTATTACAGTTTAATGAAAAAATAATTGGAGCCAGCAAATTTATTGCTGGCTCCAATTATTTTTTCTTGAAATATATCATTGAAAATCTCCTGCAAAGATCATCAGCGAGCATGAACATAATAGTGAGGATGAACATAACAGTGAGAATAAACATAATAGTAAAAATAAATATAATAGTAAGGATAAACAAGATCATATATTAAAAGATAAAATCAATTTAATTCGAAGTCCATGCATAAGTGAAAGTAAAGTGAATGAGTAAATATTGTGTATCTCTTACAAATATAAATATTGCGTTGTAGTTTTAACACCTGGTTTTAATGGGGATTTTTTGTATTAAATCACAATCAATATTTTTTTTTAAAGCTAGTTTAAATATTTAAGATATTGATACAAAATATAAATAGAAGATATTCTAGAAAATTCAGTGAGTTATAGACTTACTTTTAGTATAACATTATAAACTTACTTGTGGTATAATAGTTATTCGAGACCTGAGGTCATGTAAACCTATAGTTGAAATATCAACATTGTCTATTAAAATACTTCCTGATGCAGCTTCAGTGATTCGGAAAAGAGCATTTGCAATTGAAGACTTACCAGCTCCAGTTCGACCAACTAAACCAATCTGTACATAATTTAGGCAAAAATAAATATATAAAAATATATATATATAAATATATATATATATATATATATATATATATATATATATAATATATATATATATATATATATATATATATATATATATATATATATATATATATATATATATGAATGTATATATATATATATATATATTTAATTACATGTTTTACTTATATGTTTACGTATATGTTAGAGGTGTCCCAGATATATTTTCCGATATATTTTATGCTGGATAGTGAATTTTTCTAAAGTTCCATGAGTGTTTAGGAAGAAAAAACAAGTCTTGCCAGTCTTCAATAAATAGTATTCAAGATCTTACTTTAAAAAATCAATGAAAAACTGTATGGTATATGTGCTGACAAAGTATAGAAAATAGTATTTAAAAAAATATCAATTTGGCTTTAAAAACAATTTTTCTTTATTCATTATTAACGCATATACCTGTGTTATACCAGTTTTTTATTGATTTTATTTTTTTAAATCTTGAACACTATTCAATGTAGCATGGCAAAACTTATTTTTACTCCATAAACATTTACCGAACTTTAGAAAAGCTCACTATCCGGCATATCCGGCAAAAATGTTCGGGATACCTCTGGTATATATATATATATATATATATATATATATATATATATATATATATATATATATATATATATATATATATATATATATATATATATATATATATATATATATATATATATATATATATATATATTATATAGTATATATATATATATATATATATATATATATATATATATATATATATATATATATATATATATATATGTATATATAAATATATATACCAGAGGTGATATATATAAAAAACTCTTCCATTATGTGAGTGACAAAAATTCATTTGTGAAATTCTTGTTTAGTAAAAAGTATTTTGACGTTCAAAAACTATGAACTTGTTGACTTTGCAACCCCCTCAATTTGGAGTTTTGGGCTTTCCTTAGTCGCCATTATAGAGCGATGGGAGATTTTTTCAAATAAGTTATTTTTTCTGTAAACTTTGGTTTATTTTAAGATACTACAGAAGGGGTTTTATTTTGTTCTTCTTTCCACGAACGGGGCAGTGGGTATTGAATTTTTGAATACCTGTTGTTTGCAGGCTCCGATCTCTGTGAATTCTTGTAAAGCATTGTAATTTGATGCCTGTGTCAATATTGCGGGGTTTGGAGCTTGCACAATTTTTGAAAGTTGACTATCTTGAACACATAATTGTACTAAATATTGTGGTTTTGAAAATGCACGCCATTTCTGACGGAATTTTTTTTTTCAACTAAATTATGTCCGCTACAATGTGTGCTAATAAACCATTTATAACCTCAATGTGAGGAGATATATTTTAGAACATCAGTTTTCTTCCAACAGAAGTATCTAATATCAGTAGTTTAGTAGCATTTTAATTTTCTTCCCTGAAGTTTTTCATTCAGCACAACACCATAAAATATTTAAAACTAATATTAAATGTAGAACTTTTTATTGTACCAAAAAAAATAATGCTTTGAAGTTTAATTATAGTAAAGCAACTTTTTTAGAATCATTTTTTTTCAGTATAGCAATTTTTATTCGAAAAAAATTACGAGTTGACCGGGACAAAAATAATATAAAGCTTTCTGCCCGTTTTTTTTGGCTGGTGTTTCAAGTACAGTAGACATTTTTTCTTTAGTTAGGTTATAAGCATGATTGCTAAAAGAACTCACAAGCTCTTTAATCAAATACCATATTTGTCCTGCAATTGTTTTTATGGCAGATTTAGCTACGTTCTTGTCAAATGTTTTGAAATTATTCAGTTCATTTCAGATCAGGTTATCCTTCTACTGGTAACATGTAACCCAGTATAACCTGCTACATGTTCTGCTGCCTTGTACAATACGCCTTTTTAGGCAAGAGCTAGGAAAAATTAACTCCAACTTAAAACATTCCCTGCCTAGTGGCTCTTGGTTGAGTAAAGGCTAGAGATAGTGTGTTGATTAAAATACTGATCTTGGGCAGATGTTAAATGCATCCGGCTACTGTCTTGTAGAAGGCCTCCTAGACAAATACATAAGGGGTAAACAGATTCTATCTGTTTACTAGCTTTTCACTCCTTCTTTTCTATTAGGCTGGCATGAATGTGTTTATAATACATTGTTTCTAGTTTAGGATGTTGAAATCAGGATCTTTACTAAATGCATGGGTTTTGCTTGTGTCTCATTTTTGAAGACTAGGCAACTTATTCTATTATTTCTAATAAGGGAAGTGGTTATGAGGTCGGCTGGTTATCAGGTTTCCCAAACTCTGTGGTAGCTCTTAGAGATTGACTCAATTAACAGCTGTAAAGTATCAGTAATAACAGTAACATGCAGCTCATAGATGGTGCCCTTGTTTGTACTTTAGGTGTGCGTTATAGAGGCCTCTCCATTTAAAGCCCTTTATTACAGATTAGGGTTTATTAATAGTAGTGAGGCAATTGCTTGGACTATTAAATAGTAAACTGAGTACTATTTGTGCTTGATTCAAGTTCTTTAACAAATTCAAAATTGACTACAGCACCAAAAACAAAAAAACTAAAAAACCATCTTCATCACCTAGTTTCCTAAATCTATCTTTCAATAAATATTGTGGTCTTTCAAGTAACTTTTCTTATATTGAGTATTGCTTTTTGCAAAGTTCACCAGACCTACTTGCTCTTTGTGAGACTTTTTTAAGTTTGGCTGTCTCACCTTGTGATCTCAGTATTGATGGTTATCTTTCTTTAACTCTTAAAGGCTCCAACTCCAAGAATTAATAGGTTTGGATTCAAACCTATTAATTCTTGAATTCCTAGAGGCTCCTGGAGCCTTTAGGAACTAATATGTTTAGATTCAAACCTAGTTTCCTGACAAATGAGAGAATTTGTAGGAATTCTCCCATGCGTAAGAATTCCTCTATTTGTCGGGAAATAGGTTTGAATTCACAGACTATTTCTTTATGTGCTTTTCTTAAGCATTCCTTCACTCTATCACAATTCTCTTTTTTCTATATTGCTCTCCTTCATCTTAAGGCTGCACTCTTTTCAATGTTATTTCTGATCGAATTGATCAGGCCATTTCTCTTTATCTTTCAGCCAATATTGTTGTTGCTGGTGACTTAAATGCTCATCACACTGAATGACTTGGCCTAGGGTAAGTAACTCTGCAGGTGTTAAGGCCATAACTTTTTTCCTTTCTTAGCTCTCGGTTTTACTCGACTTATGTTTTGTTTATGTTCTTAGCCAGTGCTCAGTTTTTCCGCATCCACCCTTAGGTACTTCTGATCATGGTTTGATTTCTCTAAAACTATTATCTCATTCTTCTTCATCCTCAGAATTGCCCTATCATTGTACCGCTTCAAACTATTTTAAAGCTGACTGGGACTCTTTATGTGATCATCTTTGTGATGGCTTTTGGGTAGATATTTTTTGTCTTCCTGCTGACAAATGTCTCCATACATAACTTTTTAGATTTAGGCTAGCATAAAATCTTTTAATCTTTCTCGACAATTCGAAGTCAAGCCTCACTCTTCTCCATGGTTTTCTTCTCATTGAGCTGCTGCAACTTCCAATCAAAACCATTACTTCAATATTTGTGATTTCATCTCAAAAGTTAGGCTCTCGTGACTTATGGAGAATTTTTAACAGTACCTTTAATAAGGGAAAACCTGTAATTCCCCTCTCTTGAATGGTTCAGATTTGGCCACCGCAAAATATGAACCATACAAGAGAGCAACATCATCTCTTGATTTCACTAGTTGTGTTCTACCTGAAATAGCCGACAAACAGGTTGATCCATTGCTTGACATTTTTATCACTCTAGCTTCTGAATCTAAAGCAATTTACTGCTCAGACACTTCTACAAATTGTGGTTTGGACAACGTACCAGTTTAAGTCTTGCAAAAGCGTTCTCTGGAGCTGTCGTCCATACTTTCAAAATTATTCAACAAGTGCTTTTGGATTCTTGTTTTCCAGCCTGCAGAAAAGCGACATCTGTTATCCCTATTATCAAGAATTCTGGAGAATGATCTGATTATTTCTGCCAATCATATGCAAGACTTTTGAATCTTTAATTAACAAACATTTAATCTCTTGAAACATTTAATATTCTTGTTCTACAGCTGATTTGCTAACAGCAATAACTGATAGGTTTTACTGTGCATGAGATAGATGCGGAGAGGTAAAGACTATTGCTTTTAAAATTTCTTAAAATTTTGATAAAGTTTGGCATGCAGGTCATCTCCATAAGCAATCTTCTTAAATAGTATTAGGTAACATCTTTACAGATTATTGAATGCTTCCTTACTAATTGTAATATAAAAATTGTCCTCGATGGACAATTTTTATATTTTAGAGATGGACTCTTCTTCATATCCTTTATATAAGGTTGCATTGTTTGCTGATGATACTACAATTTTTTCCTGCCTTGATATGAAGCAAACTCTCTTTGAGTGCTTGGAGGGGGCATTTGAGCTTGAAAAGGATCTCACTGCTGCTACAGCATGGGGCTTTCATTGTCTTATGAACTTTAGTTCTGATAAAACTCAATTTTTTTAGCTAATCTTTACCATAATAATCTCCATTTTCCTATATTTATGAACAGTAATGTACTCAATGAGTCGTCTACCCTTCATCTTCTATGAATAACTCTTACTTCCAACCATTTTTAGAAACCATATATCAAATAGATTACGAAATTAGCATCTGCTATGATTGAATCTCTTTATCAAATCGCCACTTTCTTACTCAGGATTCTATTCTTAATCTCTATAAATATCAAACCCGTCCTTGTAAGGAACACCGTTTCCCTATCTGGGGCAGATCCTCCAATTATGCTCTTTCTCTTTCAAAAATGTTGCAAAAACGGATTGTAAACATAGTTGGATCTGCCTTGCAGTTTACCTTTAACCATTATCACATTATCGAAACGTCGCTTCTCTTTCTCTTTTCTTTAAATACTATAACGGGCACTGCTCTAAAGAACTGACGTCTATTGTGCTATTTACTATAACTCAGTCTCGTGTTACTCGCTATTCAATTAAGTCTTATCCTTTTACTGTGACTGTTCCTAAGTGCTCCAAAAAATATTATTCGTTTAGTTTTTTTCCGCAAACATCAGTTCTTCTGAATTGGCTTCCTTCATCTTGCTTTCCTGATTCATACAATTTGCAATCTTTGTTTTGAAATATATATAAATATATATATATATATATATATATTTATGTACTTGTATATATATATATATATGTATGTATATACCTTTTTAGGATGGTAGATCTCTCACAAACAGATTCCATAATCAGTATTTTGGGTGACGTTTGTAATGAACTGCGATGTTTAAAAAAAAAAAAATCAGATTTACTAACTTTTGATGATAATAATAAATCCATTTGCTACTTTTAAAGTGAGGATGCAGTATATAAACATAAAGCAATAGCGTGTCAACTTCTTCCAAACAAATGTATTGTTAAAAGACATGGAAGTGACAAAGGTGCTAAAAGTGCTTCTTCACCCAAATAATAAGTTGCTCAGTTTTTAACGGTGAATTTAACTAGATTGCTCTTTGTTGGAACAGAGCATAACAATAAAAGTACTTTGCTTCAGGAAGAGTAGAACAATTTATGAGTTTTGAAAACAAAATAAAAATTATGACGAATACAATGACCCACCAAGTATTACACAAAACCTAAATTCAGCATAAAAATTTTAAAAGTACTTAAACTGTTAGTAATAAATGCTGACCTTTAACGTACAAAACAATAACCTGTACAAAAAAAAAGCTGAAATAATGGTACACCAACTATTTTCAGAAACTGTTGAAAATGTTAACTAAAAACAACTAACGAAAATAGGAATTTAAAAAAATTATCTTATTGTAGGATCTTCTGATTCTAATGAGTGATAATAATGTAATAGTAACTACATTAAACGTTAAAGGCAATAGGAAGTTATTAGCATTTAATGAGAAATGATTAAACATTATATTGCAATGTACACATGTCCAATTTAATTTGTCAACTGATGCCATAGTAAAAATCTATAGAGCACCTGCTTATATTGAATTATTTTATAGAGTAAATTGTATTCAATCTATTGCAAAGAGACCATACCACATAGTTAAAGCAACGAAATAAATTTAATTAAGTTAGTTCCTGGTTAAAATAAATTTGTCAAGGAAAAACTAACATTGCTAGAGATACATTTAAACTATGAGTTCTACGTGGGCAGCTAAAATAAGGTGATTTTTTTGAAAAAATGAAAACAACTCACCTTTAAAGTAACTCTGCGACATATAAGAAACATAATGAGCAAAAAAAGCTGATAAGTGTGCAAAAAATCTTTATATAACACTGATCCAAAAAAATTCTGGAGCAATAGAAATTGTGAGGAGCCACTAGAAATGTAGTAAAAATGTGGAAAGACCACTTTCATGCAATGAATATTTAAATATACCTAAAGAAGGTAATTTAGATATTAGGCTGTGTCAATAAGATTTTTACTTCAATAAAAAATAAAAAATAAAAAATCAAAAGAAGGACCTGGTCCTGATGATTTCTGTATAGAAGCTTTTATATATGACAAAAAGGTTACTCTCTCTAATTATTTTATTTTTTAATATCTGTTGAAAGCATGGGTATTTACCATCTAAGTTCTGTTTACTCCATAAGTGCAAAATGGCTAAACTAACTGGTGTGAACAATTACAGAGCTATTGCAGTATCCCTAGTTTTTTCGAAAATATTTGAAAAAATAACATAAATAATTATCAGCTTGATTTTAAGCAAAAACATAATACCACTTTATGCACAAGTTATTTAAAAAAAACTATTAACTACTAAACATCTAGAGTCACGTGTTCCCACCTTTAATTTATTTTAATAAAGCATTTGATGACGTTTATTACTGGCTACGCATCCATTTAGCTATGTACTTGATGCATTTTGGTATATCCAGGACTAGTGCAATATTTTGAGAAGGAATGAATGCTTTTAGAGTTTGATGATCATCTAAGTACAAAAAGTTTTGGCATTTATTGTGTTCAGATATTTGTGTATTGGTTTCAAATAAATATCAATGAGTTTTTGACACAGGACTGTAACTTGTGGTTTTCCATATTTTATTTTTATGTTCGCGGAATGTTTTTAGAGTTATCAATATTATCTTTTTGGGTACGGTTAACTAAAAATGATTCAAACCACTTGTGAGCTGAGTCAATTATACCTATTTCAATAAATAATAGCCCAAGTAGTTTTTGCTGATCAATAGTGCCGAAGGCAGCCCTTAG
>NC_088920.1:26500000-26557500 GCF_038396675.1 Hydra vulgaris
ATATGTTCAAAAGTCTTGAGGGACTCTTAAAAGTATTTTCTAACCAAAAATTTTTTAAAGCTAAAGAGAAAAAAAAAGCATCGGAGACCGCTCGTCTTCTGAATGTTCCGCGGCGCACAGTTTACGATTGCTTGAAGCGACTTAAAGAAACTGGTTCCATTGATGATCGTCGACGTTCTGTAAGACTAAAAATTGCAACTTCGGGTAAAAATGTTAAAAAAATCCGCGACAAGATTCGGTACAACCCAAAACGATCGATGAGACAAATGGCCAAAGATGAAGGGATTTCGGAAGGTTCAGTTCGGCAAATCGTCCACAAAAAGCTTGGAAAATACCCGAACTAAAATCAAAAAGCTCACGGACTTACTGATCAGATGAAAGCCACTCGTTTGGCCCGTTGCGAGGAGCTTCTTGAGCGATTCAACAAGCCGGCGAACGCCTCGACGATTCTCTTCACGGACGAGTGTCTCTTCACTGTCGAGCAGTTTGTGAACCATCAGAATGACCGGATAATCGCTGAAAACGTTCAAGAAGCAAACCAGAAAGGTCGAATTGCTACAAAGACAGGTCAACCCCAAGCAGTGATGGTTTTCGGAGCGATTACGGGAGACGACAAGATGCCATTGGTTTTTGTCAATCAAGGAGTGAAAATCAGAGCTCAAAACTACCTGTATGGTTTTTTGACGACAGAGGTAGTAACTTAGACCAATTCACACTTTTGACAGCGGTTTCGGACGTTTCAACAATTCCGCCCCAGCCCACAAAGCAACGGTCGTCCAGGATTGGTGCCAATTTTCCGGGTTTCATCACACGAGAAGAGTGGCCTCCAAACAACCCAGATCTTAGTCCCCTCGACTATTCCATCTGGGGAATTATGAAGGCCAAGGTTGGAGCTGTTCGTCATCCAAATTTGAACTCTCTACGGCAAGCAATCAAAAAAGAATGGGCAACTTTTGACAATGATATGGTGTCCGCCGCGGTCGAAGCATTCCGCAAGCGCCTCTGGATCAAGGCGAAAGGAGGACTTCTTGAGATCTGACTTGTTTTTGTTGTTTAGTATGTGATTAAGAATAAATATTTAAACTTTTGGCACATTATGATAGTTCGACGTGTTTTTACGTCGTAAATACTGAGTGCAGGAACTTTTAATAAACCCTGTATATGTATATATATATATATATATATATATATATATATATATATATATATATATTATATATATATATATATATATATATATATATTTATATATATACCTATAGATATATAAATATACATATATATAAATATATATATATATATATATATATATATAAATATATATACATATTTATATATATACCTATACATATATAAATATATACATATATATATAAATATATATATATACTATATATATATATATACTTATAATATATAAATATACATATATATATATATATATATATTATATATATATATATATATATATATATATATATATATATATATATATATATATATATATTATATATATTTATATATATATATAGTATATATATATATACATATATATATATATATATATATATATATATATATATATATATATATATATATATATATATATATATATATATATATATATATATGTATATATATACATATATATATATATATAAATATATATATATATATATATATATATATATATATATATATATATATATATATATATATTTATGTGTATGTATATATATATATATATATATATATATATATATATATATATATATACATATATATATATATATATATATATATATATATATATATATATATATATATATATATATATATACATACATATATATATATATAAATATATATATATATATATATATATATATATATATATATATATATATAATGCTTAAATAGTACTTATATGAACAACTATGAAACTGAGATTGTTATTTAACTATTTATCTGCTTCGTCGGTGCTAATGCTTTGAGTAGAAATAAGGGAAGAAATATACAAATCCTGCCTATCCTTTGCTTTTATGGTGTTGAAATACAATATTGACTTTATTGTAAAAACTTCTATTGTAGCTTCAAAATACTTTAGATTAACACAACTACATGGTATTTCTGTTATATGTTTTATAAATCTTATATCTTGAGCAAACTCTCTTTTCCTCCCTTTAACTTCTTTTTTTGTAGGTTTATCTGTGAATGTAGGGTTATTTAGATCAGCTATATATAAGATTTAATTTACCATTGATTTAGCTTTAAATAACAGGGACAACTGCGTTTTTTACTATGTCGACTTTTTTTTCAAATAACCATAAAACCTTGTAACACTTTTTTGTTATTAATTTTCAAATTGTAATAGTACAAGTACATCATAAAAATATCTTAAACTTGAAATTTTCAAAAAGTAAACATTTGAGGTTTTACCTGTGTGGTCTATTTTTATTTATTTATTTTATAAATCTTTATTGAATAGCATTACAAATTGAATAGCATTACAGGTAATGAATTGTACAACTTTATCTGTCCTTTAATATGAATAGTTTGCTAAGAATACAGGAGAGGAAAATATTATTTATGCATTGAAAAGGCAGTAGAGCTTCCAATATTGCTTGGGAGGTAGAGGTCACTGACGCAATCACGAAGGATACGGAGGCATTTTTGAATAAAAGTTTTTGGTAAGTAGTAGTTTTTGCGGTGTTAAAAGTATACGGGAATCTATTAGAGTTTCTGCTGTTGGTTTGAGTTAATTTAGTGGTTATAGGATGGCATGGGTTTGCAAGGATCTTTTTTAGTATATTAATACAGATCCTGTCAAGTAACTCTTCAATGTCAAAAAAATTATTGAAGCTGATTGAATTGGTTACATCAATTCCAATTATTTGCAGGGCATTTTTATGAAAATGCTGGATCTCTATTTTTGCAGCAGCACTGCACGAAGTGAGAATAGGAACACTATATATCAAGTGGCTAATAGCGTAAAATCGGTAAACCTGTAAAAGGTTTGGCTGAGTGTGTCCACTTTGCTTAAGACGTTTGAGCAGATATGCTACTAATTTTATATTGTTGTGAACTTTTGTCCATTGCTCATCCCAATCAATATACTCATTGAGCATAATTCCAAGGTATTTGTGGCTGCTGACCATTTCAAGTTCAGTATTATTGAGTACAATGGATGGTAAAGGTATTTCGGAGCATCTGGGAATAATTCTTCTTTTACATTTCGGGCCATTAAGTTTCATTTACCTTAGTCCAAAGAGCGACGCCATCAAAAATGGATTGAGGTTGGTTGGAACTTTATCATTAAGTATATAGGTCAGTATGTCATCAGCATATTTTTCGAGGATGGTTTCAGGTGGAAGATAGACGTTAATGTCGGAAATAAATAGAATGAACAGGATTGGACCTAGAACAATACGCTGAAGTACACCTGGTTCGATATTTTTCATAAAGTCAGTGGTGTGATTATTTGTTTTAATTCTTTGTTAACTGTTAGATAAGTAAACTACGATCCAAGTGGTGAGCCAGCTAGGTAGAATGTTCACTAACTTTACCAGTAACTTGTCATGACTGACAAGATCAAAAACATAATTTTTCGAAATCAAAGAATATTGCATAAATTGATTTGTTGTTATCTTTCGCATGACTCCAGTGCTCTATAATTTGAATAATAGCGTCCATCGTACTTCGGCCTGGAAGGAAACTGAACTGTTTGTTTGAGACCCATAAGTACTTGGTGTGATAGACAATGAATATGGTAATAATACGTTCAAAAACTTTACATAATGCGGATGTAATGGCAATTGGTCGATAGTTATTAGACGAGAGTGGGTTAGAAATTTTTGGAATCGGCGTTATGTTTGCTGATTTCCATTGGACAGGTAGGTAACTGTTTTCTATGAAGTGGTTGAATAGGATGCAGAGTGATGAAGCGATTTCAAAGCAGGCAGATTTGAGTAAAAACGGAGAGAGATCATCTGGTCCCGAGGAACCTAGTTTGAGTTTACTGAGTTGGTTAGCAATGTTATTAAGGGTAAAAATGGGGGTAGAAGGCGAGTTTGCCTCTTGGTTAATAAAGTATAAGAGGCTGAGTTGTACCTTGCTAGTCCAAACACTTTGAAAATGATAATTTAATTGGTTTGCTAGTGTCTCAGAGATAGGGCTGGTGATTTGACCTTTATCGGCAAGACTGATATCACGCCAAAAATCTGTTTTTCAAGTAGTAAAACGCCTGTTATAGATTCTCTTTCTTTTGGTAATTAGTTTACCAATTCGATTTGCAAGTGCTTTCCACTTTTTGTAGAACCCAGAGAAAAAGAGTTGTTGACGCTCTTTAATAAGGCCTTGAATAAGTGGTGTCATCCAAGGCTTAGGGTTAACGAGGGTTGTTGATTTTAGAGGTTGGCAGATGTCTTGGGCAGAGAGTATAGAATAATAAAAGTTGTTGAAAGCAACTTGTATTTCATACGGTGAATCAACTAAGATTTCAATAATGGTAGATCGTATCAGTGCAACAGCGTCAGCAATTCTACCTGACCGGGAAGCAACCTTGTGGGGAACCGGGCTAGTAGATTTATAGAAATTTAGAGGAGGTTGAGTAACTGCAACAAGGTTATCTGAATTACCAAAACTAGGAAGGGTATTCGACACATAGCATTTAGGGGCGTTACTCAAGGTGATGTCAAGAATAGATGTTTTTCTGGTGGGGTGTGTATTGAGATGAATGAGTTGGTGAGAACAACAAATAAAGTCAGTAGGGCAGCCATTTAGATCCCCTGCAAGAAATATTAGTGGTTTATTGCCGATTGTGCAACTAGTTATGGCTGGTTTAATGAGTTGTGCAAGTTTATAAGATGCATTGCGCTGCTCACTATAGACCAAACTGGGATATAGGCACATATAACTAGGCAGGAAGAGTATCCTCGGGGGATAATTTTGGGTACACACGAGCGATTGCTAGTTCGATTTCTTGTTTAGGCACCAAGTTAAAAGAGTAGTCTGTAGTTAATTTTATTTTTTCTATTTTATCTGAGTTTTTTTCTTTATGAATATAACAGTACCACCACTCATGCGATCTTGACGTTCAGTGCTTATGCAAGAGTAATTATTATTGATTTGAGAAAGAATAGTTTGCTTACAGCTGGTGTTAAGCAAGGTTTCAGTTAAATAGGCAATTTCGATGTTGGTATCTATGAGAAATTGATTAAAAATCTCAATTTTGTTACAGAGTGAGCGCATATTAGTGGTACAGATGGTTGGTAAGCGATTGGTGTTGAGATTATTGCTAGTTAGTTAGAGTGGAGCGAGAAGTAAGGACCTTGATGATTGCTCCATCGCAAATGCCCCAGTGAAAGGGTGCTTCAGGGTTATCATTACGTAGTTTATCATTACGAATGTTGCGGTCTTTGCGTAGTTGGTACTCAAGTTCTCTTTCAGCAGGAGATAATTCAGGACTGGCTCTGTATGTCTTGAAATTCTCATGTGTAGCGAGTTTGCGAGAGTTTATCAGAGCTAATTTTTTGTTAGTAATGTTCTTGAATTCTACAACAATAGGCCAACAATTTGATGGTTTTTTTGTGTTAAGACGCTTGGAGAAATTAACAATATCATTGGTAAAGCCTATAACGTTTAGGATCTCTGTGATGCAGGGTAACGCTGATGGCGGTGTTTGGGTGACATTTGCTACGGACACTGGTTCTGGGGCACCAAATATTATTATATTCTTTTCACGTTTAGCTGCTTGCTTTAGTTATAAAGACTTGACCGATTTGTGGCGATGAGTTTGGCTTGTTTCTGACAATATTACTCAAGGATGGCTGGTGTGGGCTTGATTGGGTGACTGGTTGAGATTTGATTTTGGTTTCAATAACATCTAATTTTTGTTCAAGTTTTTTTATTTGGTTGGCTTGCAGGTTGATAATAGCTTCTAAAATGATGCTAATGAGCTCCATTATTCAGATATCGAGGTGTGTGATAGACGGTGCTAAGTTTTTAAAGGCTGAGTAATCATTTGCATCAATTTTATTACCCATAATATCTTACACAAGATGAAGGAATGTTAAATTATGAGCTTTCTTTATATTGCTGTGATAGAGGGAGGGCTACCACCCTAAATAACAATGAATTACCTCCCAGTTGAGAAACATTTAATATATATATTATACCTTATTACTCAGGGACTTATTAACACAAATACTACAAAAGAGTTTTTATGTTTTATATATATATATATATATATATATATATATATATATATATACATATATATATATATATACATATATATATATATATATATATATATATATATATATATATATATACATATATATATATATATATATATAAATATATATATATATATATATATATATATTTATATACATATATATATATATATATATATATATATATATATATATATATATATATATATATGTATATATATACATATATATATATATATATATATATATATATATATATATATATATATATATATAAATATATATATATATATATATATATATAAATATATATATATATATATATATATATATATATATATATATATTAATATATATATATATATATATATATATATATACACACACATGTATAAGGTACCTCTGTTGGAACATCAATATATTCTTTTATTCTTTCAACAGAAATAATATCGTTTTCCAGTTCACTTGACAATCGTACAAGCCAATTTAATGTTTGTGTCACCTAAGATTAAGTTTTAATGCTTGATTAGCAGTTTTTGTTAATTGCTGGCTACTTAAATAACTTGACCTTGAGTCTTATAAATTAAAAAACGCAAAACTTAAAAGTGTTTCAAATGTTAAATTTTTTTATCTGCTTATCAATATTTTATTACAAAAAAAAAAGTTAAATAAAGGAAAACAATAACCTGAAGTGCATAAGATATAGATAAACCAACCATTCCAGGCGATAAATTTTCACGCCCTAAAATACATAACATTGCTGCAAACATTGAAATAACATGTCCACAAATTTCCAAACGAAGCGCTAACCATCTAAATAAAACTTAATAGAATGTTTAAAGTTGTTTTTGCAAAGTGTTTATGTAATTAAAAAATAAGAATAAAGATAAAATTAGGTTTGAGTCAAAAATAATTAACGGTTTAATTTTAATTATAATAAGTGCTAAATCTACAATGCGTAATGATGAAGTTTACTCTGAATTTTCATACTTTAATTTTTACGATCTTTAATAACATCTTAAATATATTAAAAGTTTAATAAACAGAATTATGTTGTTAAACACTTTGTTTCAAATTTCCCAATAAGCAACTCCTTTAAATACATTAGTGGATTACTAATAATTATAATTTTAACCTTTTTTTTCTTTGTGTAAAACCTGTTGGCAACAGGTTTTAAAACAATTTACTGCAGTTTGAAAAATCTATTAATTATGGAATAGAATTTATGGCATTTAACTATAATATTTAAATATATATTATAATTAAATGCCTAAATATTTTCAAAAGATTTAAATAATGGTTAAAAGTGTGATAATGTCAATGTTTTCTGAGTCCATTGGATATGTTTTTGTTATGCTTGTAAATTGTTTTCAACCGATTACGACATCATATTTTGGAAAAATTATTTTTCCACTTTGAAAAAGGCTGCACAAACTATTTTTAGCCACAAAATCGGCAAAGGAACATAACCAATTTATGTTTAGGCGTATACATTTTATAAAACAAAATACTCTTATTGATGATTTTATGATAAGCCAAATTAAAAATGAGATTAATTATTGCGCTGTGATCTTAAAAAGAATAGTAGCAGTTGTTCGTTTATAAGCTGGACGAGGTTCAGCATTTTAATACCATAATGAAGTAATAGTCAAATAATGGAAATTATTTAGATATGCTAGAACTTTTGACTCAATTTGATCCAGTTTCAAAGCAATACATTGACATTTTGGCAAGTAATAGCAAAAGGAATATATTTTATATAACTAAAACTATTTGTGAAGAGCTAATAGATAATATGTTTCAAACAGTTCTAGCGCACAATAACGTGAAATAAAAAAAGCAAAACACTGGAGAATCATTGTAGATTCTACTCCTGATGTTTCTCTCGTAAATCAAAACTTTGTGATATTACGTTATTATGTGATTACCCACGTGTATGAAAAATTTCTTAACTTTTTTACAAATTAAAAACCTTAAAGGTAAATCCATGATTACTGCAATTTTAGATCTTTTGGAAAAAAATGGTATTGATATAAGGAATTGTTGTGAACTGTATGATAATGGAAGCAATACGTCTGGTAAAAATTCTGGATTACAAGCATGCTTAAAAGAGCGATGCAAGTTAGATTTTTACATCCTCTACGCTAGACATCCACTAAACTTAAAGGGCAATGAAGTGTCAGTGGGTACATTAATTCTATCAACTATATTAGTGTTCTGCAGAGTTTGTATTTATTTTTTGTAACTTTCTTGCATAGATGGGATGATTTGAAAGTAAAGCATGCTGAACTCAAGTACCAATCAGATGCAATAGTCATGTAGGTCTTGTGCTTTAAAAGGTTTTTTTGAAAATTTTAATAAGTTTTAATGTTTAACTTAATGTCTAATTTTTAATTTATTATTTAATGTTAAATGTTTAATTCAAATTTAAAGTTTGATAAATTTTAATGAATCTCATATAAGCCAAGGATACAAAAAAAAATCAGACACTTTTAACAAAGCTTTGTGCTTATTGAACTATTATTGAAAAAGACTATTCTGATGTGAACAAAAATAAAGTGATTAAAAGATGGAATTGAGAAAATGAAGTTGATACTCTAGACATATGGGATTAATTCGGGATTAAAATTGTCCAGATATGATTACTAACATCTACATTCACAATAGTGTTGTAACCAGCGACATTCACAATTAAATGCTTGTTTGGTGTTTTATGGTTGTCCTACTCAAGGAACGGCTTCGGTTGAGTGGTTATGTTTGTAGTAACGGCTGCAACAACCTAGTGATAGATTCGGTAGGGATACATTATTTCTGCTTCAGCATTTATATATTGTTATTATTATTTTTATGTATCAGACAAATTTCGAGTGAACACTTTTTATGTCAATATTAATAAACTTGTGACACAACCGAAAATAAGAAGTGATAGCTACAACCACTTAAACAAATTATATAATATAATATGTGACTTTTAGTTCATTCCGGTTTGGGCCAGAAATACAATATTTTAGGCCGGAAGGTGACACAGACATTGAAAATTAGATCATAAAATTGTTGTCCTACAGGGCAATAAAGAAGTGTAGGTAAACCTAGTTAAAAACATAAGTTTTTAAACTAAAAGAATGAAATTTTGTTTTTAATAATCAATTATGCAAGGATTTCCGGAAGTTTAGGAATATTGTGGTGAAAAAAGAGTTGCTCTTCAGTTTTAAACAACAAACTAACTTTTTTATCAAAAATATTTCGTGCCTCTGAGAATAATCTCATTTAAAATGTTACTTGAACTTTAAATAGTTACAATTATAGGATGCCTATTACAGGTAATTTTTCAATTTTAACCTAAATAGAAAAATAGAAAATAAAGAAATAATTTTAAATATAAATATTATGCAGGTTGAAACTTTCGATTCCTAAAACTATAAAAACAAATATAAACAATATGTTATATTTAAATGAAACAGGAATCAAAAAAATGAAATAGTTTATATATATATTAAAGGTTATACATATATATAATGTAACCACAATGCTGAGGTACAGGCTTTCACTTTAATCTTGAAGGAAAAAATAACATTAATATAGTTGCTGTTCCAGAATTATAATAAAATTTCCGGAAATCCAATTCCAGTTGAAATTTCAAATTTCCATTCCGGTACACCACTGCTATTTTCAGTATTCTAACATAATTAACATTTCTATATTGTTCTGTTTTGTATACATTTATTACATACAACTTGACTTAGTGCTATATTCAATTATTATTATTTTATATTCTTTTTAACTATGAAATGTACTTTACATTTACTAATAAAATAATGGTTATATTATAGTTTAATAATATTGTAAAAATGAATAAATCCTTTAAACTCTCATATGTTTTCTTGTAATTTTTTTTATTTTAACCTAAAATCTAACACAAAAATAATAATCAAAAATATCTGCTCTACAACTTCAAACATCTAATAACTTGCATAAACATATGCAGTCCAAAAATGATATTGATTTTGTTTCAAAATAAAATAACATATTGCGTTTAAACATAAAAAATTATATTATGATTTAACCTGTTCAAGCTAAGTATTTGAAAATTAACTTCTTGATTAAAATCAATTCTGGATTCATTCTCAGAAATAAATTCATCGCTTATTTTTAAAGCACGTATAGTAGATACACCACTAACAGTTTCAAAAAAATGACTATATACAGGTGAACGACGAATGGACTCCATTCTTTGTAGCTGAACTGAAGTGCTCACATAAATACGCTAAAAAAAAAATGAAGAACAACTAATTTGAAAAATTTTAAACAAAATGTGTTTTTACAATTAAAACAATTAAATCTTCTTCGGCTAAAAATTCAGCCCCGGTGAGTGAGTAAAAATTGCTTCTGCACATGCACAAATATTTTACTTTATTTCCCTTTCTAGGTTTATCCCTATTTATTTTAAATAGGAATGGAACTACCTAAATATTGGTACAGTGGAAAGTGCGTCCATTGACTGTGGGTTTAGGTTTGGGCAAGAACTCATTAAATAAATAGAAAAGTTTTCTAGTTTTAAGCATTTATTGAGGGGTTAATAAATTTTTGAATACCATCATTTTGTAATCAGAAACTATTTCATTATAAATGTTTTCTTATTTATCTTTGTCACTTAAATTATTTTTACTCACTTACAGTACCTAAATTTGCAGACGCAGAAAACTGAAGTTATACAAATATATATTTTACTTTTTAAAAAAATATTAACAAAAATATATTTATATATATATGCTAAATTTTTTTTAAAAACCAATATTTTCTGCTAACAGTAACAACCGATAGGTTTTATCGGACATAAAATAAAGGTGGAGAGGTTAAGGTCATTGCTTTCGACATTTCTAAAGCTTTTGAGAAAGTTTTGCATGCTGGTCTTCTCCATAAGCTCTTATGGTGTATCTGGTAATATCTTTAAGATTATTAAATCCTTCCTTTTCAAATGTATTATAAAAGTTGTCCTTGATGGACAGCACTCTTCCTCTTATTCTGTAACTTCAGGGGTTTCTCAAGGCTCTATACTTGGCCCAATACTCTTTTTAATTTACATTAACGAAATTCCAGGTATTCTCACATCTAAGGTAGCATTGTTTGCTGATGATACTACTATTAATTCTTGTGGTAATAAGAAGCCAACACCCTCTGATTGCTTGAAAGGAGCATTTATGCTTGAAAAGGATCGCACTTCTGCTACAGCATGGGGCTCACAGTGGCTGGTGAAATTTAGTTCAGGTAAAACTCAATTTTTTTCAGCCAATCGTTATTGCAATAATTTAGATCTTCCTATATTTATGTACGGTAATGTACTCGATGAGTCATCCACTCTTCATCTTCTAGGATTATCTCTTACTTCCAATCTTTCATTGAAACCATATATCAAATCTGTTGCAAAATTAACATCTGCAAAAGTGCATCTCTTTATCCAGCTCGAGACTTTATTATTTCGGATTCTATTCTCTGTCTCTAAATCTCAAATCCGGCCTTGTATAGAATACTGTTGCCATATCTGGAGCGGATCTTTTAATGACGCCCTTTCTCTTTGAGACAGGGTGCAAAAACGCATTGTAAATATAGTTGGACCTGTTCTTGCAGCCAACCTCCAACCATTATCACATCGTTTTAATGTTGCTTCACTTTCTCTTTTCTACAGATACTATAATGGAAACTGCTCAAAAGAGCTAGCTTCTTTTGTGCCATCTACTAAAACTCATTCTCGTGTTACTCGTCATTCAATTAAGTCTCATCCTTTTTCTGTGGCTGTTCCTAAGTGCTCCAAAAACCCTTATTCGTCGAGTTTTTTTCCTTGAACATCAGTTCTTTGGAATTCGCTTCTTTTATCTTGCTTTCCTGATTCATATAATTTGCAATCCTTTAAGGCGTCTGTCAATCGTGATCTTGCTCTACAATCTTCATCTTTTCTCTTCCAGTAATTTCTAAATTTAATTAGTGGTTGCTTGCAGCTTTGTTGGAAGCGAAGGTATTAAAAAAAAATACTACTGCCATACAACATTCATTGTTGGTATTGTTTTCCGCACTGCTTTTTATATTTTGAATTACTTAATTTAATTACACTGCATAATAAAATAACTTTGCACATTATATGTCTTGAATTAGATACTCTGTACTGCATTATACATATTGAATAACATGTTTTGTACTGCATTATATATATTGAATTATATATTATGTGCTGCATTATATATATTAAATTGAAGGCATTGTTATGAGGCTTTATTGCATAACAAAAACTTCATGCTAATAAATGTATTTACACAGCTGTGATACCAACATTTTTAAAGTTGAATTACGTTATTAGCGTATTTTAAAGTACTGCGCTGCAACTAAATTAATTTAACACCGCTTTAAAAATCGTTTAAAATATTATAACAAATATTACTAACGAAATTTAAACTTGGTGTTTCAAAAAGTTATACTTCATTATAATTTTTTTCTTAAAACAATCGTATACTTAACATAATCTTTTACTTTTATTTATTTTTAACGTATTTAGTATTAAAGATTATAAACAATTTATAAATGAATATTTTTATATACAAATAAGATAACATGACATAACATAATTTATAATCATAAATGAATTACATCAAAAGAACTTTACACAAAATTGAACTAATGAGAAACACAAAAATATACATTTAATACCATGAATAAATAAGGTAAGTATGGGTATTAAGGCCCGGCGGGTAATAAGGCCCACTAATCCAAACTTAGGGAAAAAATAAATTGTGAAACTTTTTTTCGACATTAAAATATTAGAGTTATCTGGTTTTATCATTGGCAGCAAAAAAAAATCAGCATTTCTTTACCGCGCGTTCGACAAAGCAAGATTACTTTGTTAGTTTCGTCAAAAATTGCTTAAGTCTAATTTTTAAGATTAAGTACTTATTCGTTATCATTACTCATCATGTAATATTTATGCAAGTGTTAAAACAAAAGTAAAAATAAAAACTAAAAATCGGGTGAATATATCGACTGAATCTGGTCCTTCATCAGCTTCAGTCACCCAAACCAGTCCCTCAACAGTTTCAGTCGATCAACCTGAAATTAATCTTAATGCAAGTTTCAATGATTTAATGCCGAGTCCTGCTAAAAAGAAAAATATGGCTATGGTCGGTCGCAAAAAAAGTTTTCACTATGTTGCTAAAGCCCTAACGAAAGAAGATTTTCAATCTTCTACATCTAAAGCTGTTAATAATAAGAATAAGGGCAAAGGAAAAGCAAATGTTTCTAAAGACCTGAAAAAAGATTATTCTCAATCTTCCACTTCTAAAGCTGTTAATAAAAAGAATAAAGGCAAAGGAAAACCAAGCGCAAAGAAAAGTAAGTCTGTAAGTGTGGATGTGAATGATTGGTTTTGTTTGTTATGCCAGCAAAAGTCTGTAGAAAGTATGCGACAATGTTGTAAATGTAAAGTATGGTACCACGAGGCGTGCATGGGGTATGATTCTGAAGATGAGGAAGAATTAGTATGTCCATTCTGCGAAGAATGGACATACTAATTCTTCCAAAAAATCCACAAAAGAATGTTTTTCTTTGTAACATTTCTTTATTGAATTTTTTAATTTTCTGTTGTTATTCACTGTTGTATAAAAAATTGATTCTTTTAAAGTATATAAATATGCAAAATTATTTATTACTTTATAAATGTGAGATAAAATATGCATTAAAAGAATGTTTCCAAACTTTTTTCTGGTTTTTCTTTATTTATTTTTTGTATTTTTTACATGGGCCTTATTACCCCCATAAGGGGGTAATAAGGCCCAATTAAGGTATGTTACAAAAATATGAATAACTTTTGTTATAATTATTTCCTCAAAATGCAGATAAGATTTTTACATCAAGGAATGATTAATCTTAAGCAGCAATCGAAAATATTTTTTTAAACTTAATTTTTAAAGCCTAAATGACCAAAAGTCTGTTAGGTGGGCCTTAATACCCATACTTACCTTATATTTGCAAAAAGCATTTTTTTTTAAAAAAACACTTTTTCCTTTTTATTAGAAAAAAAAATTTATATTTTTTCTCTTGCATATTTTTATTCTATGATGGAGAAACTTGTTTTTACGCAATGAATTAGTTAGCAAATGATAAGATGAAAGTTTCTTAAATTAATATAGAAAAACTATTTTACATTTTATCTATTACTTACTATTCTACATTCCTTTAACTAAATTGAAGTTTTGAAAATCATATTTAATTTAAAGTTTAAAAAAAAGGTTAATTTACTTAAAATTAAAAAAATATAAAATATAATAAGTTTCTAAAACAAAAATTTGACTGTTGTAGTGAAATGCTTTTTTTAATGACTAAATTTTTTCTGAATAAACATCACATTATAAATAAACGATATTAAAATATAATTTAAATATAACAAAAATCAAGTTTTTGGTTATTGTAAAACTACTGAATATGTACCCCAATTGCAATTTTGTACATGAAATGCAAGCCGCGCAATGCTTCTTAACTGGAACCGTCAGGCCTGTAATTACATTAAGCATCGGCGTTACCGCACCGTCGGTAAAAATGCGTAAAAATGCGTAAATTTGCGTAAAATGCGTAAAAATGCGTAAATTTGCGTAAAATGCGTAAATTTGTGTAAATTTGCGTAAAAATGCGTAAATCTGCGTAAAAAGCGTAAAAATGCGTAAAAATGCGTAATTACCGCGGTAATTTTGCGTAAAAATGCGTAATACGCAATTTTACCGCATTTATCACTTTTTACCGCATTTATCACTTTTTACCGTTTTTATCACTTTTTACCGCTTTTTATCACGATTTACCGCATTTTATCACAAATTACCTCTTTTTTTGCTGATTACCGAAAAACTAAAAAAAGATACTTTAAATTGCTTTTTGTATTTCTATTAGTAAATATTACATTTACAGTTTTAAACAAACAAGTTATTGATAAAAAATTAATCATCAGATATATCATCATCTGTCTCTAATAAAATGTTTGCAAGCTCAGATGCTCTGTACTTTTTTTTCTCATTCCCCTTCTAATTCGACTTCATTATATTACCTAATTTTGCTTTTTTGATTCTACTTTGATTGTGCTGGAGTGTCATTGGAATAAACAAAGAGACACTTTGAGTTTGGTCTTTACCTTGAGTCACTTCATACCCTTCTTGTTGAGCTAGAGTCCTTTGACTCTCTTGAGTATCTAACTGTAGCTGTTGTTGCTTATTAGGTTCAGGACCAGTTTGAGTATCTGATAAAGTTGGAGAAGCCTTTTCAAGTGCACCTCTTTTTTTAGTTTCAGTTTGACTATGTAATTTTCCCTGTTGGTGAGTCTTCTTAGTTGGTGGTGTGACATGTGGTAATTCATACGGCTCTTCTTCGCAAGTTTTTTCCCAATCGTTGAGGTTAGAAGGAACCCTTGCGTAATTTTGACTCACAAAAACTAACATGCTAGTGTTTTCTGGTTTTACATTATGTCTAAAATCAGTAACTGTCCTACCTCCTACTGAAAACATTCTTTCTGATGAAGCAGAAGTCACAGGTATAGCCAAGTAACTTCTAGCCAGACCAGCTAGCAAAGGTAACTCATTTTTATTTTGCTTCCACCATTCTAAAGCATCCACATCCCTTTCAGGTAAGGCCATAGTCTGATACTTTTCAAATTCAAGCATCAAGGGTGGCTTGAGCTTTGATTGGCTAGGCTGTGAAGTCCCAGGGCGATGCGCTGAAACCTGCCTCCTGTCTTTCAAAAACTCAAGGTCCACTGGATCCATTGTTTCGTCAAGATCTGATGTTTCTAGCGAAGTATGATCATCAACCAATGACTCGCAGAACTGGATTGTGGTTGGGTGATTGTCAACCAATTCCTTGATGGCGGCTTCCCTTCCTTCCTCACTGTTTGCAATATTTTTGAGTGTATATCCTCTATAATATGGGTGCAGAAGTGAACCCACATTATAGTATTTGACTCCAACGCCATAATTAGGTAAACCCTTCTCAAATTCTTTCATGAAGTTGTGTAGGCACTCTGCAACTTGAGGGTCACGCTCTTCAATGTCATTTATGGTTCTTTTGCAAAGTAAGTGGAGATTTAATATGTCTTTTTGAACTTTATGCATAGTCACTAGATTTTCAGAAGACCAGGAATCAGAGCATCGCTTACATTCTGCCAGAAATGGTAAAATGTTGTAAATACTAATAAACTCTAACTCATCCGGAATCAAACTTTGAAGATCTGGTTTGTTTAGAGTTTCTAGAGCAACCAGTAAACCAGCCTTCAATCTGAGGATTGACTTAAGCATCATAAAGTTAGAATTCCATCTTGTTACAATTGGCTGAATGATCTTTACTGGTTCTATATTTGCTTCCACGCACGCTTTCTTGATGTCCTGCCAGTCTAATGAACTTTGGTGGGTCCTTTGAGCAAGTCCTTTACATTTCTTAATTATACCATTGATTCCTTCTGATTTTTCTACAGCCTTTGTTAAACAAGTGTTGAGCAGATGATCGGCACAGGTTAGATGATCACTGATCTCTTTGCTTTCCGTGATTGCTTTCTTCATGTTGGCTGCAGCATCAGTAACACCCACTTTGTAAAGGTCTTCCCTCTGAAGACCAGGAAATTGAGAAATCATGTGGTCTATTCCTTGTGCAAGCAAAACCCCTGTATGTCTCCCAATAAAGTTTTGGCAATCCAAAGATAAGTTTTTGAGTTCAAAGTCTTTGGTAACATAATGCAATGTAAGGGAGACGAAGGGATCACCATTTCTTGCAGTCCATCCATCTGTAGTGAAAGCTGCCATTTCGCAATGCGGGATGTCTCTCTCAATTTGCATTTTTACATCACGTCTTAGATTGCGATAAATCATTGGTAGCTTGAATTTGGATAAGGTGGTTGGACTTTTTAGGTTGGCTTGTGGACAAAGATAATTCAGCAGCATTTTGAAGCCAGCAGTTTCAATAACGTGAAACGGGAGGTTAGAGAGAACTAGTGAAAGGGTTAGGATGATATCAAATTCCAACTGTTGAGCACTTTGTGAAGGCCACTTTATTGTTTCAGTAAAGTCGTCCATTTTTGTTTGGTGACTTGATGATGCATCATGTGGGAGGTTATCAAGCCTTTTGTTTTTATTAATAGGACCAAAATATCTTCTTATGGTACTGGACTTATCAGCCTCTGCCTGAGCATTCCTCTTTTCTTGAAATTTCTTCTCTTTATTTTCGTTATCGACTTTTTGCATCTGGTAAAAAGATAGCGGATTGCAGGATCTGAAATAAAATAGTGGAATTATATATGTTTAAAAGGATGCGAATTACAATGTTTCAGTAGTAGATAGTTCATAAAAAATAAATACATGAACCACAAGACACATTAGTGTTTTTTTAAAAATTCTATATAATTTTTTTTTTATCATGTTGCATTTTACCATGGACATATAAGAAATGGACGTGCAACCTATTGTTTTTTTTGCGAACCATGCTCGTTGCGCATAGTTAGAAATCTTTTGTTTTAAGCAATAGAAATTAAATTATATTAAAGTCTGTCGGATTTAACGAAAATTTTTGGACTCGTCTAACCAGTCATTTCAACTTCCTCTCATTTATTAAAGATAACAGCAAAAGAACCAAGTTTTAAGCTTAATTTTATATAGATAGACATTCTTAATACCTTAAGAAATAACGCGGACAATGAAAAGAAATTGAGATCATTTGCTTGACTGCCTTAGTACATGTATAACTTGAGATAAAATAAATAATACAAAATCAAATTGTTTTGTAGCTACCTAGAGCACAATGGTTTCATGTCTAGGGAATTACTCCATCTATTATATTGCTGTAGACATCCAGTTTATGAATATTATAGAATTTTCTATTTTTATGTTTAACAACAGAAATATATACAGTAAAGGATAAATAACTTATACATAAAATGAATGTAAATACAATAAAGAAAAAAATAATTTGTCACAGTTTTAAAGAATTTAGCAAAGTCAATTTATGGCAAACCGCAAGAATAACTAATTATTTAATATTAACATAAAATGATTTACCAGCTATATATAAACTAATTTTTATTTGACAAAAACAAATGGGTTATTATGAGCTTATTATGACAATTGAAATAATATATGAAATATGAAAAGCGAAAACATGAAATATCTGACCGCATTTTGCAAGATAATTATAAATTTGAATAACTTTTTAAAAGGTTATGCTTTATCAAATGAATTATAAAAAAGTCTATAAGAAAATGCACCTACTAAAAAAATAATGCATTAAGGAATATAAATTATGGAGCTTATAAAGTAGCCGAGGCAAAAAATGGCGACATGTCGGAAAAAATACTAAAAAAATACACAAAATTAAGGCTGGTGAATGAAGGACCAAGGAGTTGAATGAAACCAGATCTTAATAAAAAATTTAATTTAGGCTTTTTTATACTTCGCTATACTTTTTTTAGTCATTTTAAAATTATCCATACGGATCTATTTTATCATTGACAGACTTTGTTTACACGAAAAAAGTTCCCAAATTTACAAATATTTATCTTGAAAAAATGATGAAAATCTGTTCGTGCCGACAACTAATTTCCTTTACCTTATTTACCTGTAATTTGTTTAGTAATTTGTCAACGCGTGAAGTAGTTACTTTATCCTGAAGTACAGTCTTATTAAACAAATGCTATAAAAGTTTAAACTAATACCACGTGATCAGAGGTTCTGTTTTTAAACTGTGGGCAGCCATTTTAATAGATTTTTTTGTTGACTGATGAAAATTTAGAGTTAGGGCCTCTTTATATGGAAAGTGGGCTGGCTTGGCAAACGAGCCAGCCCGTTTACCGAGATCTCGACGTTGTCCTTATTTCAACTTAATTTTATTTTGCGTTTATATGAATAAACAAACTAGCCCGGATCGCTATCCGGGCCAGCTCGTTTATTCATATAAACGCAAAATTTTTCGAAGCCAGTTTTGGCCTCTCAAGAAGGCGGCGTATACAACGAACGGCTATATGAAAATTAAGAAACTAATGATAATCAAATTTTATATCTTAAGCTCAAATATTGATAAGTTTCAAATAAAAATCTATTTTTTTGTTTAGCATAAGATTTTTTTCATAAAAATAACGGAATATTACATAATTACATAAACTTCAAGTATAAATATTTTTTTATTTAACAAAACATATTCTTACAATAGCTTGTTGTATGTTAACTTTCTGCTTTTCGTTTTTTAGAATAAATATGAGCCCATAATTATGAAAGTGGTCTAAGTCATATTTCTTATTTCGAGATATTTAATGATTCGCATTTGAATAAATTAAAAATTCCGTATAACGTTGTAATTAAAACTACTTTTTAAAGGTTCATTTTTGACGATATCGTAAAAATTACATTGAATATATTTAGTTTAAAATCATGTCGTGTGAAATAAGTGATAAATTCATTTTTTTTTAAATTTTGACTTAGACCACTTTCATAATTATGGGCACATATGATAAAACACAGATTCTCAGTAAAACTAAGTAGGAGTTTTAATTTTAGTTTGTTTCAATTTAGTTTGTTTAATAGTAGTGAAGAAAAAGTATTTGTTTACTTGTGCAGAAATCTCAAATTTAAAATAATTAGCATTTGCAATATAACTTACGTACCTTTTAGTTCTTAACTACCCAATGCTTGTGCTAGAAGCAGGGGCCTGTACAGGAATTTTTTTGGATAAGTCGCAATTTTAACCCCTTCCCAAAAATGTTAAATTTTAGCATCCCCCCCCTTCCTCATTGAGAAACGCATATATGAGGTAAGACGGCTTAGTGTATGTACAAACGTAAGTCCGAATTTAATTTTTAGTGTTTAAAACCCTTACTTTCTTTTTATATTGTTCAAAATGCAAGTAATTAAAAAGATACACAGCTTTGTATAAAACAATTGGGGATGTCCATTGATATATTTTAATATATGCTTGTTGTTAACTGTAGTCTTCTTCTCCTGATGATAAATATCAAAAGAATTTGACTAAAACTTTACTAAGGGTTTAATTGAAATGGAAGTCCGGAATTTGTTCTCTAAGAAATAATAACTTTTATTTTTTTTAAATTAACAAAAGAAAATATTTAAAAAAAGAAGTACTTTATAACTTAATAAAAAAGGTATGTCCATTCAAGTTTTTTATTAATTTGTTTAAGTCAAAAATTAAAACAACCTCCGTTTAATATATAAATCGTTTTTTAATAAACTTTAGACCGTTCTCGATTTGAAAAGCGCTATAATAAAATACCAAATCGTAAATCTAACTGTTATCCCGGATTAATAACTTCTCACCATCTGTTCGAACAATTAACCTTGTATAGTTTGCTTAATTATTGCTTTAGTTTGCTATAATTATTCGCTCTGTTTGCTTTTATCTACCGACGCATCATATTTATTCAAAATATTGAAGTTGTGAAAAAATATATAAAGATACATATTTTGGGTATGTCCAGCGACGTAGCAGACATCCCCTAGACACGCCCTGAGAAGGTTAGTAGCACAACTGCATGTTGCGTTATTGAAAATATAAAATTTGTCAAAATTGTAGGTAGACACCACTGCCGCTTACCATTCAGTTGTGTTATCAACCTTCTAGCACACTGTATTGGGTAACTAAGAACTAAAAGGTACATAAGTTATACATAAATATTAATTTAATCGTAAATTGCACATAAAAAAATTATATCGAATATTTTGAACTTTAACATTTAAATTAACAATTTCTTTAATTGTCTAATTTTTTTTAAATCATTTCATTTCTATAAACTTTTTAAAAATTTGTTTCATTGTCTTGTTTTTCTTTCAAAACTGTTTAATTATTTTCTTTCATATTGCAATAGTCTTATTAGATGTACATCGGTTCACCGCTAAGAGCTCTGATCGCCGCCATCTTGGAAGGCCAATTTTTGCTTCAATATTTTTTCGAAAACAACAATAGAATACGCTATCTAGTTATATTTTGAGATCAGTGGTTTAAAATATACTAAATTATAGTAAGAGTAAAACACTTACTTTAAATGAGCTTTAACTCCACTGGTGCTACCTTGAGACAGCTTAATCACTTTTTTGCACTTATTGCACTCAGCAAATCCTGATTTTCTGCCAGAGCCAGAGATGTTATCCTCTTCTCTGTCTAGCTTGGTAAAATAATTCCAAAGAGACATTGTTTCTTGAAGATGGTTTGATTCGGTAGTGATTTTGGTATACTAATCAGATCACTGAAGAACTTTGAGGTTGTTAGTCTTTCTTGACTTTTGTCAAGCTTATATAGGAGACTAATTTAATTTTAGAGGGTAATTAATTATTTAACAACTATCTGACTTGATAAAAACAAAGTAATTTTTTACCATAATAATTACCGCTTATACAAACTTTTATCACAATTTACCGAAATTACCGATTTTTACCGCTTTTACGCAGTTTTACCGTATTTACGCAATTTTACCGTTTTTACGCATTTTTACGCATTTTACGCATTTTTACGCATTTTTACCGATTTTACGCATTTTTACGCAATTTTACCGTCTTCTGTTACAAGAAAGCGTAAAAATGCGTAATACGCATTTTTACCGCATACGGTAAAAGTGCGTAATACGCATTTTTACCGCACTGCGGTAAAAATGCGTATTACGCGTTTTACCGCATTTTACCGCATTTTACCGAAATTTTTTTACCGCCGGTGCGGTAACGCCGATGCTTAAATTACATATTAAAATCTACCCTATTTTTATGTACAACACAAAACATAAAAAAATTTTTTTTTTCTGTTACCGAGGAAACAATGTGCTTTTTTCTCAGTACTTCTCAATCTGATTTCAAATATATCACGCCAAAAGATATTTTAACCATGGCAGGTATCAATCCTTCACATTTAAAGTAAAATCCCTAATATTATCACGCAATATTAGAGACTTTACCTAAAAATTTCAAAAGGTTTTAGAAAATATAAACCTACTCATATAAAACTTATTGACAAGTAATATAATGAAAATATGCTTAAAAGTATATAAATTAATTGGTGATAAACATATATTTTTAATAAACAAAAAAAATTTAAAAATAGTTTTGTTAAAAGCAAACATTATTTCAAAAATCCCTTTAAAAGTGTTTTATTTCAGACCCAGACTAACACATCAATGAAATTTTTTTTAAATATTAAGGTCTTTAAATATTAGGACCATAAAAATTAGAGGCTTTAAAATAACTTTTTAAAAAAACAAACAAAAAAAGAAATAATGGAAGAAATTAAAAACAATTAAATTTTCAAAATCAAAATCAAAAGTACTTTAAGAAAACTAGCAACATAAAAAAAGCTTTTTCATTTGCCGTGACGCAGTTACTTATTGTATATAATGTTTTGTTGCATAAAATTTATTTTGTAATATAATAATTGTATTTAATACATTTTATGAAAAATGTTTATCGATGAGTCGTCTTAATATATCTCACCTGAATTAAAATGTATACCACTCCAATTAAAAAAAAAATTGCTAAAAATATAGGTGTAGTATAGGATATTATTGCTATGGTGCTAAGTAACGTCAACAAACATGACACAAATGATTTAAGACTTTTGGGAATTGATTCATCAATTAAGTTAATATCTTTTGAAAACCTATTAACTATTCTTCCCATTGGGGTGGTCTCAAAAAAAATCATAGGACATCGAAGAACATTTGTTAGAAGATTGTAATGAAGAGCTTTTGATGCGTTTGTTACTCCAAAACAAATTATATAGGCTTGTAACCATGAAGATAAACCTTGCCCTATACCAAGGGCTCCATAAATGCCTAAGTACATATTTCTTGTTTTTTCTAAAACATTTTTATCTGAGCTCCACTCAGCTAACCATACACGTGAAGAAAGTGAAAATCCTTCTGTAATTAAACCAAAACAAAGAAATATCATAGTTATTAAAATACCAACACACCTTGCATAGGTCCAATATACAGATTGATTCACCTGGTAAAAAATAAAAACAACGTTATATATACAAACATAAAAACAACGTTATATATACAACAATCCAGCGAAAATTTCTTGTAAAAAATAAAATTAGGATCGAGAGAAATTCGTATTTATTGATGTTTATAAAATAATAGTTTACATACTCTCATACATGATGTCTACAAGCAAAATAATATATATATATATATATATATATATATATATATATATATATATATATATATATATATATATATATATATATAAATTAGTAAAAAACACTTATCTAATTTTTATCTTCTACTTGAAGTTTCACCATTGCTGGATCATCAGGTAGAGTTCTTCCTGATGAACTCTTCCTGTTGATCCAGCAATAGTGAAACTTCAAGTAGAAGATAAAAGTTTGATAAGTGTTTTTTACTGATTTATTATTGCTCTGTTCTTTAAGATCATTGAGCACTCTATTTGTAAAATACACTAACACAATTTACATATATATATATATATATATATATATATATATATATATATATATATATATATATATATATATATATATATATATATATAATATATATATATATATATATATATATATACATATATATATATATATATATATATATATATATATATATATATATATACATATATATATATATATAAATATATATATATATATATATATATATATATATATATATATATATATATATATATATATATATATATATATATATATATATATATATATATATGTAAATTGTGTTAGTGTATTTTACAAATAGAGTGCTCAATGTTCTTAAAGAACAGAGCAATAATAAATCAGTAAAAAACACTTATCAAACTTTTATCTTCTACTTGAAGTTTCACTATTGCTGGATCAACAGGAAGAGTTCATCAGGAAGAACTCTACCTGATGATCCAGCAATGGTGAAACTTCAAGTAGAAGATAAAAATTAGATAAGTGTTTTTTACTAATTTATATATATATATATATATATATATATATATATATATATATATATATATATATATATATATATTATATATATATATATATATATATATATATATATATTATTTTGCTTGTAGACATCATGTATGAGAGTATGTAAACTATTATTTTATAAACATCAATAAATACGAATTTCTCTCGATCCTAATTTTATTTTTTACAAGAAATTTTCGCTGGATTGTTGTGACGTCTTCAGATTAAAATTTTTTTTTTTTTTGTTAAAATCTTATTTTTAAAACGACAGTTCTATTTTATGTCCAAAATTTTGCTGAAACATATTGTCCATCATCTAAATTGAGACCATTTTGTTAAGGGGCACATTGGTGTTACTGTATTTTAAGTGCCTAATGAACTTTCCTATCAAACTTTTTTCATCAACTTTTAGAGTTCTTCAGCTGTCTCAGCTAATTTGTGCACAATGTCTCATGTGTGTGACTAATGCATACTGTTCATTTTTATTTCCTATTGTACTGTTTTTGATCAGCCTGGGCAATGTTAGGTACGCTAGCATGACTGTCATCTACGCATCTAAAAAATGACTTTAAATCAATAAGTGGATTGGTTTTCAGTGCTGTATTAAGTGCTGCATTAGCATTCAAGTTAAGGCAATATCAAACCATGACCCAAAAATTTTAAATGGAATATTAAAGGGTTTCGTACAAAGAGCATTTAATGTATGCAGTAAGAAACATATAGAAAATAAACTGAGATCTCTTATTCAAGTATCTGCCGAAAATAGCTCCAAACAGTCCAATCTCATAAAAATCATTATAGAAATAAAGCGAAAGAACGAAAAATTACTAGTGACTACTAAAAACATTGAAAACGTTACCAGTTCGTATCAAATGATTTCATTACCTTGAGTAGCAATATTGTCTCCCAAAATACGTAAGGTGTTTAGGAAGGCAGGGTATAAAACGGTCTTTAAATCAAACTTCAACCTAGAGGCAATATTAAAATCAAGAAGTAAGTCCAAACTGCAAATGAATAGCCACCCAGAAGTCTATCTTATTAAATGTCATTGTAACAAAAAGTATATAGGTAGAGCAAAAATGCAAATTAAAACACGCATGCAGCAACACAAAAAAGGTGCAATAGGAAATAAAACAGAACGATCTGCATTAGCCACATACATGAGACATTGTGCTCAACAAATTAGCTGGGACAGCTGCAGAACTAAAAGTTGATGCAAAACTGTTTGATAGAAAAGTTCATAAGGCACTTGAAATACAATACCACCAATGTGCCCCTCAACAAATTGATATCAATATAGATGAAGGACAATATGTATCAACAAAATTTTGAGCACTACTTCTGGCGCACTTACGTCAGAAAAAGATGAAATCATCCCATTGACATTAAATGGAACTGCCGTTTTAAAAATAAGATACAAACAAAAACAAACAAAAAACTTTTAAGCAGAAGACGTTGGTCACAACAGTTCAGCAAAAATTTCTTTAAAAAAATAAATTTATTATGGAGAGAATTTCATATTTATTGATGTTTATAAAATAATTGTATATATATATATATATATATATATATATATATATATATATATATATATATATATATATATATATATATATATATATATATATATATATATATATATTTGGGTAGATTATAAAACACCAAAGTCAATAAAAAAAAGTACCATAATAACTCTTTTGGTTCCTTTTGATGTATGTATCAAAGAAAATATATACATTTTTTAAATAAGTACTCTAATGGTTGGTCCCAGCAGTCCGAAATTACAACTATTCATACATTCGTACAAAAGTTTAGTACATATGGAGGAGGCAGGGCCACCTACAAGTATTTCAAAAATACCGTAAGAGATATATTATAAAAATACATTTTGTTTTAGATTATATTTTGTTTTTTTGCAAAAGATAATGAACATGGTCAGTGTTACCCATTTAAATACCTGTTATGTATATTTGGGAGGTTATGGGGGCGGCACACAAATAATTTCTCACGTATTTTAAACTGAAAATATTTTGCACAGTCACTTACAATAAGAAGACCAGTAACATAAATTTTAAAATCTAATATAACAAGGATATAAATCCCAGTTTGACGAACTGATTTTAGCCATTCTGTTTCATGTTTTGTTATTTTTAATAAATCAAAGAGCAACCTGCTTTTTGGACCAACGAAATCTTTATTTTTTTTTATATTTTATTTTCATTGTCAATAAAAGTTTCAGAACTCAGTTTTCCCATCTTATTATTTGTAGGCCTAACTGTTTAAGGTAATTTTAAAACTAATTTATGTAACTGATCTACAGGTAAACATTTATCTGCAAGACACAATACCTTATGTTTTTCATTTAAATATCAAACTTTTTCTTTAAGTGACTTCAATACAACTTTTGTTGGTTCAAGACAGAACTCAGAGTTTTGCATCATTTCATTAACAATTTTAGGATCTAATGAAGGTGCTGTCGCAACGATAAGAGCTTTAATAAATCATTAAACATGAAACAGTGCTGTACATGAAGCCATTTTAGGATTTCCCTCTTGCAATGGTATTATATTTGGGCAAAAGCTACTAAATTGTGGCATGAAGAAGGTCATAAGTTAGATAATAAACTCTCTGTGCCATAGTCTTGACATGATGTTAAGGCATTAGAAATGTATGTCTTTCCCTCTGCCACCTAAACAAAGAACTGCTGATTGTATGAAACACTAGAAGTCATTTCTTGGAAACATATCCTTATTGAGACAATTTCGAACCCTAATGAATCAGAAGCCTAAATTTTCATAAAAAAAGACTTTATTATTAAAACTTATAGTCAAAAGCATTATTCTAATAAAATACTTCATTTAGAAATATAATAATCATATGTCTTTTCAGAGCTGTTACTTATAAGTGAAGCAAGATTTGCACTCAGTGCAATTGAACTTAATCCATACCATGATGCTGTTTGGATTTTAATCTTAATCTTTCCTCTTTTTTTTCAGAAGAAAAGTATTTTTAATTTTTCTAATAGGCTGAAGATAATATTATCATCAAAAGTCTAAACATTTTTTTGTCTCCTCAAATTTCTCAAAAACCAACTGTCTCTGTTTTCTTATAGACTCATTTGTTCTTTGAAAAACAAATTTATTTCTCTTTTTGTTTTGTTTCTTACAAATTTTTGTAAAATTTTATGTTAACCTTACATTTTTTGAACTCGTGTTTCTATTTGGTTGTTAGAAAAATCTTCATCTTTTTGTCTAGCGTTTAAATCTTTAGTTTTATTTTTCATAATAACATCTTCAGAGTTTTTTTGACATTATATACCTTTTCTAGCATTTTTGAAAAAGGTACTTACATAAAGGCAATTTTAAAATTGCTAAAGCTATAAATTAAAAACAATTTAATATAACAATAACCTGATACTCATGTAAGAATTGTCAAAAGAAATTCCTACTTTTTGCCAAATTGTCTTAACATTAGTACATTTTTGCAGAAAACTGCCTATTTCAGCACGTGGAGCCGTAAAAAAGTCACTATGTGGACATGAAGCTAAATTAACTGAAGAAATGTTTAGAAAATCAGCTGTTAGCATAAAATCTCTGTTAGGATAATATTATTTAATCATAACTTTTTAAGCAATAGCACCCTTACGTCAAAATATATAGCAAACTTTTTGGATTTGTTTCCCTGTGGTTCTGGGGATCGATATATATATATATGTATATATATAAAAGAAAGCAAGCCGTTGTTTGTAAAACCTTCCAAGCTTTTTTTAACAATTAAAAATCTTTTTTGCTATATTTATTTTTGAACTATAAACATATATGGCCAGATTGAAAGATTGAAAATGTATTGTGTTAAGAACTTTCCCAAAACTATAATGACGATAGCGCATTAAACCACTGAGCTATCATAATTGTGCATGTCATAGAAAAACAAACCTTTTATAAGTCTCTTTTTTCTCCCATTGCAATTAATTAACACTTTTCAAGCGGATTTTTTGAATAAGCGTTGCTTTATTGCATAACAATAAAGTTATTTTAAATTAGTTACTTAATGCATTTAAACAATATATATATAGTCAAATGTTAAAAGTAAGTTTGAAAAATCTACTTATATAAAGTTATATACAGAATCGTGTGTAATATAAGAAAACTTTTCTGATAATTACAAATCTTTTTTGCTTAAACTGCTTTGTTTTGATTTTTTGTTTTTATGTTATTGTATTTAAAAATATAAAAAAAAACGAAAAATATTGCCTCATCCAAGCAGAAAATTTGAATTTCCAATTTTAGATTTGTTATGACTCTCTACTCTCTTAATAATTTCTGCTTGCTAAAATTAAATCATCTTCTTAGTTCCACCATTTTAATAGCATTACATACAAATATCTGTAAGTGAAAACGTTGTTAGCATAAGTTAAGTTAGTGTGTAGTATGTTTATATAATGAGAAAACTTTAAAGTTTTACATTAACAATAAAGTCTTATTTGTAATATAGATTTTTTTTCTATATATAAAGCACGATTGAAAAATTTAAAAATTCATTAAGCTTAGGGTAGGAATGGAACCCTCTGAAACAATACTGAAAACAGCGCAGTTAGTTACTGGCTATCTAAGATGTACGTTTAGGAGAAAAACAAACCACTTTAAATATCTCTTTTAAGCATAGTAGTTTTTTTATTTCTTAAAGCAGTTTTTTAGAATGAATTATTTTTCAACGGTTTACTAAAACATATTAAAGTTAATATGGTAAAAAAGTAGAAATGATTGGCATGAAATAGATAACTGTAGAAATGCTCGGTTCGGTAAAGACCTAAATTTTACGGGTTTTACTGCTACGATATATATAAAGAAAAAGTAAAGAAAAGGTCAGTGTGGAATAGACTTACACAGACTTATATTTTTCCGGTCAGCTATTAATATTATAATATTATGATATAAAAGTTGTTTTAATGTAAGAATAGCTAAGGTAAGGGTTTTAAATACATAAAAAAGAAAATACTTGAAAAGTTGTAGTTTGTATGAGTCAGGAAAACCTGAAGAAGGGAGAGAGTAATAAAGTGTTGAAGCGCAGGAAAAAACTAAACGAATAAAAGCATCTAGACCATACAGGGATAAATATAAAAACAAGATAAGACTTTGCTAAGTGAGGAGTAAAGAATGGAGATAAATATAAAAAATTAAGAAGTTTGCACAACAAGGTAAAAACCATAGAGTATTTGGAGGCTTGACTTGGAACCGACAAAAAGGAATTAAATCTCCTCAATTGCTTGGATCGAGAAGGTTACGTAAGAAAAGTATTTATTAATGGACACAGAAAAAATTTTATTAGCCCAAGGATTGTCACTAATAAAATAACAAGATCAATGTATTTTCAGAATCACTAGGGTCTAAGACAAAATATAAATCAAGGAGTGAAGATAAGTGATTAGGGTTGTCAGGAAAACAAGTAAAAAATTTAAATACTGAGTAGGAGATTGAGCAATGCATAGTTATGTGTCAGCAGGCCAGTGGTGTTAGACCCAAGCCATTCAGTGTGATGAGCATTAAAGTCACTAATAACAATCTATTGGCAGAGAAGTAAAGCTAAAGGGCATGGTCAACTTGATCAGAAATTACATCTAAAAGAGTGCAGTCTTGGGAAGAAGGAGAACAATAAAGAAAAAAGAGAAAGGTGTCTTTTTTTTCATCTCACTTTTTTTTTGAAAAATGCTTCCCGTAACATGAGAAAATTATTATTAAAGTTAGCAGATAAACACTTTCCAGCCTTTATTAAATTGCATAAAATTAAAGTTAGCTAAAGTTATACGAAAAAATTTGGAGTAAATAATAAAAGGCTACAATAATGCCTCGTTAATCAAAAATTGAAGATGTGATAAACCGGCCGGCCTCAATGCCATTAAACATTAAAATTATAGAGCTGTACCCTCAATAGAAGATAACAGGAATAGTTGCAAATAGCCACTATCAAAGAGGCACAAGCAAAAATCTATCAATAAAATCAGGAAGATTTTTGAAAAGAGTCAATAAGATCTAACATTCATCATCCTAGGCAGAAAAAAATGTAACACAGGTTTACATCTAGGCCAGCCTAATAGGTGAAGATGAGTCAAGGCTGGTCAACATAATTAATTTGGTCACTCCTAAAGTCTTTTCTTAGAGAGTCTTCTACAAGACAGTAGCTAGATGAAGTTAACACGTGTCAAAGATAACTATTTGTTATCAAGACACCGTCTCTAGCCAGGAGCTCTAAGGCAGAAAGTATCATAAGTTAAGTCAGAGTTTATCTTCCTAGCTTAGTTAAAACCAGTTACTTCCTGTAAGCAGCACTTTAAAGCATTGATGGAAAAATTTTGGAAATGCATTAGGAGAAACATTTTATATAAAAGAATATTAGAGATAAGGGTGAGCGTAGGTTTTAAAGCTAAAGTTACTAGTCGGTTACTAAACTTATACTGCATCAGAGATTTAAGCAGAACGCAAACATACATATAGAAACTTATGGGTGTACCGACACTGGCCAGAGGCTCAGACAGAAAAAAGATACATAAAGAAACTTAAGTGTGTATAAAAACAGTGGCAGAGGTTCAGACACAACATAAACATACATTTATTAATTTACAGGTGAGCGAACTCTGCGCTATGTAAATTTGTTATTCAAACCAGATATTTTAACAAAAAAACTGTGCAGATTCATGAAGTTAATAATAACCACTCAACTGGATATATAACGCCAAAACAACAAGTGCCTTTTGTTAATATCTCAACAAATAATTTGTTTTGGTAACTTTAATAGGCTCAAAACTTTTTATTGTTACTATTAATTTTAAATAAAACGAACAATGTTTCAGGTGTTTATTTAAGAGTAGTTAAAAAAAAATAAAAACATTAAATAAAAAACTTATAAATTATCAAATAAAAAAATATAGGAATTTTATCTAACTGATAATAAAGTGTATAAATAATGTCACTGACTCATAAAATAGTATATAAACAAAGAAACACAACTATTTAGACATATTATAAAACTACCTTTCCTGTCGTAAATATCTCATCAGAAATGAGAACTTTAGTTCGATTGGAGTCTTTTAAAAAATCAATTTTTTCGCGCCGCTTGAGTATTTCTGAAGCTTCTCTTTGATACAATTCATTTTTTTCAAGATCATAATAGTTGCCCATATTTATATTAAGCTTCATTTTTTGAAGCACTTTTAAACACTCGTCAAAGCTGAATGCAGCTAAAGCACAGTTTGTAAAAGCTAGAACGTAGTGTGAGATCTTGCTTATCGGACTAGTGAATTTTCTAACAACTTCAAAATTAACTTTGAGGTCTACAAAAAAAAAAAAAAAATTGAAATAAACCTGAAAACTCAAAATAAATCTGAAAACTCAAAAATAAACCTGAAAACTCAAAAAATATAATTATAAAAAGTTAACTAAAATATAAAGTTGTCATTTAATATTACCCTTCACACTTTCATTGTTTTCAACTGTATTTGTTCTTTCAACTTGGTCTCTATTGTAAACACCATGGTACAAATCCTTGTAAAAATCAGCGTTAGCACTATTATTTATTAGTTCTTCATAACTTCCACACTAAAATAAATGTTAAAAAAATGAAAAAATAAACTTACAGTGCATACTAAATATATCCTTGCGGTTCAACATTGTTCATTTCAAAATTATCATTTTGAAAATCAAACTTCTTTTTAAAAAGACTTTAATTTTTTTGTTTTTGTTGTTTGTTTTTGTGTTTGTTTTTAATAATTTTACTTTTTATGTTAATCAAGGGTTTTTAGTAAAATCTAGTCATGTATTTACTGAGAAAAAGTATCATTTTTGATAGTAGGGTTCTTTGATACCAAGTTTCTTTGATATCAGAAGCTTAATTTAAAAAGATCGGGTTAAAGAACATAAAGAACCTTAAAAGCTATTTAACTTATTTTTTCTTTAAATTTAAAATCATTTATAATACCAAAGCTACTGTAACTTCAGTGGATTTTTCAAAAAAAAGTGGTTTTAATGATAAATTTAACAATTTAAGTGGTTAAAATATGAAAATATTATTTTAATAAAAAACTTATGGAAAATAAATCAAAACAGTTATTTAAAAGCGTAAATATAAAATAAGATTGTATAATTATGCTTTGTAAAACTTTTATTTTATAATTTGATTACAAAGTTTACTAAATCAAAAGGTTTATTTAACTAGAAATGCTAAATTATTAAACAGAAGTTTTACAACTTTATTTTGAAATATGTAAATGCAACATTATGATATAAAATACAAACTTTAGATATATATAGGAATATATTAAAGTATTTTATATATAATTTTTCAAATATTAGTTTTATTACACTTATTTCTAGTTTTTGTTAAAGTTGAGGGGTAAAGCATAAGTGGCGATGTCGTTTGTTTGACGGGATATACTAGTTATTAGTACTGATCCTCATCAAAATGCCAGTAATAATACACGCGACTCTGAGGAGATGTTTATTACTTAATCACTACACAAATTATGTTTACGAATTAGCATGTTTTTTTTTCAATTCGCTTTGTTTGTTTTTGTTTGGTGATATATTTGTTGTATATCTTTGTTCATCTTAAGTTTTTATTGAAAAATTAATTTTTAATTTTTTATTATTGTAAGTACTGCTTCTGTGTCTGTCTTATTTTTGTCATTATAATAATATTTTTTTAAATATTCTTCTAGTAATCTTTGTTTTTGTCTTGACAACTGTCGCAATATACTTTGTTCGAAAAATAATTCTACTCTATTCAAATTAACATCATTTTTCCGTCAGACGTTCACTGGTCGTGTAAGACCATTCGGCAAATTTATATGCCAAAATTTTTAAATAATATTAGTTTTATTATATTTATTACTACTTTTTGCGACAGTTATGAATTATAAATTAAGATTCTTATTTTTATAGAAACAGACAGAAAAAGAATACTTAAGTTTTTGTTAATACTGCTATTATTATTATTACTGTTGATATTATTTTTATTGTTATTGTTGTTATTGTTATTGTTATTGTTATTATTATTGTTATTATTATTATTATTATTATTATTATTATTATTATTGTTTAATGTATTATTAATTTTTGTTGTGGATTTAAACTGCATAGTTATTTTTTTGCTTAAGCCAAGTTTGTAAACATATCAATCTGATCCACATAGTCGTGGGATTTGAAAAAAGCAAAGAGCTTCTAAATTTCTAAAAAAGAAATCAAGATGTTAAAGACAAATGAAAAGTGTTTAAAATGCTGCTCTCTTAACAATTTTTCTTTGAAGTGGAAAAACAATGAAGTTCAAAAGAGGCTTATTTATTCACCCTCCACTGAAAATATATACTTTTTCTTCTGCTTGCTTCTTCACAATTCAGATAACAAATTTATAACTGAGTTCGATGACTGGTCACATGGACAGCTTTCTATACAGAGGCATGAGCAAAACAAACAGCACGCTAAAGCAGTTCAGTGTTATTTTGGAAAAACTACAATAAAAGCGTCAAGAGCTAATTACTTTTCACTGCTTGTCCACTGTGACCAAATTACATTAGTTATTCAATATATGAGCAAGGAAGCTGTTGTAAAAGAAGGATTTATTGGGTTTGAATTTTATTGTGAGCATAATGGAAAGGCTATGGCAGATGCAGTCAAGATAAAATTAAACAGGTGTGGCTTAACCATTAAAGATACTCATGTTCAATCATATGGCAATAAATCTAAAATGTCTGGAAAGTACAACGCCCTGAAAGCACAACTGAAATATGAGAAACCAAACTTTGACATTACTCCTAGTAAATTCTTCATTCTTCAAGTTCTTAGTAATTTGC
Organism: Hydra vulgaris; assembly: GCF_038396675.1. Lineage (NCBI taxonomy): Eukaryota > Metazoa > Cnidaria > Hydrozoa > Anthoathecata > Hydridae > Hydra > Hydra vulgaris. The sequence continues at coordinate 26,534,057 of NC_088920.1, forward strand.
CATTCCAATTGTTTCTCTCCTCCAAAGAATCAATTATCAGTTTTATTTAGGCATTTTATCGGGTGAAATGCATCCAATGGTTTTAAAACTGCTGCCGGCAGGAAATGCAATATTCTTTGATGATAATGCCCCTCAATATCTATTACCAACATAATTAAACCAATACAAAATTTGAATGGAAATTAAGCAATTTTTATGTAACTCCCAATATTTACAAGTGTAAAGAAATAATTAAAAAAGTCCAAGAATCTCTCTACTTATTGAAATGCAACCACCACACGATCTAAAAGGTCGATCTATTATTGTATGAATTGACTCACCTACATCACATTTAAGCCAATTTCTAAATTTAATTCCAACTCCTAATGTACGGAAACAAAAAAATTTTGTAAAAGATGATTGGGATTTTTAAAGAACAGTTACAAGAAAAGTAGACTTAAACAGTATTATATTAATGTGTGACATTGTTAACCTTTACACCACAATATCCCATGACCTTGGATTAAAAGCATTAAAACTATGGGGTGAAAAACATAAAAACCTAACACGTGAACAAACTACTACTAATTTCATTATAGAATCAGCATCCTTTGCTAAAGAAAACAATAATATTCTCTTCAATAACCAATTATTTCACTAAATTACAGGTAAAACCATTGGGACAGAGTTTGCATTAGACTATAGATGTCTTTCGATATGCTATTAAGAAGAAGCTATACTTTTTTTCTAAAGTTTTACAAGGGTTTTTTTGAAGGACATAGTTCAAAAAGTTGAACAGTACTTCTTTAGATGATGGTTTTAACATATGGCCTAAACATCTAGATGTAGAAAAATTTAAATTGTCACTTTCTGAATTAAACAAGTCAATTATTTTCACAATTGACTCTGGCATTGAATTAGTTGAAAAAAAGTAAATATTTATAACATCATTAACTTTTTAGACATTTCTGTTATTCTTCAAAATAACACCAAAAGTTATATAAGTTTATAATATATATTATTATTTACATATTATAAACTTATATAACTGTTATATTTTATAAAGAAACAAACACTCATGATTAATCATGATTTTAATTAGTTTGTGTCTATACATCGTAAATATTATGCGAAATGATACTTACTATATTTATTATTTTCAACTACTATTTTATCATGTGATATGTTTTTAATTTTATTTTTTTCTCTCTTTCTTACACTCTCTTTCATTTCAATATTGTACATTCATTTTAAACACTTTATAGTCTTTGTTGCTTTTTTTGTGTTGTGTTTTTGTTTGTTACGTGTTTTTTTGTATCAGACGATGAAATTTTATAACAGTCACAATATTATTGCAAGATTCAAATTGTTATTATTATAACTATCTTTGTCATTTTTATAATTATTATTATTATTAATATTATTTAATATTGCATTACTCTTATTGTTATGTAAACTTGATAATTGTTATTATATATTGTGTTATTACATATTATTATCACATATTATTTTAACAGTATTATTAAGATTATTAGGTGTATTTTATAATTTCATTGTTTTTTTTTTCTTTTAATTATGTAAATTTTTGTTTTGCATTATTTAATAATATTGTCATTGTTGAGTTTATTATTTGTTTATTTTAATTAAGGGTCACTTCTTTGATTCGTTTTTAACTATATAAGTGACACCTAACTTATCGTAAAACTATAATTAAAATTGCAATATTTAAAGTTTGGTTAAATAAATTAATGAATAAATTAAACTTATAAAATAATTTTTTATTAAGTTTTAATATTTTATTATTATTTAATTGTTGTAAATCAATATCAATTAAATCATTATTAATTGTTAAATAAATTATTGTTAATTAATAATTAAATATTGATAATAATTACTTTATAATATTATTGATTATTATTATTTATTAATTAAATTATTATTAATTAAATTATTGTTAGTTAATAATTAAATTGTATTTAATTATTAATTAAATGATTTTTTTTTAATAATTATATTATTATTGATTATTAAATAAACTATTATTAATTGTTAATTATATGATTTTAGTTGTTAATTAAATTATTAATAATTATTTTTAATTTCATTATTATTATTATTATTATTACTATTATTAGTTATTTTAAATATTTAGTATTTTAATAATATTTAATTCTTATTTGATTTAATTTGAATATTGTATAATATATAATAATATAATATATAATATTTTTGTAATTAGTTATTATAATTATTATTATATAGTATACAATAGTTACTATAATTATTTTGGTTAATAAATATAATAATTATAGCTTAAATAATTAACTGAGACACTTTTAAATCATTTATTAGATTAAACTTTAAATTGAGACGCTTCAAAATTAAAAAACATTTTAATTTTATGCTTTTATTTTTATTGCTTTATGGCTTGCTTATTGTTAGTTTTCTCTGCTTTTTATTTCTTTATGTGCAATTTTAAAACACGCAAATTATCAAAACATGCAACGTGCTGTGGCCAAGTTGTCAAAACGAAATACTGTGTGTGTGATCATACAAAGTGTGTAACCGTATATCTTACCAGAGATAGCTTTATACCTATTTTTATATTCTTTTGAATAATTTAATATCATTTGAATAAATAACATATTTAGAATTGCAACTACTAACAACATTGGTAGCAACCCTCCTTATTTAAATTAAAATATGTAAACAATTAAAATTACCTATAATATAATATTGAATAAGATATTTATATAATAATATATTCATACCTTTAAAATTTTGTTTTCAGATAGAACAATGATTTGATCAACATAAGGAAGGTATGTCAAATCATTTGTAACAAATAAACGAGTCTAAAAGAAATTTAAAAAAATTACAAGATCAAAAACATTTAAACTGAGATTATATTATTACTTGTAATAATTATGTATATATATATATATATATATATATATATATATATATATATATATATATATATATATATATATATATATATATATATATATATATATATGTATATATATATATATATATATATATATATATATATATATATATATATATATATATATATATATATATATATATATATCATACATCTGAACGCACTATTTTTTTGGTACAGTGTATTGAGTTTAATCCTAACATTATATTCAATACGCAACTTGTATATAAACTAAAATAATTCGATAAAAAAATGCTAATAAAAAAATTAGATGTAAACAATTATCTTTCAATCTATAGTAAGCAAGTAATATAACTTTGATTTTAAAATTCATATACCATGTTAAAAGTTTTTTATCTATAGTATTATTCCTAAGGTAGTTGAAAAGAAAAATTATGAATTACTTTAAAAAAGCTAAAACTGTTACATTATTAGGTGAAATCTGGGATAGATGTATTTTGGCTGATTTTTTTGCCTTATGTTGCCTGGTTACTTTTGCCGATTTTAAATAACTAATAGTTCTTGGTCTTCCATGATCGAATGGCCTACATAATGCTGAAAATATTATTTTGGTTTTGGAACAAATATTAAATTTATATGATTCCAATAAATCTAAAGTTGATGGTTGAGCAATGATCGTAAATGTGAGCAATGTTGGTAAAGCATTTCTTAAATCCTCGAACATTATATTCTGACTTAGAAAATTGGGTTAAAGAAAAATTTTCTTGATGATAGCAATTAGAATGATCAGGAACTGAAAATTTCACCTGAAAACAAAATTGATCCTGAAATAAACGAATTGCTTACTGAAGAAAATCCAAATGGTATTAAATGTCAAACTATCGAGATTAATGCTGAGACTGATGCTACTAGAGTTGATGATGGTGACAATTTTGAGTTTGGGGATCATAGTAATATTGATCAATTAGAGTTTAATGTCGGCAGCAGAAAAGTCTCTCAATTTGCATGTGCAAACCACAAGTTTAACATTTCTATACGAAATACCGTGAAGTTATGCAAATGATTGAAAACTGTTTTGTTATTGCTTTTTTCATTTGCGAAACAGATTCATCAGACAAAAAAAAAATAATTTTTTAACAACAAAAAAAAAAATTAACAAACACAAATTTCACTTGTTAGCCATCAAGCTTTTTAATGTTGATTTGTTTTTAAATAGAATATCAAACATTATTGTTTTGAAACAGTAAAATGTCCAGTTGCTCAAGCAGAGAATAAACTCTATTTATTATTAATTCTCCTAGCAGGTAAGTTTACACTTTTGATTAAGGAAAATTCCATACATATTGTAAATTTGGTACCAAGTTTCCATTTGTTAAAAATGAAATAAGACCATAATTTTACCAACAAAACTCATTATAATGAAATTTGGTTTGATAGAAGAAGAGAATTGCCGTATCTTTATAATTTGCGTCTTATGTTTTATAATATACAAACATTCTCTGTATATGAAGAATGTTTTAGCATATGCAGTCTAGTTTATTGAAAAAGAGCCAGCAACATTACAGAAGAAACATTATTAAATTGTGCATTTTTTAATATACTTAACTATACTAACAAACCAAATTACAAACAAATGAAGAATATTTGCTTCATTTGTTTGTAAATTCTTTCATTTATGAGTTGAAATTACAATTTTTAAACTATAATTTATTTTTAGAATGGAAATATACTTTACAATGAAAAAGTTACATATATTTATGTACATGATGAGTTGCTTATGAATTATTAAACTCAATAGTAAGTTGCATATTGAGTATTATACACAAAAAAATGTGTATAACAAGTTGCGTATTGAGTTTGATGTTAGTATTAAACTCACATCACGCACACACACACATATATATACAACAATTCACGAAAGTTTAAACAATTGCAGAATTTTTATCAAGTATGTTTGGTTTTAGTTTAATAAAAAAAACTGTAAAATGATATCAAATTAATTTTTTTTATTTATTTAAGAAAAAGTAACTAGCTTTAAAATGAATATGAAAATCAAGAGATTTGCGGCCGGCGATCGAGAGGCTAGCTAAAGAGAAAAAGAAAGAATCGGCGATCACTCGTCTTCTAAATGTTCCGCGGCGCACTGTTGACGATTGCTTGAAGCGACTTAAAGAAACTGGTTCCATTGATGATCTTCGACGTTCTGGAAGACCAAAAGCTGCAGTTTCGGGTAAAATTGTCAAAAAAATTCGCGACAAGATTCGGTACAACCCAAAACGATCGATGAGACAAATGGCCAAGGATGAATGGATTTCGGAAAGTTTAGTTCGGCAAATCGTCCACAAAAAGCTTAGATAATACCCGTACAAAATTCAAAAAGCTCACAGACTTACTGATCAGATGAAAGCCACTCGTTTGGCCCGTTGCGAGGAGCTTCTCAAGCGATTCAACAAGCCGGCGAACGCCTCGATGATTCTCTTCACGGACGAGTGTCTCTTCACTGTCGAGCAGTTCGTGAACCATCAGAATGACCGGATAATCGCTGAAAACGTTCAAGAAGCAAACCAGAAAGGTCGAATTGCTACAAAGACAGCTCAACCCCAAGCAGTGATGGTTTTCGGAGCGATTACGGGAGACGGCAAGATGCCATTCGTTTTTGTCAATCAAGGAGTGAAAATCAGAGCTCAAAACTATCTGGATAGTTTTTTGACAACAGAGATATTAAATTGAACCAATTCATGTTTCGGACAGCGGTTTTGGACGTTTCAACAGGATTCCGCCTAGCCCACAAAGCAACGGTCGTCCAGGATTGGTGCCAATTTTCTGGGTTTCATCACACGAGAAGAGTGGCCTCCGAGTAGCCCGGATCTTAATCCCCTCGACTATTCCATCTGGGGAATTATGAAGGCCAAGGTTGGAACTGTTCGTCATCCAAATTTGAACTCTCTACGGCAAGCAATCGAAAATGAATGGGCCACTCTTGACGATGATTTGGTGTCCGTAGCGGTTGAAGCATTCCGCAAGCGCCTCAGGGCGTGTATCAAGACGAAAGGAGGACCTTTTGAGAACTGACTTGTTTTTGTTGTTTAGTATGTTATCAAGAATAAATATTTAAATTTTTGGCACATTATGATAGTTCGACGTGTTTTTACGTCGTAAATACTGAGTGCGGGAACTTTTTACGCACCCTGTATATATATATATATATATATATATATATATATATATATATATATATTATATATATATATATATATATATATATATATATATATATATGTATATATATATATATATATATATATATATATATATATATATATATGTATATATATATATATATATATATATATATATATATATATATATATATATATATATATATATATATATATATATATATATATACATATATAAATGCAATATAGATATTGCAAATAGTATACAGATCCTATTAAGACAATGCCTGACTAAAGGCAACTATCTATTGAGTTGTCAAACAATCGTTTGAATTCATTCGTTGAAGAACAGTTAGTTATTGCATCATTGAGTGCATTCCAATGCTTAGCAACACGATTACAAAAAAAATGAAATCGTGGATCACAATTTCTGTTAAATTTGCGTACAAGTTATTCTCGTTTACCGCATCGAGCAGAACGAATGACAGGTTTAGTGTGCCATTTATGGATGGTAAGACCTTTATCGATTTTAAAATTTCAAATTAAGTCTCCTTTTATTCTACAATCCTCTTGTTTTCGAACTTAAAACATAATGCACCTCTCTGTGTAACCAAGATGTTTGCATATAGTTGGGACTTTAGTAGATCGTGTTTGAATTTTCTCAATAATCTTTATATTTTTAGTTTTGTAGGGTGACCATGAACTGATTGCATATTCCACGTTAGGTCTGACATATGTTTTGTATGATATGGTCCAAAACACTAAGTCTCTTGATATAAACGTTTTCTTCAACATATTGAGCGTTCTGTTAACTTTAATACTAGCATGGATAACTTGATGAAAATATTTAGCATCACTTGAAACGAATATACCAAGATTATTTTCTACATCTGATTTTTCCAAATCGTAATTTAAATAATTAGTTGTATCTTAAAGTGAATAGTTTGAGTGTGGGCTGTTTCTTGCATAACTTTACAATTTTCTAGGTTCAGCTTTATTAACCAAACTTTTGTCCATTCAGTGTTTTTATTTAAATCAGCTTGAATGATAGTGGTATCATTGGGAATACATTTTACTCGTAGCTAATTCATTAACTTACAATCATCTGTATATAGTTCACAGACACATTTTAAACTGTCAGGCAAATCGTTGATGTAAATTAAGAAAAGTATTGGGCCTAAAACTGAGCCTTGTGGTACACCACTAGTAAGGTGAGGGCAATCAGATATGTGTTCTCCAAGTACTACTGTCTGTAATATTAAAATACAGTAAACTGTATTGTCAATTTTAAAATTAAAATTAAAAGAAATTATAGTATAACAGAAAACATAACAAAAGTATGATAGAATTAATGATAAAAAAAAGAAAAACAAAAAAGCATTAAAAAATTGAAAAAATTTAATATTGTTACATGCATAAATAAACATAAATATAAAGATATATTACCCACATGCATAGATACACACATATTTGCATATAAATACATACATGCGTAGATACAATCACATACGTACATATAAATACACATAAAGTTACATATACAGCTTTAAAATTATATACATTTAAAAAAATTCCAAATAACATAAAAACTAAAAAAAATATATACCAATGCAAACAATACCCTAAAACATATAATAATGTGAACTACAATGGCAAATGAACAATACACAAGAATAAAAAAACAAATAACAATAACAACAAAAAAACAAACAAAAGTTCTTCAAAACTGATAAAATTAAAATGTTTCATATATATATACAGATTCGATATATATATACATATATATATATATACATATTTATATATATATAAATATATATATATATATCTTTTAAATTTTATATATGATAAAATATATTTGTATATACATTATATATATTATATATATACTATATATATATATATATATATATATATATATATATACATATATATATATATATATATATACATATATATATATATATATATATATATATATATATATATATATATATATATATATATATATATATATATATATATATATATATATATATATATATATACATATATATATATATATATATATATATATATATATATATATATATATTAATACGGTAATGAATAGTGCGCATAGTTACGCATAATGTTTCGCCTATTGTTCGTATTGTTGTTTACGGTTCTGTATTCTGTAAAATACACTATTTCTTAGTTTTTAAGAAGTTTCTAGACTTTTTTATGCGCGGTTACTTTTTCCATGCGGTCTTTTAAGTTAAGTCAGCTTGCGAATTTGAGATGATGTACTTTTATTCTCAAGCAGAGTTGATGTTGTTGATTGTTTAAAACAAAAATTTGAATAATCGTTTGTTTGTTGTTGGTTGTTTTTATTATTCTAATTTTTATAGCCTGTTTTCATTTTTTAGAAGAAGTTAGAAATAAAATGTCTGGTAAAATAGTTTTTTTAGTACAATCTAAACATGAATGCTGTAATTTATCTAATCTTTTAAATATGAATACTGTAATTCAATAGTGTTAGTGTCGTTTCACTTTCTTTTTTAATAAAGAACTTTCTAGGCTTTTCTAAAAGCGATGCTACTTTCTAGGATGCTACATTCTATTTGATTTTTAGTTTCAAGTGGAACTGATGTTGTTCATTGTTTAAAAACTAAAATTTGTTTGTTGTTCGTTGTTTTTATTTTTCTGTTTTTTTTATTAGAAGAAGTTAAAACTAAAATGACTGGTAAAAAAATTTTTTTTAGTACAAGATTTCTTTTTTAGTAAAGTGTTTCAGTTTTGTCTTCAGTCTTTTTAGATCATTTTAAGCAAGTATTGTTTCAATTTTTTAGAGCAGTTAGAAGGAGCTGAAGGCCTTTTTAGTAAGTATATAGTGTATAGTAGTTTATTTATAGTTTATATTAGTTTATTTAGTATATAGTAGTTTATTTATGGTTTATATTAGTTCAAGTTTATTTATGGTTTATATTAGTAAGTTTATTTATAGATTATAAATTAGGGTATTAGGATTAATGAGAATACAAATTTTTTTTTAGACAGGCTAGCTGACAGCGACTTAAGTAAGTTTTATCATTTAGATTTTATTTGAGTACAAATGTAGCATTAGCAATTTTATTGTATATAATTTTATCTCAATTTTTATTTTTAGACAGACAGGTAGAACTCAGTAAGGACTTAGATTTTGTAGATTTAAAAACATCTTTTGAATATTCTTTTAAAGCATTGAATATGTTTTAAATATTTTAATGAATTTTGTCATTTAGGTGTTGTAGCATCATTAGTTGGTGCAAATAGTAATGTCTTTTATTTTATTTTACAGCAAATAGTAATGTTTTTTAATTTGTTTTAAAAAGAATCAATAAATATTGTTTATTTAAACATAATCATCAGGATAAAATAGATAAGATAGATAAAATAGCTTTTTTATTTAATATTTTTTTATTTAGTTATAACTTCAGTTGCACCAGCCACAACAGGTAACTTCGTACATTTACTTTAATATACTTGAATTACATTTGTTACTTAACTTTTCAAGCAATAAATATTGTTTATTTCAACATTATTGTCAAGATTATATATATAAACTTTTTATTTGATAATTTATTTTAGTTGCTTCTGGATCAACTTTAATAATGGTAACTCATTAATTCATATTTTATTATAGATAAATGTAGTTAAAAAAATGTAAGTTGGAAATTTTTGTAGATTTAAAAGCAGTAAGCTTTTTTCTAAAGGTTCTTTCTATTTTTGGATTAAATCCACTATCACTACATTTGTTCTATGTCTATATAATATACTTTAATAATTTTTGTCATTTGAAAAAAATATATCAATGTTAAATTACACCAGGTTGTCGAAAATAGTTATAGTTTAATGATAATGTTGTAGACTGTTAGAGCAGATTATAGATCTTTGATCTATTTAATCTATTTAATAACCTACCACCAAAGGGAAAATTTACTATTAGTTGTTTGTTTCTTTTTCTGTTTAGTTGACAACAATGAAGAGAGAGGTAGTATGTTTAAAAGGATTTTTATTTTTTTATAAAGTAACTAAAATGTTTTTTAAAATATTGTTGTTGACTTAAAAGTAAAAGAGTAGGTTTTTATATTTTTACACAATAAGCCCAAGAACTTATAGTTCTTGGGCTTAACTAAGGTAACACTTAAAATTATATTGTCAATAATAGAGAAGAAATTTAAAATTCTCAGTAAGACAGCTTCTTATTATTTTACCTCAAGTTACTTAAATTAAAATTTATTTTCTTTAGTTGATCAAGAGAGAGCTAATAAAGGTATTAGTTACATTAGTTTAGTGAATTTATTTTTAAAAAGTTAAGTAGATATTTTAACGTCTATACATTTAAGTGCTTTTATTGTTTAGACACAGAATTGAAGACTGAAATAAGTCAGTGTTTTTGCTATTAAAATAATTGTTAATAGAAATTTGTTTATTTGTACTGTAACTGTAATTTTAAAACTTCAAGTACTAAAGCTTTATTTTCTTTTTTCTTTTAGGAGAGTTGGAAAAAAAACTAAGTATAAATTATGTGATTAGTATAGTTAAATAAAGCATTTATATCTGTAGTGAGTAAATAGTAAAATAATTAGTCTTTATTGGCTTTTTTATTCTTGATGGTTAAATTTATGTTTTATTTAATTTGTCTTATTTAATTTGTTTTGAGGCACATGAAATATTATTTTTACAAAAATAAAAAGTTAAATAAAAAAAGTGAAAAGTCATTTCTGAACTACAGACGTTTTTTTTTTGAACATTGTGGGGACACCAGACCCTTTATATTGACCAAACTTTGTTTCACATTGTTGCAGGAAAACAGTCTTTATACCTATGTAGATACTGAAAAAATTAAAAAGGTCTTACATAACTCATTTTCACAAAAAACTGGATAACCAACCTTTGTCTTCTGAGGTACAGATATTAAAATTTAAAGTTTTTTTTAGTTTTGGTTTAGTTTATAGTTAATTTTAGTTTAGTTTTAATTAGTTTTAGCTTCAGTTATCTTTTATCTTTCTTTAAACAACTTCATGGAAGAAATGAGGGGAATAGGTAAAAAAAATTATAGTTAAATATTTATTTATATGTAAATATAATTCTATCAATTATTCTGAGGTATATTTTTTGTCTTTAGTGTCTGGTAGAAGCATAACTGGTAGAGCTGTGTTTTAAATTTTATATATTTTTTACGGAGAAATATGTGCAATAGGTGAAAGAATTATTTAATATAAATATGACATTTTTAAACTGTTTGCATTTTACTCATATTTTAATTAAAATTAAATTTCTCACAAGTTTAACTTTTTTTAATTTACTTTTTTTTAATTTATTTTTAGTATCCTCTTCATCCTGTGAAAATGGTGAGGTTATGCTTTATATTTTGATTAAAAAAAAATTGTAAATATTTTTAAATTTTATTATATCCTTCTATTTGTAATTTTAGAGTCGTTAACATTTGAGGAATACAAAAGATATCGCTCCCAACACCCAGGGCCTCTCTCGGAGAGGTCCTTCAATAAGTGGCAAAGTAATGGCGGTATGGATGAGCCATCCTTCAAATGGAGGGCTCATCCATACCGGGGTGTTGGGAGACACCGAAGAAAAAACAGCAACCAAAAGGTTGTAAATGTCTTCTATCAGTGAAGGTATTTATAACTTTTTTGTTGCCGTTTTTTCTTCGGTGACTTTTTTTTATTTTTTTTAATTTGTAATTTTCTATTTTTTATAATATACTATTGTTTGTATTTGGTTTGTTTTTGTCTTTTTTAATTGAAATTTTATTTGGTTTTCACAAATTAAACATAAATATAGTTAAATTGATTCACTACCCAATCATCATAATAGGATGCTACATTCTATTTGTTAAAAATAATTAATTGGTAGTTTAATTTATTGAAAACACTGCTTTTAAAATTTACTATAAGCCAAGACTATTTAGCTATATAAATGCAATTTATTTATATCTATTTGATTTTTTATCTTTAATGTTTTTAGTTTGGCTCCTTGAAGCATGTTTTTTTTCTTTTTAATTAAAATATTTTAAATCTATTGTAATGTCTTTTAAATATAACTAAAGTTTACTAAAAGCCAACGTGAAATAACGTCATAAAACAACACCGACAAGTTGCATCATGACAGCAGTTTAAGTATGACAACAGGCTACCAAAAAGCAGGTAAATTATTTTCCAGTTTGTTTGTTTTGTTTTTCTTTTGTCTACTTATCTGTTACAATTTTTATTTTATGTTTGTCATATGACGCATTAATGCAATATAAAAGATCAAAGTTTACATATTTTTTTTACAATTTGTAATACACATTAGGGTTGACCGATTTTGAAAATTTTTTGAAATTTGATTTGCCTGAGCAGCAAATCAATATCTTTTGGTGAAAAAAGAACCTTACTCTTTTTTTTTTATAGTTTAAATGAGTTCTTGAGGTTCCTTTTTGGATTCTAAATTTTTGATGGGTCCTAATATTGTTTAAATTTTTTTTTTCTAAACTATATTAACTTGATACTTAAAAGAAGCAAAATAATATACTGATTTTGAAAATAATATTTGTTTTTATTAAAAAGTTAAAATTAAAAAAGTAGAGTTGTTTTTTTTTATCAAAAACCCCCGTCCTCAACAAAACGGGGGTTTTAAGGTATATTTTTGCAAGTAATTTTTTTCACTAAAACATTTTTCTAATAAAATTATTATTTATGAAACAAGCATTTTTTTTTGCTTGTTTTGAGTCCAAGGTTGATATGGTTTAGAAAAAAAAAATTCAAAAATATTAGGACCTGTCAAGAATTTAAATTCCAAAGAGGACCCTCAAGATCTCATCAAAATCAAAAAATAATTTTTTTACTTTTATCTTATAATTAATAGACATTGATTCGTGTCTCAGTAATATTGGTTTTTAAACTCTTTTTTTTTTGCTATGAAAGTCGCTCCACCCTAATACACATGTTTGATTGTAAATCAACTTTTTTTGTTTGAAACGTATTTGTACTCAATTGCTTAATTATTTATAATAAATTTATTTTGTTGTGTGTATTTATTGTTTTAAAGACAATTTCCTTTTTTAAAGAAATATGTATCAAGGGGATACCAAAAAATTATTAACTCATAAATAAATTACTTCACTTCATATTAAACTTATTAATTAAAGTTCATGTTATAAAAAATATAACAAGAATTTAGCTTTAATTTTTCGTCAATTTAAGGCATGATGAAGTGTTATTATTTTGTGTCAGTAACTAAAAACGTATTGTATTGAACTTAGTAATGTCTAGGAAAATGGTTCGGCCATACACTGATATGACCTATGTCAGTTGTAAATTACTCATATAACGTTAAATAATTGGTAAATTAATTTATTTTAATTTTACAGAGAGTTTAATTTTTTAATTTGAAGGAGTTTTTCTTACAGGGTACTAGTTAAGGTATCGCAACTTTAAATTGTGGAAAACAGCCACTAAAAATTAACAGACCGACCGTAACCCGTATTACGAGTTGCTTTCTGCTAGTATATATAAATATACATATATATAGTTATGTACATTTACATATTATATATATATATATATATATATATATATATATATATATATATATATACAAACATATATATATATATATACATATATATATATATATATATATATATATATATATATATATATATATATATATAGTGGTAGAAATATATATATATATATATATATATATATATATATATATATATATATATATATATATATATATATATATATTTCTACCACTAATATATATATATATATATATTAGTGGTAGAAAATCACTTAACAAAATTTTTTTCCATATAACACTGTGTTTCATCAACAAAGATTCATCAGAAAATCAGGATTCATCAGGATTTTCTGATGAATCTTTGTTGATGAAACACAGTGTTAAATGGAAAAAATTTTTGTTAAGTGATTTTCTACAACTAATATAATTGCTCTGTTCTTTTAAGAAAATTGAGCACTCTATTGGGTAGAATACTTTTTAAAGTTGTTTAAATATATATATATATATATATATATACATATATATAGTTATGTACATATACATATACATATATATATATATATATATATATATATATATATATATATATATATATATATATATATACATACATATATATATATATATATATATATATATATATATATATATATATATATATATATATATATATATATGTATATATATATATATATAAATATATATATATATATATATATATATATATATATATAAATATATTTATATATACATCTTTTAACTTTTATATATGATAAAACATGTTTATATATTTATATATATATATATATATATATATATATATTTATATGTATATATTTATATAAATATATATATACATATATATTAACGAAGAAAAAACATTTTTTTCTATGGTACTTTAAGTTTCATGCCTATAACGCAATCATCAGCCATTGAGGACATATTCAAAAATAAAAAAAAACCGATATATATAAATATATATATACATATATACAAACATGTTTATATATATATATATATATATATATATATATATATATATATATATATATATATATATATATATATATATATACATATATATATATATATATATATATATATATATATATATATATATATATATATATATATTCATGTTTGTATATATTAGGCAGGTGCAGTTTATAGAATAGACCAGTTTAATTTAAAATTAATTTTTTTTCTTTAAGTTGCCAAATATATTTAGACAAAATATAGTCTCTTTTGAGTATTTTTTATGTTTAAATAAATGTTTGTGGTTGGCATAACGTGTTTTTTATTTGCCTTCGGGTAAGCCAATATACTGTTTATCAGGGTTATTTTGCGAGGATACGATGCTTTTGTAAATATTATTTATTGATAAACATTTGCCATTAATAGGGCAATCAATTTTTTGGTTGCAGTAACAGTTTTCAGTATTGTTTTCTTTGAGAAATTTATTTTTATTTATCACTTCAAAATTATGGCTTTTTATAATTCTTTCAATATAATTTGTACAGCTATAGCTTACTTTAATATTGTTTCTGTTAAAAATTTCGTGCAATTTATTAGAGGGAGGGAAATGTTTGTCAACTAATTTTAAAAAACGCCTTTCGAATGTTTGTTGAAACATTTTTGCTGTACGGAGAGTTGAACCAAATTATATTTCTATTTCTATTTCGCTTATTCGCAATTTTTGTTTCAAATTTTAGCTCGAAATTTTTAAATCTGCTTTTTTTAAGAGCATCTTCATACACGCGTTTGGAAGAGTTAAAAAGATTTTCATTGGAGGAGTTTTGATTAAGTCTATTGTTAATTGAAATGGGATTTTGTTTTAAGATTTGAGGGGGATGATTCGAATTTATATTAATATACGATAATTCATCATTAGGTTTTTTATAAGGCCAATAAGAATTTTCTGAGAGATTAAATGAGACATCAAGAAAATTCACAATTTTTAAATGAATGTTTATCTCAATTTGGAAGCCAATGTTTTTGAAAATTTCTATAATTTTTTTTCTGACTTTGTCAAGTTGAGGCCCTGATTTTTTTACATTATTATTATCGCGGTACAAGCCTAATTGATTAAAATGAACAATTTTAGCTAGGGAATTTAAATTATATAAGCCTACAAATTCGCGAATTTCTGCTCCGTCGTAACTTCCCATTGTTACATCAAAGCATTCGTGAATGGTTTTTTTCTTCCATGTCTCATTATTAAAATAGAGTAAAGTTTTTCTGCAATGTTTAATTAGACGAATAGTGTCGTCTGAAATTTCAGTGTTTCAGTTTATTTGGCAACTAAAAGAAAAAAATATTAATTTTAAATTAAACTGGTCTATCCTAAAAACTGCGCCTGCCTTTAACCACATTTCCAAAAAATGTATACTATGTTTACAAGAAAAATTTGAAATTATTACTCATTTAGATCAAGAAAATTTACTGAATAAAAACTATATATATATATATATATATTCCATTTTTTGAAAAAAAGTTATATTCAGTCAAGTTTCATTCAAATCAATAGAATGCCTATAGTTAAAATATTAGTATATAATTAAAAAATAAAAATCTTTTTATAGAATTTGCATATAAATTTGTTTAAAATAAATATTTTATAGTCATCAATCGTCTTTAAATGCAATCAAAAACACTATGCTATTAGAAAAATATAAATTAGTTAAGTTTAAGAAGTAATTTTTACTTTTTTTTATTGAATAATTTTTTTTTGTATTCATCTATCCAAGGCAGATGATTGCTTCAATCAGAACACTATTCTCTGTATATAATTTTTTAAATATTTATTCAACCGTCTCTATTTATGAGAAACAAAGAAACAAATTAAGTGTGGTACCATCATTAAAATGGTGAAGACTCATGTAAGTCTTATGTAAGTCTAATATCACAAGACTCATGTTAGACTTATGTAAGTCTAATATCACTTAAATCAATTCAAAATTGTAAATTTCAAATACATGAATACTTGTTTATTAAAAATAAATTTATTCAAAAGATTAATTAATTCTAAGAAATTAATATAGAAACTTTCAATAGTGACTTTCTGACTACTCATCTTTCTTGCTACTCTTTTTGCATAATTTATAGGTAATCTGTATAATAAAATAATAAAAAATAAAAAATATTTAAATATAAACAATTTTAAGTGAGTAAGCTATCTTCCTTACTCATCGCAAAACATCTTTCAGTGTTGACTACATGCTTTTCTATAACTTTTCAAGTTGGAATCTTTTTTCATTTAAAATTAATAAATTTTGAATCTATGTTACAACTATCATATAAAGCTCTTTAGCAACCAGTACAAAAACGCTAATGCTGATGAATAAAGTTGAAAATAAAATAAATAAACTGTTTATTACATATGCAATATGTATATATAATTTAGTATATATAGCTCAATAAATGTTAGTCTATAATAAAAGTTTGTTGACTAAATAAAATATTTAATCAAAAAGTATAAATTTCATTTTAAAAATTATGCAAACTCGTTTGTTTTTTAGTTTTAAAAGTGACTTTTTAACTGCTCTTTAGTTTTAAAAGTGACATTACTTGCTACTCATATTGCATAATTTATAGTTAACCTTTATAAATATATGTAATTGTCATCAATTACCATTAGATGCTGTCTACCATTTGATGCAGTAAAACACTATGCCATTAGAATAATGTAAAATGCCTAAGTTTAAGATAATTTTATACTATTTTTTATTATTATTATTTTTTTCATTTATCTATCCTTGGCAGAGGAGACCACTTTAATCAGAAGACTATTCTACATATATTTTTCTTAATCTTGATACAAACTCTCATTTATGACAAACAAAGAGACAGCTTTAGTGCTGTGCCAACATTGTGAAAATCAATCTTGATAATTTTTGCCTTTAAAGTAAACACTCCAATGCAAGTCCACTATCACTTAAATCAAGTCAAAATCATAAATTCCAATTGCACGAATATTTCTATATCAAAAATAAATGTATTCAAAAGAATATTTAATTTCAAGAAATGAATATAGAAATTTAATATACTTTTACATTATTTTCTCTTTATTATTTGCAAATGGTTTTATGCTTTACTTTGCAAACAGTACCATGTTTTATTTATTATTAAAATATATAAATTTTAAGCTTCACTAGTGATAAAAGGGAAACTTATTTTCCTTTGATTGCTATCCTGATAAATAAAAAAAGCAACTAAAAAAACTTCTATTTCTACATATGAAAAGATAATAATAAGGCTTAACAAGAAACTTTTTAATACTTAATTTATGTTAAAAATTACCTTGTTATTTAATAAACCTTTTTTCCCAATAACTTGATCAAAGATATGTTTTCCAACATGAGCATCAACTGCAGAGAGGGAGTCGTCCATAATGTATATGTCTGAATTATGATAAACAGCTCTAGCAATTGAGATACGCTGCTTCTGCCCACCACTCAAATTAATCCCATTTTCACCAATCTCAGTTCTATCTTCATCAACTAATGTGCTAATGTCAGCTCTTAAAGCACATGCATCAATAATTTTATTATATTTTAATGCTTTGTATTTACTCACAAATAAAATATTGTCACGCAAACTTTTGTTTTGTATCCATGGCTGTTGAGAGACATATGAAATACTGCCTTTTACAAACACATCACCGCCAACTCTTTTGATTTCACCCAGGATAGCAGAAATTAGAGAAGACTTTCCTGAACCAACTTGTCCAACAACTGCTGTTAGACTTCCACATGGAATTTTAAGGTTGACGTTATTTAAAATGGGTTCATTTTGAATATTCCATTTAAATGTACCATTGTGTATCTCGACAGCACTTGTTATATTTTTGTCATTTGATACCGAAACTGGATTTAGTTCATCACTTTTTAAAAACTTTGATAATCTTTTTGCTGAGACATTATATTGAGCAATATTCGCAATTACTAGTGGCAAACTAAACAAAGGAAACTTCATTATATTAAAAAGTGAAACTGCTACAAAAGCTTTTTCAGCATCAAGGTTATTCCCCAATAAAACGTAAACTGTAAACGTTGACAAGGAAACCAGAATGGGAACAAGTGTCAAAACAAAACTGTGAGTTGCTTGCAAAAACATAGCTTTTTTAATTAGTTTCACTTCATCATTCCTAAAGTTCATTACTTTTGCAATAAAACTGTTTTCCCATGAGTATAGTTTTAAAACATTAATTCCTGCAACAATTTCATTGATCAGCTTGTATCTGCTATCTTTAAAAACCATTTGTTTTACTTGAAACTTCATTTCATAAACTGAGAAACAACAGGTTATAGGAACAAACAAAATTAAGATGCCAAAGCCTGCCAGTACAGACCATCCCATAAGAAGATAAAGATAAATTAATGCTACAATAATTTGAAATGGAGCTGACCACACCATGTTAAAAGAAGGTAAAAGATCATAACACTTTTGGGTATCCACTGTCATCAAGTTGATTATTTCACCGACAGCAAAATCATCTCTGTCAAAGTTGCACAGAACAAATATCTAGTAAATAAAAACAATTTAAATACACTTAAATAAAAACAATTTAAATATATTAATGTGAAATCAACACTTTTTAAAAAAATTTTTTGTCCCTCTTAAATTAACATAAATAATATCAGCAATTATCTGTTAGCTTGCAAATTTCTGTAAAGCTAATACAGTTTTTGCAACAAACCTGTAGAAGTATTGAGTTCACCCACACCAAGATATTTACAATAAATAGTTAAATTGAAAACACTGTCTTTAAGTATGTTTCTGAGATAAAGAGTTGCGGTGTAAGTAATTTTAATTTCTTGAAACAAGGTCAAGAAAGAAAACTATAGATTATAATTGTGGTAATAGTGTAGTGGTAGAGCACTCGCCTCATAAGCGAGAATTTCTGAGTTTGATCCCCACCACGCCTCTGGTAGTACCACACGCAACTTGTTTCTCCACACAGCAGCCTTGTTCGTCAAGAATTATGTTTCGGAATTTTAGTATTAAGAGAGGGTTGTAACCACAACTAAAGTAACCTCTTCCACTGTAGTGGCTATCATGCATCATAGCCTTGGGGAGGTGAATTAAAATAAAAAATAAAAAGTTAGAAGAACCAATTAAATAGAAACTATTCAAATTTGAAAAATTATACAGTTAAATTGACCATTTAGAAAAATATATTATTAAATTGACTTATTAGAAAAATATGTTGTTAAAATGACCAATTGAAAGTAGAGGAGATTACTCATTTTCTTTTCTGAAGTTAACTCTGTTATCTCTCTTAACTCTAGAACTCCCAAACAACTTAACCAAATACAATACTAAATACTGTGCAAAAAAACAAGTATAAAATGTTAGCAAGGTTCTGTCGAGTTTAAACTCTTTCTCTTTTGTTTGCAAAGCTCAAATTTTATTACAAGAATTGCTTAAAAAACTGCATCCAACCTGAGAAAATTTCAGGCTTTGTTAAAAAACATTAAACGGTTAGCACGGTGCCTAATAATGCCTACCTAGTTGACCCAAGAACGCCACCTGAATGGGGTGAAAACATACAAATCAAGGTATTCTGTGATACAAATTTTAAAAACTTTTAGCGGAAAATAGTTTAACTTGCATGTTCAATTTAAGTGAAATCAAATGTTTAAATTTAAGTGATTTTTCAGTGCGACAACAAAAACATCTGTAGAATGAGAACCACGTTATATAATTTGATAAAAATTGGTCCAACTGTAGTATACATAGATCAACGAGGTCATACTTTAAAAATCCGGATAATTGTTCAGGTAAAATATCTGTAACATATTTTTCGTAACATATTTTCAGTAACATATTTTCCGCCTAATTTTGCGTTTAGCTGAGTAGTTTCTAATTTTTGCTATTTGAAACTTTCCTTAATTTTTCTATGAGTGATGAGTGAAAAAGTTTAAAAAACAAATATATTACAAAAATACATATCTAAACTTGTGTGTATGGAAAATATTTTGATATCCGGAAAAACTAAAGTGGAAAATAAAATTCGGAATAACAGAAATATCACAAAAAAGATAATTCCTGAGCATATGGCCACACCGAACTATGGATAAAATTTCAGTTGGATTGGTTTACTAGTTAGGGATTTATGGCAGTTAATTGATTTATTGTTGTTTTTTGCTACTTAGACCTCAAAAAGTTATCGATTACTGTAATATTCAATCAATATTTTCAAAATAAAGGTTACATAATGTAATTTCAACAATTTTATTATAACTGTTTTAATGCTGCATGCAACATTTTTATTCAATGGACAAAGACATTGATTTGCTGTTCGAAGCGTCGTTTATATTGACTTATGCATAGTGTAAATACCTCAATATTTCTTAAAGTATAAACTACTGCCAAAATGCAAAAAAGGGCTATAAAAAAGGCAAAACCTGATAAAAGGATTATCAGTTTGAAAAGCAACACTTTTGTTAAGAGAACTTTCATTGGTCCCAGAACCTTCTTAAATACATTGATTTTCAAAATGAAGTGAAAAAATTTAACTATAAAACTATATAAACCCTAATTTTTACATTATATTATGATCAAATAGCATCTGACTAAATTGTAAGACATGATCTTTAATTTTCTCAACAAGAATTTCATTTAAAGTAGCTTAATACGCTTTTTTATTCAAATACTCTTCATCATGCAAAATTAAAATTCATAATTACAGTAGTTGAGGATTAAAATGGTTAAAATGCTCATTATAAACCGTAAGCTATGATTTCTGCTGCCTAATCTAATAAATCAAACTATGGCGTCGTTCTTTAACTATGCTTCCTATGACAACTTTAAATATGCTTCCTAAGCATTCAGCAGTTTTAGGTTAAACAAAAATTTCTTTAAGAATGTTTAAATTGTCTTTTAATATATTTTCGGATATTAAAGATAATTTTATATCTTAAGTATCTTAAAAGATATTTCAAGATAATTTAACCGAATCTATGAATTTTTTTGTTAAAGAAACTAAAATTTAAGTTATTATTTATACATATATATTTTTATAAATATTTCATATATATTTTATTAAATTTTTAAATGTAATTTTAAAACTAAAATATTAAATTTAGTTTTTAAGAAAGATAAAATTGTTAGGAAAGCATGAAATGTAAAATTTAAAGGAATGAAAAATAGCTTTTTTTTTTTTGTTTTTTTTTTTTTTTTTTATCATCTATCTTCTCATTCAATAAGCAAAATATAAGTTTCTTCATCATAGATTAAAATGTGTGAAAACAAATAAAAACTTTTTTCATTTAAAAAAGGGAGAAGTGATTTTGTTTAATCTTAAGACTTTATTTAATTTTGTAGGTTTGACCATTCAGTCCGCAGTATTTTTAGCTAAAAGTTGTAGGAATATTAAAAGTAATATTTTAATCAAAAAAAATTTCCATAAATAGACATTTTCAAAGAAAAAAACAGACAAAAACATATATGTAAGTATTAAAACTAACTTTTTAATATACCATAAGCATATTTAAATAGAATAATTAAAAGAAATACTAATAACACTTTTTTGTTCACATTCAAAATAGTTGTACTCTAAGTTTTAGCAACACTTAGACTGAATATTTTAAGAAATTAACTAAATATCTTGTTGCTTTGAAAATATATTGACACTAAGAACATCAAAAATACATTTTTATTGAGTGTTGTACAATTATTAAATATAGTTTTATGACATGTTGCTTCGCAATTTTTACAAACAATTCTACGTAATGTCAAAAAAACAAGGTTGATAAAAAGTTTAAATAACATTTTAGATTTTCCTCAGAAAGTCATAGTTCTAGTTTTTGAAGTGAAAATGTAACCAAAGTTTATAATAAAACCGCGTAAGGTTGTAATCAGATTTTAAATTTAAAATTGATGCCCTAAAATTAAATTTAGAATTGATGCCAGATTTGGACAAACCTATACCTTTAAACTAAATTCAAATAACCAGTTAAATTACTCCAACTAAGTTGTTCAACTATTAAATATAATTAATATGCTCTTATTATAATAAAATAAGTGTATATTAATTATAGTATGCTAAAAGTTTATAGTTGCCATAGAAATGCCATACAAATAAAGTGAATATTTTTTAATTTTTTATCAAGATTAAGCACTTTTTATGAGTATACAGTTTGTTTTTAGGAATTAATTTGAAAAATAAATTTTTTTCAATAAGAGAATTTTAGCCTTCTAAAATTCCTTTTTTCAAATAATCTTAAAGTTGAAATTTGGAAAAAAAATTTGAAAATTCGAAAAAAATTGAATGGAAACTACGGCACCATTTGTCATACCCAGGAGCATTACAAGGATCATTCCTTAAAATCATACATAGATTTACAGAAAAATATCAGATTAAGAAAAAAATGCAATAACAAGGTTTTATTTATATTGTAATCATTTTTAATTGCTATGTACTACTTTTGTTTCTATTTTTTATTAAGGAATTGTTTTTTGTTAAGACATTATTTTTTTGTTACGAAACTTTTTTTTGTTAAGGCGATAATTTCTACAATATATTATGGCATTACTTTTTGTTTCTTTTAAATAGTTGAAAAGTAGAAATATTCTATTGCAAAAATTAAACAAGTGATATAAAAACTAAATTATAAAATAAAAAATAAGTCATTTTAATTCTGTTCAAAGTACTAAATTTAAAAAAAAATTAATTTTAATTCTGTTTAAAATATTTTTTTTCGAAAAAAAAATTAAGCATATACTAAGACCTATAATATCTTGACTTATTAAACTAAATTTTTTTCTCTCATTTAATTTTTATTGGAAAACAATTTGAATGAAAAAAATTGAATGAAAAC